>NC_055988.1:35822539-36136782 GCF_018446385.1 Zingiber officinale | reverse complement strand
ACACACTCATCACTTAATCCTCTATTGCCACATCTGTTGTTGCTCTAAATTATTCCTTTAGAAACCTGCTGTGGTTTCATATGCTTAACGGACAGATTTATATTTTTAATTACTAGATTGTTGTGAGGAGAGGTAGTGGATGAGTTAAGAAATTATAATACCAGCGATAAATATATGAATGCAATGCAAACAAAGAAAAAGAAATCATTCTAATTTGCTAGGAGAAATTCAGGCCTTTGTCCTTTCATAGCAATTTTGTCATAGGTTGTCTTTATGAATTCATCCTCAACATTTCCACTTTCGTACCCAAGACTACTATGAAGATGAGGACATCATCATTGCCCAATGATAAATTGAGTTTTCTTATTCATGGGAAGGAATGACCAAAGAGGAAGGAAATGAAGTTAAAGCTCCGGAGACTAATAAACTATACCAATTTTTTACTCACTGGAAGAGACTTCTAAAGATTCATAATGAAGATATTATGGTACGTAAATGAGAAGACATAAATGATTTTATTTTATTTACATATTGGAAAGGATAACCTAATTCAAATTTGAAGATGCTTACAACTCCCTTAGAGTTGAGTACTCTTTAGTGATAATAATGCAAAAAAGAAATTAATTTAATTTGTTAATTGTTCAATTTTGGTGTGATGAAGTGTAGTTTTTTTTGGGGTAGTAGTTTAACAAATTAGTGGATTTTTTTTTCTAACTTAGTGTTTGAGTATCTAAAAATTGTTGTGGCAATATATTGGGTATCTTTTAGCTCAGTTTGATTTATCTCTTTAAGACCCCTTTTCTTTGCATGGAATAATTGTCCTTGTGCTTCATTGAATTCATCCAAATTCTAATTTTGGTTATAATTGGTGTTCCATTAGAATGATTTAGATTCTTCTACTTCAACTAGTAAAGTTGCCTAAAATATATCACATATCCATGTTACATTATCATAGCACATATGCACTACAATTGATATGAAATGATTGTTGGTGCTGAGAATTCCGTTCTGTGTAAATCCCCTGTACAAAAATTTGTACGAGCACAGAACCTTTCCTAGCAACCCACATGCTCGATCAAACATGTGTTTGATCAATCAAGCAAGTTCTTGATTGATCAAAGCGCACCTTGATCGAAGTACAAGATCGCTGGCCTCTTGTGTTGATATTCAAAATCGATACAAAGAAAAATGAAACTAGATACGCAGCGGAATTAAAGAACTAGTTGTACCTTTCTTCGTAGCTAAAGACCTCAAGATCTTCTGCCGTATTCCTCTCCTCTTCTTGGATGTCGTGTGGGCAACGATCTATCAAGACAACACCACCCTCTTTTCTTTTCTTCCAAAACCGCCGGCCACAAAAGAGTCGCTAGGATGGGGCACCTTCTAATCTTCTTCTTTCTCTTCTTCTTCCTCTTCTTTCTCTTCTTGCTTTTCTTGCTCTTCTTCCCTTTCTTCAAGCCGCCGCCCACAAGTGGATGGGAAGGGGCACCGACCACCAAGGGAGAAGGGGGGACGTCGACCACCAAGGAAGGAGAAGGAGGGAAAGGGGAGGAGAGAGTAGGCTCAGGCCACCGACCTCAGAGGAGGAGAGGGGGCGACAACCACAAGGAGAGAAGGGATTATAGAATAAGAAAGTTAGGTTTTAGGGGCCACCTCCTCCTTTTTATAGACTTGTCGTCGGTTACAAGGAAAGAAAAATTAACAAAATTTTGTTTAGAAAAAATCTAAACAAATTATGTTAAAACAAACCAAGTTAAATTAAACCAAACCAAGTTAAGTTAAACCAAACCAAGTTAAGTTAAACCAAATCAAGTTAAGTTAAACCAAATCAAGTTAAGTTAAACCAAACCAAGTTAAACCAAACCCAAACTCGGTTATGGATGGGTGGATGCGAGACTTTATAGAGGCTACAATAGGGACCGAGAGGAGGAATTGATTTTAGCTTCATGATGGACTTGAGCTTCCTGTGTTCGACCCGAACACCCAACTCAAGTTTATCAATAATAATCCATACCACTAAAGAGTTATTATTGAACTACCGCATCAATCCCATATTATAATATGGGCTCCTACTTATTATGAGTATGTTAATCTCCTTGTGTTTAAGATATCGTATGTCCGTTAATTAAATAAGTTACTAACAACTCATTTAATTAACATTTGACTGCAAGAGTAGTACCACTCAACTTTATTATCATATCGGACTAAGTCCACTTGCAGGGTTTATATGATAATCCTTATGAGCTCCTCAAGGGGACATCATTAACCTAAAAAATAGGACACAATTTCCCTTTATAATCAACAACACACCATATAAATGGTACTATCTCCCAACTTATCGGACCTATTGATTTAACGAATAAATCTCACCCATTGATAAGTTAAAGAAATAAATACTAAGTATATATGTTTGTTATTATATCGGGATTAAGAATACGCACATCCATAATAATAGAGATTCTGTTCTTTTATATAGTCAGTATAAATCGAACAACCTCAAATGGTCCTGCTCAATACACATATAGTGTACTAGTATAATTATATAGTCAAGACAAATTAATACCAAAGTACAGTACAACCGTTCCAATGGTTTGTCCCTATCCATCTTGGTTGTGAGCTACTATTTATAATTTATAAGGAACCGATAACATGATCTTCTGTGTGACACCACACACCATGTTATCTACAATATAAATTAAATGGACAACTGCATCGACATATATATAAATATAAAATGCAGACATTTGATCAAAGTGATTTTTATTTCAAAATATCTCAAAAACAGATGTTCATACAAAAGCTAGGCTTATAGTATACCTCCCAACAATCTCCCACTTATACTAAAAGACTATGCTATATGCTGCCATACATCTGATTCCCATCCCCTCAACATCAAAAGCTCTCGCCCGAAGAGCCTTAGTGAAAGGATCTGCCAGGTTATCATCTAATGCAACGACAACAACTTCTCCTCGCTTACGATGTCTCAGACGTGGTACTCGCCGACGTGTTTATCTTACGGGCCTGTCAGGGTTCCTTCGAGTTTACTATCAGATCACTATTATCACAATAAATTGTATTAATTTTTGGCAAACCAAGAATCACATCTAAGCCCATCAAGAAGTTTTTGAGTTCTATGGCTGCCTCAGAGGTCGCCACATACTCAACTTCCACGGTGGAGTTCGAATCCGTGTAACCCACAGGAAGCAAATCATCTATATTGTAAACTAGCATATAATCTCTAGTCATTCTCAGGTACTTTAATATATGCTTTACGGCAGTTCAGTGTCCCGGTCCTGGGTGACTTTGATATATGCTAACCATGCCCACGACAAAACAGATATCCAGTCTCGTACATAGCATTGCATATATTAGACTTCCTACAGCCAAAGCATAAGGAACCACCTTCATCTTCTCTAGCTCTTTTGATGTCTGAGGAGACATCTCTTTAGATAACGGTACCCTATACCGAAAAGGTAGAAAACATTTCTTGGAGTTTTGCATGCTAAAACGAGCTAGGATAAACCAAGGGTAATATAATAAGATGTTAAATTATGTTATAAACTTTATTACTTTGATCCCAAGAATATACCCACATTCTCCCAAGTCCTTCATATCAAACCGCTGACAACCATATGTTTATACGCCGACAACACTTGATATCATTGCAACGAAAGCAAAACGACATCTACGATAGACAAGAAATACCACAAAGTTTCCGCCACTTTTCTTGTATATTCATCCAGTTACCGAATAAATTCATAAGATCGGATTACTTCATCAAACGGATGTTCCAAGATCTCAAGCTCGCTTCAGCTCATAAACGGACCGATGAGCTTACAAAACAAACGCTTTCTTCAGAATGAACCCCTCCGTTGCTTTCATATGGATGTTTTCTTCAAAACTTCCGTTAAGGAAAGTCGTCTTGACATCCATTCGCCAAACCTCATAATCCATACGAGCAACAATAGATAAAAGAACCTGGATAGACTTAAGCGACTACCGACGAAAAGGTTTCTCATAATCGATTCCTTTTTCTGAGTATATCCTTCGTAACAAGCCTCGCTTTAAAAGTTTCCACCTTCCCGTTATTTTCTTTTTCTTTTTCAGAATCTATTTATGAACGACTTTTACACTATTTGGTGGTTCTACAAGCTCCTAGACCTGATTTGAATACATAGATTCTATTTCGTAATTCATTGCCTTTTGCCAAGACGCTGCATCTTATCTTGGAGTGCTTCATCATACGTCCAGGGATCAGGTTCATGTTCACCATGGATCAAGTCCAAGACTCTCCTAAAAACACGAATCTATCAGGTTGCCTAACAATCCTCCCACGTTCCATGTTGTCCTGCATTGGCTGACATGGGTTGAACTCCGCATCATAGCTTATTTACGGTATCCATTCTTTTTGGTAAAGTTGTTTGTGTTCCATCCTCTTATTTCCTCAAGAACAATTTTACTCACGGGCTTGGGTTCATTACATAATTATTTTTAAAAATCTGCATTTGGTGCTAACAACGACCTTCTGATTTTTAAGACTATAAAACAAACCACCTTCCCCTTTAGGATATCCCACTAACAAGCGAACTTTCAGACGTGATTCCAACTTATCGTCTCCTTCAAAGATGATACGTGGCCGGACTACTCCAAATTCAATATGTTTCAAACAGTTCACACCCATTCCACAATTCGGTGGGAGTAGAGGGTACTGATAAGGTACCAAGTTCAGAATGCACGCCGCTATTTCCAAAGCATATCCCAAAACGAATTGGTAATTCTGAATAACTCATTATCGATCTAACCATTTCCAAGAGTCTATTCCTTCATTCGTCATCATTCTCGTCTGGGGTGTACAGTGCATAATCGAGATCAATCCCTCGATAAGTAATTCCTAAACCTCCCAAGAGGTACTCTTCACCACCACGATTGACCGTAGTATCTCGATTCTTTATCCGCACTCAACTTATCAAAGCACTCGTGACTATGCAAGCATCAAGTAAATGTACCAATATCTCGAATAGCTATAAAAGAGACAAAAATATTCAAAACCACCTCTTGCATAGGTCCACACAAATTAGAACGAACCAATTCCAACACTTCTTTGGTTATTTTTCCTTCTAAGCAAGATTCGCAGTCGGAAAGTTTTCCACTACCAACGAATCCAAAGGTCCACTCCGCTATTAATCTTCAATCCTACTGTTAATATGACCAGCCTTACGCCAAAGATATGTTTTTCGATTCATTTTCGGCCTTTCTCTTATTAATTGAAGACGTTATTAATTTTCATTCATTGCTTTGGAGTTATCGGATTAAGAGTATACAAATTGACAACCAACGCACCAAAACAGATAACCATCCTATTTTTCAACCACTTTATCATCAAAAGAAATGATATAATAATCCATAAATAATTTAAAGTACCGAAAATTCTTTCTAAAACATGGCACGTAAAGATAATTTTTCAAAATCAAAGTTTATTCTATCAAAAGATAAATAAACATCTCCCATCGCAACAACCGCCACTCGTAGCATGTGCCCCTACGTGACGGTGATTTTCCTTCACGTAATCGCTTGCCTTTAACCCTCAGAATGAATCGCAGACATTTATCAATTCATCTCACAAAATGGGTAGATAACACCGCTAAACATGTTTTAATAACTAATGAACGAGATATACCTTTATCGTTTCTCCTTTCGAGGATAGTTCACCTTCGATGTCAACGCCCTGCAGATCGCCGATGAAACACTGCCTTCTTCTTACACCGTCACCATTGGCCCACCTCGAGGTCGAATCATTTTCTTTATACAACCTGTTTCTTTTTCTTCTTCCCGCCTTTGGCCACAAACGCCAAAGAACGTGATTCCGAACTTCACGAAATAACCCTTCACGCTGAGTTCACGAAGTTCGCCAACGAATAAGTCCTTTTGTTAGTGTTATAGTTGGTGAGGCGCTCGAAACTCTTGGATAATGTTTGGAGAATGATATAGGCGAGTTTCCATCGATTTCAGCTCACAAGTTTGTATCTCGTTAAGTGAGCCGTTATTTTTGAGAGTGATCCCTCACGGGTGTCCCTCGATCATGGTGGTGGTATTGATTTCTCATAGCCTCCACCTTGCATGACACCGATTACAGTGTTTGAAGAGTTCTTTAAAGTTAGGCGTCGATATGCGTAGGCGATTGGGTAGAGCGTTTTGATATAGAAACTTGAATGCAACACCCACCGTCTATGCCTTGACCCGTTTCTCTCTGTCTCCTCTTGACAAATCCTTGTCAGTGGCATGGGAATGAGACCTGAAAAGTGCAATTTGTGTGAGAGTTAAAGAGCGATGTCGATTTAATTTCAAATGATATAATTGGAACCCAGTAAGTTGTTTCTTTTAAAATGACGAGAGGATTGAAAGTCTTGAAATCACAATTCTGAAATAAAATGTTGGTAAAATTTTAGAATTTAAAATAATATTGATTCCTCAAACAATATAATTTAAAATTCCACTGACACCTCAATCACGTAATTCATTGTCTGTGATAGTGTGGACGTATCTTAATTCGAACATTTGTAAGAGGAGGTTTTACCCATTAATTTGATTATCTTGTCAACCTAATTTTATGATAAATAAAATTAATAGTTGGTTCATCTTCGGTCACACAAATAATAGCAGTGATTCCGATAGGGAGGATACTATTAAATGCGCCTAAGTATATATCATTACTTGATATTTAGTCCATTAATTAGGATTGTGTCCCTTCATATGGAGAAGATCACACATACCTAAATAATTTCCTATAATCATCCATAAAGGAAGTTTGATTTAGTGATCCGCAAGCAAACTCATCCGATATGGAGGAAGACATTTAAAGCCAACGCGCAAGTTTGAATGCATCACTTACAAACCAGTAATGGAGATTGTGAAATTTATTTAAATAATCCCTCTCCTACTTAGTTATTTAAATTGAGGAATTTTAATCATGCACGCACATCACAACAACGCCTTGCATCAAAGCATATAAAAACAACATATAAGGCAATAAACATGAAAATAAAATTTCCAACTATTATGGCCTCATCCAACGCTGCCCTCCAATATGCCGCCAATGGATCGTTGTCCTCCAATGTGCCGCTGATGGATCAAGCCGTCGCGTCTATCTCGCTTCCTTCTCCGCTGTGCCTCTGGTCCTTAAAATAACACCACGCATAGCAAGGATACAAGCTGCAACAAAAGTAAAATTTTACATTTATCGATCCTATATTTCACAAAGGAATTTACATGTAATCTAGATCGAACAGAATGTAAAACAACAACAATAATAATAATATGACAATCGACCGTATTTAATTATTACAATCATGCACACACAACAACCTCGACATGCCCGAGGGTTCAAATCACACAGCTAAGCATCTGAAAAACCGTATGGGTGGATCTGGATTCCTACTGACCGTAGAGTTAATGTCTAACATCTCTTATTATCGTGTAAACATGTATGATCGGTCGTAATTTACACAAAACTAATCACCAGACGAGCTTCAGCTCTGATACGATTGTTGGCGTTGGGAGATTCAAGTTCGTGTAAATCCCTATCTGGGGTATGCAGGCAGACCTTTCCTGTGATCCGTATGCTTGATCAGGGCGTGTGTTTGATCGATCGAATAGTCTTGATTGATCGAAGTGCACCTTGATCGAAGCCTTGAATGCGTTAGCCTCTTGTGTTGGTATTAAAGTCGATACATGAAATTGATCGAGAAAAGCGAAACTAGATCGGCTGGCGGAATTAAAAACTGGTTTGCCCTGCTTGGTAGCTAAAGACCTCGAATTTTACGCGTGTTCTCCTCTTCTTGGGCGTCGTGTGGTGACGATATGCACGAGCAACACCACCCTCTTTCTTTTCTTAAAATGGTAGGATATAAAAAATTACTTTGGGATGGGCACATACAATCTTCTTCCCCTTCTCTTCCCCACTTCTTTTTTCTCTTCTTCCTCTTAACACTCTTCTTCCTTCTTGACATTTTATGATGGATGGGAAGGCGTAGGCTCCTGATGAGAAGGGGCCAGTGGCCTGAGGAGAAGAACAGGCGCCGACCCCAAGCAAGGAGAGGAGAGGAAAGGGGAGGGTGGAGTTTGCAATGGTCAGCCCTAGGAGGAGGAGAGGGGCGGCAACCACAAGGAGAGAAGGGATTATGGAGAATAAGAAAGTTAGGTTTTAGGGATCACATCCTACTCCTTTTTATAGACTAGCCGTCAATTACAAGGAAAGAAAAAAATTAACAAAATTTTGGTTAAAAAAAATCTAAACAAATTATGTTAAAACAAACCAAGTTAAGTTAAACCAAACCAAGTTAAGTTAAACCAAACCCGGTTATGGATGGGTGGATGCGAGGCTTTATGGGGTTATGACGAGGCAGAGG
Source organism: Zingiber officinale (assembly GCF_018446385.1). Taxonomy (NCBI): domain Eukaryota; kingdom Viridiplantae; phylum Streptophyta; class Magnoliopsida; order Zingiberales; family Zingiberaceae; genus Zingiber; species Zingiber officinale. The sequence continues at coordinate 36,128,377 of NC_055988.1, read as the reverse complement.
AAAATTGGTTTAATGTTCGATCCGAACACCCAACTCAAGTTTATCAATAATAACCCATACCACTAAAGGGTCATTATTGAACTACCGCACCAATCCCATATTACAATATGAGCTCCTACTTATTATGAGTGCGTTAATGATATCGTATGTCCGTTAATTAAATAAGTTACTGACAACTCATTTAATTAACATCTGACTGCAAGAGTAGTACCACTCAACTTTATTATTATGTCGGACTAAGTCCACCTGCAGGGTTTATATGATAATCCTTATGAGCTCCTCAAGGGATATCATCAACCTAAATAAATAGGACACAGTTTTCCTTTATAATCAATAACACACCATATAAATGGTACTATCTCCCAACTTATCGGACCTATTGATTTAACGAATAAATCTCACCATTGATAAGTTAAAATAAATATTAATGTATTGTTATATGCTCGGGATTAAGTATCTGTGTAATAATAGAGTTGTTCTTTTATATAGTCAGTATAAATCGAACAACCTCAAATGATCCTGCTCAATATACATATAGTGTACTAGTGTAATTATATAATCAAGACAAACTAATACCAAATTACACTACAACCGTTCAATAGTTTGTCCCTATCTATCTTGGTTGTGAGCTATTGTATAATTTATAAAGGGCGATCATGTGTATGACTCGCACCATTAGTATCTCTGATATAGGTAAATAGACCATTGTCGGCGACAACAACAAGCACTTGCACAATATGCCTTTTAGTGAAAATTTGGAGAGCAACCCGGAGGAGGTGTCATCATGTCTTTCACATACATATCAAGTTAAAACCTTTTCTAATTGAGAAAATTCAACTACTTTGGAGCCCAAGATTTAAGATTTAAGATTTAACTTGAAGCAAATGCCAATCCATGCTTGAACAAGCAAGTAGGAGGAGAACAAACATGGGGTATTATTCTGTACGATATCCTAACCACTTTTTATGAATCAGAATTGGTGGACCTTGTATGGTGGTATTTTTTAAGTGCCCTTTTCAACCCAAGTGTATGCTTATTTTCCTCATCTCTAGTAATAAATTATAGCATGAGTTCTTATGGTTATGATAAGGATATCATGTACTTAAGGTGGGGCAAAAATTGCTAGAATAAATTAAGGTTGATCCCAACTTTGTATTGTGAAGGTCACCAAGATGTACTCTGGAGAAAGGTTGAGCCATTGATATACAAGTGATGTAGCAAGAAACATGTTGGTAGGAGGAAGGATTAATGTTGATTTTCTCAGCATATATCAATTACTCTTGGCAAAAGAATATGCTAATCTTCATGATTAGCAATTTGTGGTTTTGCTTACATGGAATGATGAAAGTGATATTGGCAGCGGGATATAGCTGGATCTATTTTGCCCTTATTGTTTGGAGATTCGTTACCCATTCCTAAATCTCCTTGCCTTTGATACAATTCTATTCCCATTCTCCACTATAATCCAACTCAAATCAAAATTTCCCTGACATGTCTTGCCATGCACCAATTCTCTTAAATAAAATACCATCGCAGTTTCAATTAGAAATCAATCTCATCATTTTTCCACAACTTTCTCTACTCACCCTTTAGAAGGGGAGCCTTGGTGCAACTAAACTTGCTGCCATATGACTCGAAGGTCACGAGTTCGAATCATGAAAACAACCTCTTGCAAAGCAGGGTAAGGTCATGTACAATAGACCCTTCCCCGGGACTCCACGTTGGCAGAGTTTCGTACCAGACTGCCCTTTCCTCTACTCACCCTTTATAACTTTATGAGTCTCTTAATGACATTTAAATATAAATTAAACTAAATGGAAAAAACGTGATTTCGAGATTAAGAAAGACTTACCTTGCATTGCAAGAGGTTGTTTCCACGAGTTGAACCTGTGGCCACCATGTAACACGACAACAACTTTATTGTTGCGCTAATGCAGGTTAAGGTTATATACAATCGACCCTTCCTCGGACGCCGCATTGCTGGAAGTTTCATGCACTGAGCTGACTTTTTTTTTAGAGATTAAGAAAGACTTATAACAAATCCCATTAAATTGTACCACTATTTAGATTTTATCACTGCAAACAATATGAAGGGGAGCCTTGGTGCGATGATACAGATGCCGTTGTAGAGGTCATAGGTTCGAGTCTCGGAAGCAACCTCTTGCAAAGTAGAGTAAGGTTGTGTACAATAGACCTTTCCTCAGATCTGCATTGGCAGGAGTTTCATGCACCGGGCTACCCTTTATCACTAGAAACAATATCATTACATGAAGTTTGTCAAGTGCAAACTAAGATAGCAGATAATTTAATTAGAAACAAACACTAACTTCATTTTGTGTTCACTCTGACTTTATGCTATTTAATTTCTATTATACTAATGAATTGCAACAGTTGGACTAATGTACTTGGACAAGGATGAGGAATACCAGGCCTTGTCTTGTCACCAACTGGGTTTATGAATTTCAGACTGATCCCATGTTATAACATGATCATCTTTGGCCAATCTCACATTCCCACTACAATCAGACCTGTGCACTACATACTGGTTTGAAATTGTTATCCCTTGATGAAAGCCACAGAATTCAAAAGTGCACTAAGATTTTTGATCCTTTGATATATATACAAGTTTATATCCTCTGAAATGGGAGGTCAAGGTGCTCTGAAAACCTAAAACAACCTATATCAGAAAAAAACATCTATGTTAGTCAATCATTGCAGTTTGTTGCATGGCCCAATGACTACAGTTTTACAAAGAGTTATGAGGGGTATGGAGGGTGCTTACCAATATTTGCACTCAAAACTTTTTTGGACAATTACATATTGCCAATTATGATTTGGAATTTTAAACCTTGGTTGAATGTTTTGATAGGGACTGAATCTTTTTCTATTTCAATTGAAATTCATCTAAATTTTCTTTGATAACATAAAATGTTTCTCCATTGTTTAGTGGGAAAAGATTTGTCCTGTTTTTGTCAAACATTTGGATATTGAAAAAGGTAGATACCTTCTAAACCAATGAAAGATGAAAAAACACTAATCTGCTCCTACATACTCAAAGCTTCTCCCCTTGTTGACCTTGAGTTCTCTTGGTTCTTGTTCCTCAAATTGTTAGAATGATTGCTAAGAGCTTCCTCTTTCCCAAGGTTTTGCAAAAATGTCTACTATACAAAGTTGTTTATGGAAAAAACTTCAGCTGTCTTCTTAATCCACATAACATAGCAAGCTATTATTTCCCTGATTCTGGTGCCTTGTATAGCTTCTAAATCATCACCTTGTCAGCTTTAAACTAATGGACTAAATTACCAAGAGACTTGAATATAGCATTTTAGTCATATCAGTTTGCAGCATATATTTCCTACCAAATAACCATCAGGTTTATTGGTGGGGCTAACTAACCAAACTTTTACACAAGTTAAAGAAGATTCGGCTCAATGAAACCATGCTAAACTTGTGTCTCTTTCTTTGATTGACATGCAAATGTTTATATATCCATTAATCTCTAAATTTCAATGGAGCATTTGCATTTTCCTCTTTCTATACGAGATGCTTAATATCTAAGGCATACTTATCAACTATGATGTTCAATTTTGCTGGCTACAATTTTGTAGAGTATTAAATCTTAGTGGCTCAACTTTCTTGTCATTCAATGCTTTATTTTCTTTGGTCTGATTTACTATTTGAGGTTTGTGTGTGTTCATCTATATACTTACATATGTATAAGGATTAAACAATTTGTATTATAATCTGCTGGTGGGCCTCTATAAAGTAAGGACAATATCTAATATTGTTTTGATTCAAACTACAAGTTTAAGTATGTACAGAATGTTCTAACCGCATGACATTCCTATACAGCTAGTCAGCTGATGAAATATTTTCAAGCAAGAATTTTCAGAGCAATGAAAGTTTTTGATACCTGTATATTATTTTTGTATGTGGTAAGCGTCTTTATTGCCTGCCATTGTGCGTCTAAGCTAATTACAATGTAACAAGAAGCTGCTTTCATACCATTTGTAACTTCGAATTTGGTGCATTTGATGACTATGGAGTATTGTTAGACCAAAGAACAACTTTGACAATGTTATGTCTATATGTTCAGATATGGTGTATGGTGTGCTAAATTGTTGAGTCAAAATTTGTCTTTCTTGTTTGTAAAAATACACCATTGTCAGGTCATGTTATTGACTCTACCTCTTTATATCAATAATATTTTGCGAACTTATACTAGCTTGTATCTTTTGTTCACAGATCTTCAAGATGGTCAGCTCATACATGGAGAAAATTTCAGCCTTTTTGCAGCAATGTCTGCTCTGGAGGTCTGAGCCACATTCCTGTTTGTTTTCCTTCATTGCCATGATAACATATGGTTACATACTTACATGTGTATAATCCATGCAGTTTGTTTGTGTGCAATACTGAGAAATTTAACTCTATTTTATATAGAATGAATCTATGAGAAAACTCAGTCTGATTATATTTTAGACAGTAAGATTAAAATTAATGTACAATAGTTTGTGCAGCAAAATCTTGATATTTTACATGGAGGGATGGGTTGGAACTTCCTGCTGAAGAAAAATTTCTTTATCAAAGTTACCTGGCCGTCACCCTCAAGACCTTGTATTAGTATGTATCTGAGAGTCTTTTGTCCCATGAGTTGCATTGGAGTAATACAGAAACACAGGCTGCATAGTGACAAGGCAGACAAATACATGCAGATGATTAATGTAAGGAACATTCAAAATGGGTAGGAAGAGGGCAAGACTAGGTTGAGAAAGTGTGGAGGAGAAAACTTACACCTGCTACTATAACCTTTGTTGTTGCTGTTTGCTGCTTATCATCGTTGGTTACTGAAATTCCTATGTTTCAGTTTTGCATGTTGATGATCTTGGTGTCTTAGTGACACAAAGCATGGCCATTTGCCAAAATTGACAACAAGAGAGAAGAGGAGAGTAGTTCAAGGGGTTATTAAACAATAATTTAATTCATAACTAATTCAATATTAAGTATCTTACTAATTTGTCTATATATATTTTATCCAAAGATAAAAACGATGATAACTTACTATTAAGTTAGCTAATAGACTAATATAAAAAAAAGTAAACTATTGATTGAATCAAGAAACATGTAAATATAGGTTCTTCCTCCCATGATATAAGGATAGTATAAACTATTGTGCTGACTCATCTAATAGAATAATCTATATCCATTGTATTAAATAAGATTTCCAATCTAGAAAGACCAAATCTTGAAAGCTTCTTTGCCATTCTTGTCCATCAATGAAAACCCCATGAGTTAGACAATAAAGGTGTAGATGGAGTGTGATACATGAGATCAACAAGGTGTGAATGATGAAGGACAAATGGAGCTCCGGTGTCTTAGTTTGTGTCACAGTGAGGAGTCCGTATGCCTTGGTCAGTGAATCTCATAAAAAGGGCACCCTCATAATAAATCACTTGTCTTCCTGCCCCATCATCATGCAGGAGTGTATATATGACTCTAACACAAGGATGCATGCATCAGTTGATCCCATGGTGAGAGAAAAGACAATGGGGAGGCTACAGAAGATAAAAAAAATAAAAAAAGTTTACTTCATTTAATACTAAGTTTACTTCATTTAATACTTCACATCATGTGCATCACTTGGCTCAATTCGATTTCTTAACCATCTTCATTACTGAAATAATACTGTAGTTTTTTTGTATGCTCTATGTTGAGTATGAAAAATAAGGACAAGGGAGTGCAGAGTGCTCACTGTCTTGCTGAATAGGTATTCTTTATATGCTTACACTTAAATCGCCTTCTCATGTAATGTTATGGGGTGTATACCGTTTGTCCGAGTGAGTGTTATTGCTAAATGAAATTTGATAATATGGGATCAAAAGAGAAAAGAAAGGAGAAGAGCAATATTGAGATCTGTTGTGTATATGGATGTTGAGAAAAAGGAAGTTGACTCAACTAGCTGAAGTTCAACACTGAAAAATGATTTAATTTGGTATAGTAGCACTTATATTTTTTCTGATAATGCACATATCCAAGGAAAAACATTTATAAAAATATGCATTAAACTTTCTTAAATCTGGAGACATGTTTTTAACAGAAAAAAAGGCATTCAAAAAAATGTGAAGAGCACCATGAGGAAAAGAAATATTGACTTTGCCTATTTTTAACAGAAGAAGGCAATAAACACTAAAACAACATCCCCAGAAATGAATGGAACTTTCATATGAAGAATCATAGTCACTGCAGTTTCAATCAAATAATTTTTTTTATCATTCCAAAATTCAGGCATGAGGAAGAGTGAACAATGTCATGAGTACTTATAAAAGAATTGAAGTACAAAAATCATCATAAGAATTATCAATGTGTAACAAAGTCAATTTGAGTTGAATTTCAGCAATGACAGAATGAACATCAGAATCATCATTCATCAAGGTACAAAAGAAGAATGCTGGAGTTTAACTCCTCAAATTTGACTACTTGCATATTGTTTTAGATAATGGATCCAAAGATGGATGCTGGAGTTGAAAAATGTGGATACTACTCGATCGAGGAAGCTATAGAAAATAATGTTGCTCCAGTTCCTCTCAGCCTGAACCCGACTCTTGATGTTCAACGTGTGATTGATGTCATTGACCATCTTTTTTCTTGTGAGGTATTGAAAGCAGTTTTGTTTTCTTTAAATCTATTTAGGACTATAGAAACTTCTACATTTATTTGACATATTTGTTTGACAGGCTACTTGGTACAAAGGTCATACGTTGGCACAAACTGTTTTTTCATGCATATATCTCTTGAGGATTGAACGGACATCTTCACATGCATTGCTGCATTCATATTGCAGAATTATGCGAGCTACTTGTAATGCTGTTATCTCTGTAGTTTCTGATTCACGTACACATGAGGTATTTTCGTATCTAATTAACTCTTCTGAGTTAACATGGCATTCACCAGATTAAAGTGGAAATTCATTTTGATAGTCATGGGTCAATGATTTAATAAAGTTATTTTTTTCATCATCTTATTCTTGAATCCTTGTCCTATGAAAAATTTGAATATCCCACGGTTGTCAAGCCTGCTTATAATATCAGGCTATTTGACGTTAAAAAATAGCATTGTATTATTATTTATGTGTGCATAGTTACATGATTAACAGATGAGAATAGTAAAAGAACCTTCGTACACACTCTTATTCAGACTTTAAACCTTAGTAGAAGTTACCCTTTTCCTGGGACTCATTGGTTCAATGGTTTCTGAAAGATGTTATGACACCATAAGATAGATCTATTTGCCTCAGTTGGCAATCCTGTGAAATATAAGAGAGAATCTTAAAACAGGGATTTTATTTTTGCTTGAATGTTCAGCACAGTGAGATTAAATCATTCTTTATAGTCTTTTCAATAAATTGTTCTCATCAAAATCTGATAAATAGACTAGATGTACTACAAATAATACAAACTTGTAGAGCTAACTCCTGAGGCTCAAACTTAATTGAGTTAGGGGGTTTTACTTTTATCTCCTAGGATATTAAGGCTTGCTTCAAATTTGGAATTTTTCATTTTCTCTTGTTGAGTTCAGGTTGGGAAGGTATGATAATTGCTTTATAGTTTCTATTTTAAGTTTGCTAAGTTTAATATAATTATGGATTTACAAATTTGTTCTGTGCCAAGTGGCAAGAGCAAAATACCACATTCTAGTTGTCCACTGATGGGCAAAGTTGGGTTGAGACCTTGAAACCCTCATCGGGTTGTTTGATTAATTCTTTTCTCATTTGAAGGGTTCTGCTCCGTGCAACAATGATGAGGGGTGAGAAACTTCAGTAATGTCACAACACAAGGAAGGTAAGCAACCTCTTATGTGACAATCTAGTGGCATAGTATAGGCAAGGGACATCTTCTTTGATGATCAAGTTACACAATGTGACACAAGTGAAGCGAGAGATAAGCAACTTCTTTTCCCTCTCTTCCTTCCCCCAAAATTGTGGATGACTGATGGGTGGAGGGAAATGGATCACATTTAAAAAAAAAAACTTCAGTGGAAAGGAGGAGAGAAGATAGAGGAAAAGGAGAAACATGGGACGGAAGAAAGGGAAGAACGACAGATGAGCTCGTGTTCGTTTTGGCCACGAATCACAGCCTCTGTGGTTGCAAATTGGGGCCTTCATGGCTGCATATTGTGACCTTTGTGGTTGTCAATTGCGCCTCTGCGACTGCAAGTTGCGGCTAGGCCGTGAGCTTATGGTCTCCGTGGTTGCGATTTCGTTGGGCGACTTGGTTACGGGAGCTCGTCAGGAAGTCTTGAGAGCTGCAATCTGGCCGTGAGCTTGTGGCCTTCGTGGTTGTGATTTTGTTGGGTGACTTAGTTATCGGAGTTTGTTGGGGGGAATTGCAAGGGATGCGATCCTGCTGTTGGTTATTGGAGTTCATTGGGAAGTTGTTGTGAGAAGGATGTAGACTTCGTTCCACCTGCTTTCGTGTGGACAAAAAAATAAGTACAAAATGATCGACCGACAAATTATGAATCTGTCCACGGATCATTTTTAAGCTAAGTATGAGGGATTCCATCAAATTAATCCCTTAATTTGCGCTCCGGAGTAAACAAGGCAGTAGGGTTAATAACTTGCAAAATAGACATGTCATGTCTCTTTCTAGATGAGTTGGGAACTGAAACTCTACGTCGGATTTGAATGAGATTCTAAACCTAGAATAGGAATATTTGTAAAATTTATTTAATTGTGTCTAAAAACATGTATTATCTCTCCCATTGATTATTCATGCAAATAATTTCACAACAATCTCCTGTTTCAAAGAATGCTTAGGACTTATCTGGATTACACCAAAGTAACTTTGTATCAACAAGGCTATGGTGCTGGTTGCATCCTAGTGATTAATCAACATTGACTATATTCATGTTCCATTATGGCATCTTATAAATCTCATTATTCCCACCTTTCACAATTTTATAGAAATTACTAGTACTTTTCCATATATCCTCTAGGGTAAGCGTAGTTAACTACAATACGCAACATGTCTCTTAATTTCTTCTTCATTTTTATCTTTATCCAATGGTTTAACTTCATATTAATACTTAAAATCTCCATAATGTTTGTCAAGCATTATTGCTAAAACTCAATGTGGACATTTTGATGCTATGTATGTTGATGATTGCCACACTTGATGATATTGTCTGTCTCTTGGTTTAGGGTTAAACATTTCTTGGTTCTTATTAGCTTGTGTAAGGTGGAGAATTAGTATCTATTCTAGGTAATGTTTTGAAAAGTTGTTTCCCTAAAAGGGTGGTCCTATGAGATAGAGTGTTTCTAAGTCTGTTGATTTGAGTTATGCACCTATTTAATTAGGGTCTTAGATTAACTCTAGATAAAGCTTATGGTATTGTTCCATCTCTATAGGCGTCATATGCTCCTCTTCTATAAAATTAAGCAAAAATAATTTTACTTCTCTTTGGATTATTGTAATTTGTGAATGAACCTATGGAGGGTCAATTTTAGGTCTTTCGTTACGTCATAACAGATATACAAAATCAACCAAATGACTTTTTTGTTCTATTTTGCTTGAGGATGATCATTCTCCATTTGTCCACTTAGGTCTATAATTTATAACCTAAAATCAACCAAATGAGAACTATTCCTTTCCTATTTGAGTCTCATCTTAAGTTAGTTTGTGATTGTTACAAATTATATAAATAAAAAAATATAGAGAGATTATTTACCTTAATTGTAGGGATATGATTTATCTTGATTGTAGATATTTGATTAAGTGTAAATACTCTCTCTATATGTATGAGATTGATTAATAAAATTAATAACATATTTTTTCTTCTAAAATTTCTTAACATGATATCAGAGCAAACCCTAGCTGTCATCCAGAACCTTAGTCGTCATCCCAAGCCCTAGCCATCATTTCAAACCCTAGCCCCCACTTCTCTCTCATATTGATTGATTGGGACAACTCTTTGCTTGCATTAGCTGCCATTGACCTAGGAGGAATCACTGATCTATCATCACCCAAATTCTAGTCATCGGAATCTCTGCACATGAGGCACATATGCCGTTACTAGTTTTTTGGTCTAGTCCCACGAGTCGGCGTGTGAAAGTGTGTTTGTTATAGGAAATATCTTCGATTGCCACTATTTCATCATACAACATCTTCGTATACCTGATTCAACATTTATTCAGGTGTGAGACTTTTTGTGCAACAAGTTTAGAGTTTCTTTGGTATTCCATATTTAGTTCTTTGTTTTCTTTTGTTCTTGCGGCTCTTTGATGATATGGTTGAGAAGAAGTTTGTCATGATTTTTGATGATGAATATATCAAATTCTCTCAGTATCAAGAATCGTTAAAATTTTCATCTACTCTAATTACTACCATCGCTGAGTCAGGTACATGCCTTATTTTAACATTCCTATGCTTGTATTGTTACATTAGTAGATGGGTTAACCTCTTATGTTCTTAGGACTGACATAGTTACACCAATTCCTTCGATTCCATTACACTCTATTGTAAGCTTACCTCAGTTGTCTTTTAATTTAATTTATGCAAGCAAACTCACATGTACTTTTAACTATTGTGTCTCATTCTTTCCCGATTATTGGCTTTTTCAATATCTTACGACAAAGAAGCTTCTTTTCAAACTTTGCGAAGAGGTAAGTGTGCTTAGATGAGAACAGTACTAGGATGGGCAATCCCCTAGGAAGCCCCCATGCCTGATTGGACAAGTTATTCGAAATGTAGGTCTAACCATTCTGGGTTCTACAAACAGTTTGCAATGGGTATCATCTTATTGGTTTTATATGTAGATGATATTGTCATTACTCGGAATGATATTGTAGGCATTTCATTTCTTAAAACCGTTCTTCATAGTTAGTTTCGTTCAACGTAGTTAGGGATTTTAAAATACTTCTTGGGCGCTGAGGTAACAAGAAGTAAGAAAGGAATCTTCTTATCTTAGAGGAAATGTGTACTTGACTAATTATCTGAGATGGGAAAATTAGGAGCTAAACCATATATTACTCCAATGACTCCTAATCCACAACTCATAAAAGATGGTGAATTATTTAAAAATTCTGATAGGTATAGAAGATTGATTGGAAAGTTAAATTATCTTATTGTGACTCGTCCAAATATTACATATTTCAGTTGGTATTGAGTTAGTATATGACTTCTCCAACAGTTAATCCTTGGGAACAAATTTTGTGCTATTTGAAAGGAGAACCTAGATGAGGTATTTTGTATACCAATCATGGACATACTAAGGTTGTTTTTCAAATGATGATTTAGTAAGATCCAAGGATGATTGAAGATCCACATGTAATCATTGTGTGTTTGTTAGAGAAATCTAGTTTCATGGAAAAGTAAGAAGTAGAATGTCGTCTCACGTTCAAGTACAAAATCAAAATATAGAGCTATAACAAATGTTGTATGTGAGATAATGTGGATATATCAACTTTTGACTAAAATAGATCTTAAAATTTCAGATTGTGGTGTGATAACCAAGTGACTTTATATATTGTTTCCTATCGCGTATTTCAAGAGCAAACTAAGTATATTGAATTTGAGTGTCATTTTGTTGGTGAAAATATATAGCAAGGTTTGATTGTATGTGAAGATAGGAGAACAACTAGGAGATATTTTTACAAAAACTTTAAATAGGGGTTGGGTTTGATTATCTTTTAATAAGTTAGGCATGATTAATATTTATGCTCCAACTCGAGGGGGAATGTTATTAATTATATAAATAAAAATAAGAAATATAGGGATATTATTTACAATAATTGTAGGGATATGATTTATCTTGATTGTAGAGATTTGATTAAATCTATATACTCTATATATGTATGAGATTGATGAATAAAATTAATAACATATTTTTTCTTCCAACATTTGTTAACAGTGATAAATGATTTTCCTAATCACCTAAGTTGAGTTCATCCTTTTTCCATAGTTTTCTAATACCCCCAATAAGTTTTATTCTAGTATATCATTCTTCTTCTCAAGTAATAGTTTCTCATGAATTCATGTTAGCTAGTCAATTAAAATGCTTTTGGATTTAATTGACCATGAAACTAGTGGTTCAATATTCAACATATTTTGGGATGCCCTCTAACTCCAATCTTGGTCTAGTTGCATGTGTAGGATAGTATTTAGGTAATCGATTGATATTCTTTCCTAGACATTGGGTGGTGTAATTTTGAGTTCTAACAGATGTTAGGGTTTCATGGTACTCTTGATGTGTTGTCGTTAATTGTGAGTAAAACTCTTTTCTTCAGTCAATTATAAAATAGCTTATAAATAAATTCTTTAAAGCTAGCTAGGTAGCCAAACCTACTTTACATGGATCTAAACTCATCCTTTATATTTTATAAAGGATTTAATTTCAAGACCTACCTAGCAACTTTGCGGCCTGCAGTAGTGATATTTTCTTTCATTATTGCCGATTTACTCCAGTTAGTCGATGTGAAATTATGACAAACATATCAAACGAGGAATAGGAAGACAAAAAACGACTTTGTTAGCAACAATAAAGTAAGATACAATTTATTTAAGTGTAAATGATGATATTGTAGAGATAGAGCTCAATGACGTAAAATGATCCATATAACCAACTCCATCTAGTGGGATAAGGCTTGTTGTTGTTGTTGTTTCTTTGAGAAAAGTTAATCAAATGCTAAAATAAACTAAATTAATTGAAAAATTAAACAAAAGAATTTTTAAAAGACGTGCAACTCTACTAATATGTGAGCAAGTTGTTGAAGTGCCATGTGTCCAAGTCTTGATAAGAGTTTCTGGACTCTTTTACTTTGACAATTTTTTTTAAAGGAAATTATGGTTATCTATGCTATTTTGTGAGGCACACAAAAGGGAGAGGAAGTATGTGTTTAGTGGATATCAACCATGGTTGTAAAAAATCAACTACTGATACAATCTACTACTGATACGGATGACTTGGATTGATATTGGTATAGCCTAATCCATTTTTCTTGAGAAATTAATCATCTCATATAGATGGATGGAGAAGTTTTAAAAGTTACAAAAGTATAGATTGAAAGAAATTACCTAAAAAAATGAGTTTGACTCTCAGAAAACAGAGTAAATTAATTGAAAGCTTAATAGATCATGAACGAGAACTTGACTGGCTGAATTGATTTTGTCAAACTTGTCCAATCTACCAACTCATTCTTGATTTTAATCGTGTTTACTAGCAAAGTCATACACGCGAGGGAATATTCTTTAGTTACTCTCGTGAATTCTAGCTTAAATTGCTAACCTCCATCTAGAATTTGTTATGATATCAACAAAATAACTTTGTTGTTGTATGCCATCTGCCATTAGTAGACCAAACATCTCATTAGTCTCTTATTCATCCACTATTGATTGAGAGATGACATTATTGGTTGAGAGAGATATAATACCTCTTTTGATAAATAATGCCTCAAATACGGAATATTAAATAATAACCTTTCTTAGTGATTGGTATATTAATAACTAACTTTGTTTTTCTTTTAATGTGATAGCAAAGTTCAAAATTTCGAGTCATGCTGAAGTTTCGCTCTTTGACTCGAACGATATTATTTTGGTATCATGTTGATGTTTCAAGGCATGGTGCAGATAATATTTTGGAGTTGAAGAATGAAGAAGATGAAGCATAGGAAAGAGTGGTTTTAAATCTTATACCATGTCGGGCGAAAGTCGAAATATTCTTGTAAATTATTGAAACTCGATACCACTCGGTACAAAATTCAATACCACTTAGTACAGTCTCATTCGTTTGTTTCATCTCTTTTCTCTTTCAACCTCTAATTTGTCATCGACACCATGCATTCAAGCGTCGACAATCGACATGATATTGGAATAGCATCTTTTCAGTCAAAGACTTAAACTACGGTATGACTTGAGATTGTAAGCCTTGGTGCGGAGTGATATCGAGTTTTGGTGATTTACCCGAATGATACGTTTCGACCGTTTCACCTAGCACAGTACGGGATTTCAAACCATGTGTGATAGCATTCAAAAATATTTTTAATTATTGATTTTTTAAATAAAATATCATTTATTATCTATGATAATCTAAATGGAATACATTTAGTTTCCAATTGATGCTATTTAACAATTTTTGAATATTTGTTTACCAAATAATAACAATAATAACTTGATATTACTAACTTAAAATAACAACATATGATAGTACTGATACTCTAACTAGTCTGATTAATCAATTCTATGATTCATTGTTTATATTGTGCTATTAATAAAACTATTTAATAAGACAATATAGATTATTCTTATGTAAACCCATCATTTGCCATCTCTTATATCATATTATTTAATTTTTCACTTTTTTTTTTTAAATTTTCCTAATCATTCTGATTTGACCTTTCCGACCTATGAATCTGATATGGATGATTGTTTTTTTGATCATTGAATCTTGACAATAATACTGCTCTCTCTTGGTACGGTTGGTAGAAGTGTAGATTTGATATTAACTTAGTATCTACCTATTGTTTGTTATTGCAAATAACCTTCTTGAAGGGGAGCCTTGGTGCAACGGTAAAGTTGTTGCCATGTGACCAAAAAAAGTCACAAGTTCGAATCCTGGAAACAGCCTCTTGCAAAAAGTAAGGTAAGACTACGTACAATGGATCCTTCCTCGGGACCCCGCATGGCGGGAGCTTCGTGCACTGGCCTGCCCTTTTTTTTTTTTTTGCAAATAACCTTCTCTCATATAACATGTTCTTTAATGACCTTTACCCTGCTTGAATGATCTTGATCTCATTAACATTAGGGGAGTTCTAGGTTGTATATTGGTCTATTGAAAGTTTTTCTTGTAATTTTGTAATTTTCATGAACTCCAAACTTTTTTATAATACATTCTGAAATCCTCTTGCTATGTTGCAATTATTATTTCATTGGACCTCCAGTTCTCTTTGCACTACATTTTTAAACAAATTTTTTTTTTTGCTTCATTTATTTGTTTATTTTTATTTTTTGCAATTTGTGTTCTGCTCAATGTTGATCTTCTCTTTCACATTATCCCAATTTTCCAAGAGATTTTTTTTTTACATGTAGTGGAGCCCACAATCAGTAGATATCACAATTAATTAAAATGATACTTTTGGGCTCTCACGTTGGATCTTTGCAACTGGCTATTTTAGTAGTGGATCACCTTGACTTCTTTGTCAATCACTAGATGTGTCATTTGCTGATGAGGGTGGATCTTCGCTCTCGCAAATAAGAGGTGAGCAGTATGCTCTCTTCCTCATATAGTAGGCTTATCAAGATGGATTGCAGTTGATGTGGTGGGTACTATTTGGACATGAAGGTGCTGGACATTGCTTCTGAGTTCTAGGCTTTGTTGGATAAGGCATTCGTGGTGACAAGAAGTTGAACGTGTTGATGGATGCAAGGCATATAAAAAACAGGACATTTTAATAGGCTTGTTGGAAGATGGTAGTGGAGGACTATGGGGAGGGTGTATGAAATTCTGATGAAGAAGGGAGACCAGATACAGTTGCACTGTGAACTTGTATTTGTTTGTCTGGAGCAGTTGCAGCAGGTGAAATTGCATTGAGGTTTGTGGGATATTGACTTTAAGCGGGATTTGTGTAGTTGGAATTCTGGAATAGCTATAATTTTTTGAAGAGAGAGCACTAGGTGACAAGGGAAAGAAAAGAAAGTATGCAATGGAGGAGAATCTGGTCAGTTGCAGTAGACAATGAAAAATGGATGACTGATTGCAATAGAGGAATACAACTATAAAAAGGTGTTGAGGTGGGTGGGTGGATCCCAGATTACACATGGTCAATTGATCTAGCACAGGGCAAATCCGTTTGTCTTGGCAATCTCATGTGAAGAATGCCAAAATAGAATTTGCATTATTGCTCAAATGTCTAGAACAATGAGAAATATTTGTCTCCGAAGGCCCCATAAATTTTCTAGTAAAATAAAATTATAGTGTAAAATAGAAATTTAGACCCAGAACTAATTCGATTTTTTAGATTGATTTAATGTTTTTTGGAAGAATTTATTTTTATTTTTAAAACCTTCTTTTTTCCTTTTGGTTCAAAATTCAAACTCTAGATTAGTTACCACATTTCCATTGGGTTGTTTAAATTCCTTTTTTTTCCTTTTTTCGTTCCTATGTCCTTGAATCATATTTTAAAATTTTCTTGATAGGAGGAGGACCTTTTCACAATGGCTTATGGGCTTCCTCTGAAAGGAGAAGGTGACGAAAAATGCTTATCAATTCTAAATTCAGTTGAGGAAACAATTTCTCGCCAACTTCGAGCTTGCAAAGCCCAGTCATTAAAGAAGAAGCAATTAGAAGGTACATAAACTTTATATCATTTTCACCTGCACTGACTTATCTTTTTAAGCTGGTTAAGACTACCCTCAAAGAGTAATTTAGTAGTTCTGGTTGATGCTTATTCTCAGCTTCAAGGACAAGTAGATAATTAATCTGCAAATATCAGTACAAAATTAACTAACAAAATTCTTGTAATGCTGAAATAGTGGCTTACATTGTTGCTGGACACTTGAAAATGTAATACAGTACAAGACACTATACCCAGTTTGGGAGTATTGCTAGTTTGTTATATCCAGCAAGATTGGCTGAGCTGCAGCGTTAAATGTGGTTTGACGCTGTTATGGGGTTGTTTAGGTGCATGCGTAGGGAATGGAACATACATGCAAAGTAACCTTCAAAAGTTTATCACTTTTGTAGAACTTTACTGCTCTCTTCTTCTTAATGACTTTCACTGACCATTAATGTGGTTGATGTTGGTATGATGTCTTTCTGAGTGATGTTTATTGAATTTCCTTATAGAACAGAGTATTATTTCTTGTCTCTACTTGTTAAATAGCTTATCGTGTTCTTGTTTGTATTA
This sequence comes from Zingiber officinale, assembly GCF_018446385.1. Taxonomy (NCBI): domain Eukaryota; kingdom Viridiplantae; phylum Streptophyta; class Magnoliopsida; order Zingiberales; family Zingiberaceae; genus Zingiber; species Zingiber officinale. Next base: position 36,111,483 of record NC_055988.1, on the reverse strand, counting down.
TTTTCTTGTGACAACTTTTCCATGATAACTAATTAATTCTTGATTATATTAAAAAAAAAGGTTTGGTGATCGTGTTTCTGAAACCAACATGCGTTATATTGGTGGTCGATATCTGTTTCTATATATACTCATAGACACAAAAAATCAGTCATCTTACTTTGATTAAATAGGAAAACTGGAGCATGTAACGAATAGGAATGTAAAATCAGGATTTCAGTTCCTTTGTGGTGAAGAGAACACCAACTTTACACCATGACAAAAAAGAGATACACAATTTATTTTGGTCATTTGTGAATTGCCAATTTATAGTTTGATTATTTCATCCATTCATGGAGTTTGGGCAACTCATATAGCATATCTTGAATTAATGAAGATTTGCACGTTCAGACAAAACTTGAGTATGCCAAACTTTGGGTAGCTACCTGATGTGTGATATGGGTGCCAATGAAAACTATTTGTCACACTATCCTTGATCTTTCATGGATATGCATTCCTTATTGCTAGATATTTTATTTTATTTTTATACTTTATTTTTTGCAAGATTGTTAACGCTAATTCCCTTTTTTCCCTGTAGATATTGAGCCTCTACAAAGTAATCCTGACTTGGAAGAAGGCTATTGCAGAGCTCTTCTTTGTCGTTTACGTTTTCGTAAGGTCTTAGCCCATGTTTCCTAAATTTTCAAATATACTAGGATGTTGCATAAAAATTCATCTAAGACTGCCTTGGTTTTGTCTCGTAAAATTTGACCTATATGTTACCTAGTTTTATCTCTTTCAAGTTGTTGATATCAGAGATGCTACGTTTGGTAATTCATGTAGGTTCCTTCATTTTTACACTTCTGTAGTCAATTGCTCTCTGTTGTAGTTTGACGTTATTTTGACAGGAGTACTATTCTGTTTTTTTTTAATTACACGTAATCAATAGAAATGTGGAGTGTTAACTTGGAGTACCAACTTCGGGCACATGTATGTAGAGAATAGATGAAAGGACCATGTATCAAAGTTGTAGAGCACATTTTAATAGTACTTGATAAATTTGTGATCAACTTGATAGTCATAATGCTGTTAATGATTCTATTTATTTTCTTGTATTACTAATTGCTAATACATTTTTATGCTTTCCTCCTGCCAATCTGTTACTAAATTATGAAACCTTTTTCAGCACTATTACCTTGTTCTCACGAGTATGAAGAAACCCCAAGGAAAGGGTTTGGAGTTGGCTCGTAAACATGTGGCATCATGCTTGTCTGAATTAACTCACATCACTAAGTCACAAGAATTCCTCAGAGCCTTGTCATATGGATTTCATCAAGATGATATTCAAAGTAGCACCACTGCCTCAGGTTGTAGGCCTATTGGTTTTGATGCTAGCTTAAACAACAGATTTTCTGCTCCAACTCCACCACGGGCAACACATATCCTTAGTTGGAAAGAAGTGAGTTTTCGGAACACCTTAGGGATATCTTTGCTTCATTTTATTGATGGGAAATGTCAATTCCTAAACTAACTATATTGTTGCATGTGCTGTTTTAAACTTTTAATACACATTAAACATTTTCCAATCTGATTTCCAGGCTGTCAGTTATTTTCAGAAGCTGCTGAGTGATTTAGATTTCGTATGTTCCTTGAACACGGATTTAGTGCTTGATGATGTTTTCTGCTTTATTGTCCAATTCCAGAAACCTCAACCTGATCTGGTGGCTAGAGCTCATCTCCAGGTAGTTCATTGAGAATGTTGAATAATATACCTGTATCTATCAATATAATTATTTTTAACAATATAGATATCAATATTTTAGTGCTATTTGGCTTTGTAGCAATAACTAAAGACCTATCAGAATAATAATAGTTTCTCTTTCTCTCTTTTTCTTTAAAAATGACAAGGTAGTAATTTCCACTAGGCCTAAGAGGCAAGGGACTTACCACAAGTGTGTAACATATAATGTTAGGTGATCCCAGAAAATTGAAAATGCACATTTGTTATTTGTTCTTGTAATAATGTTCCATCAGCCAATGTTAATACCATATCAGGCTTTTCTATGTCATCGCCAAACTTGACCAGTTTGGTCTAAATAAGGGTTTCATGACAATAGTGATCTCTCAAGGAAGTTCATTAATTTCTTTTGTATGTTTACTAGTATAATCTAGGGAATGAAGGTTCCTACAATAGTTTTACAGCTTTTATATAGCAATGTGAACAATATATGTATTTTTGGTTATTTTTAGGTTCTACCATTTTTCTAAGAAGAGAATAGTTTTTTTATCGAAAAGAACACGAAAAGAAAATCAGCCCATCCTTCTCCAGAAATAATTTGGAAGATCCAAAAATAGACACAATGTATGGGCTAGCAGTAATAATTGAGGTAGTTGATCCATATAAATTGATCTCGAATCTGTGTGAAATCTATTGATACATAAGAAATATATTTAATCATCTCTCTTTAATAAATAGATCCGATCATACCAAGGTTCAAAATCTCAAGCTATGCCGAGGTTTTGATCTTTGAATGAAATAATATTATGTTAGTACGTATTGTATCAATGTTTCGATGTATGGTGTTGGTAATGAATCGAAGTTGTAGGAGGAAATGAAAATAGGAAGGAGACATTGTCTGTGTTGAACATGATTTTAAATTACTGAAACATAACATTCTGATCCATGCATATCTCAAAGATCAAAACTCAACACACAATGTCTCCTTCCTTTGCTTAATCTCCTTTCTCCTTCAACCTCCAATTAGTCATTGGCACCATGCATATCTTTTTAGTCAAAGGCTCAAACTACTAAACTCGAGATTTTGAACCTCGGTGGTTTCGGTAATTTACTGAACCGATACGTTTCGATCATTTTGCCTACATGGTACAAGATTTCAAATAATGGATCATACCTTCAAATATAAAATTCAAAGAGATCAAGTAGGAAATGATACTGAATCATACAATGAGTTGGCTAAATTCAACATTTGTTTGTATGAATGTCTAAGGATTTTAATTTGAGGGCACACCAGAGAAACATGAGGCAGCTGGAAGTCTGAAGCCAAGAAAGGAAGAGATTACACTTGAATGCTTATATACCTCGAGTTCCATATTTTCTTGTGGGGGACAATATACAGAAAGCTGAGGAGAATTCAAGAATAGGAAAGGAATTGAATTTGACATAATTTTTTTTTATCCCTGAAGATCTGTGAAAATGTTACTTTTGCTTATCCCCTAAGCACTGTAGGCTTGCTTATATTCTAGTAAGTATGAGTTTGGTTGTTAATTTGGAGAGGACTTAATTGCTAATTTGTTTATATGCAGAGATTATATTTAGAGGAATTGTTAATTTGCACAAATTTTTACGTGCAGGGATCATTTATGGGATTTTTTAGTGGAAAAATCTAATTTGGATTGGAAATGTGTAGAAGAAATTAAATCAGAATAATTCATTGATGATTCTCCATGTCTATTGGTCTATAGGGTTGTCCATTAGTTGCACATGATCAAGTGTGCATTTGTGGTGTGCTTATATCAATGGGCATCACCACTAGTTGAAACCTGTGTGCTTCCATAATCCTGTAGACATGCCCTACGCCTGTGCCCTTTTTGGAAACCTGAGAACCCACAGATGCTAACATCAATCAGACATCCAACTGCTCCATTAGATCCACTAAGGAGGAAGTGGAATACAAGCACACGAAGAGAGGGAGAGCTTCATCACTGTATCACCTGCCAACTCGACCATTGGCCAGCCATGCTATGCCATGCACTGCTCAAGGTCTGCCACAAGATCTCTCCCACCCTATTTGCACAAGCAAAGGCACCTTGCTGCCTATACAATTGGGGCAACTCCTTTGCTTTGCCACCACACCAGACTTGAAATCTGGTAATTTTGCATATTGGTCCAACAAATTTGAAAATTGCAGATTAGTCTGCTGATTTAAAAAGAAAAGAAAAATTCAATTACAACATTGAGAATTTTGAGTGCTTCAAGGAAGACATCATCTCTCATTATTGTGACACTTGTATGACAAACTTGGGTAACAGAATAGGCTAGCATTACCCTAGTTAAATCTTTTTCATTGAAAATTACTTGTATGACAAACTTCAAGGACTCTTTTGCTAATTTACGAATGCTCTAAAAAGGGTCTCCTATATTATGATTGAGACCATCTTTAGATTACAAGATATACCTGTAGGGCAAGTTCTTTCACAATGGTGATCCACATCCAACTATTGTATTTGACTAGGAGATACTCTTATACCTTGTAAAAGAAAAAACAAGCTAACTTTAGTGGCTAAGATCAAAGGTGGAATCAAGTTTGGTGACAAATTACAAGGCTATAGTTCTTGCCACATATTAGGTTATTTGGTTTATGGCTCAAAACTTGATGATTAAACTGGATAATTCTCCTACTAAGCAGAAGAACTTTATTGTGATATCATGCTACAACGCACATTGCATTTATTCAATTTTCCATGGGAGGACAAAACATGAAAAGGTTGATTGTTACTTTGTGGTGAAATTTGCAATCAAAGGAGAATCTTACTTGATTTATTAGTTTTAATATTAAGTAGAAGATTCCCTGGCTAAATTTAATGAAAGTTTTAAAATTGAATATATTTGTAAGAAAGTGAGATTTTATTATATGTTCAAACCATCTTAGGGAGGATTGTCATTGATCCAATTACAATATTGCAAATTTTGAGGGTTTATTTGTGAAGCTGTAACATGATAATATAGATAGCTAGGAGGGACTCTCTCCTAGGTTATGGAATAACGTAAACTACTTCTCCATCCATAGAAGGCTTGCAATTTGTAACACAATATGCCCTTTGAACTGCATTAACTCGAAATGATGGAAGAACTCTGATATGGAATAGTAATGTTTGTACACAAATGCCTGTTTTATTTTGTTTAACAATGTTACTTTTGTTTAGAAATGTGAGAATAGAATGACTGCTTGGTCTGAGCTAGAGGAAATATTGAAGGAACTGACTCAAGAATAATGGAAGGTGATAAAGAACCTGTACCACATTTCCATTAATAATGATGCAAACATGAGGCATATGTGAGAATTCACTATGTGCAAATAGGTTGTACCTGCAGTATGAGAAATGCCCTTCGAGTCATGGTGCTCGGGAGACCAAAAAGATACCTAACACGTTCCACATGTGTTGACATAAATTTTATGGAGAAAGTTTCAGATAATTGTTTAGTAGTAGAGCAGAGCAATGATAATAACACTGAAATTGAGTATCATGTTATTAATAAACCAACTACATGCTAGAATTTGCAAGACAGATACTTCTTGCCTGAGTTTGTTAAACTAGTGAAACTCATTCCATTCCGAAAGTGACAAGTAGTGGCTTAAAATCAGAAGGATAGAAAGTAGATTCAACCAAGGAGAGATCAACTTAAAAGGAAAAGAAAAAAAGGAGTATTAAATTAGGAGGCCAAGGATTAGCCTTTTGAATTTAGAAATTCCCCAACCTGATGTTTACCTACGTGTAAGTGTATTTAATGCAACAAGTGGGTGGCATATGTGGCACCGGAGTTTCTCCTCTAGGAGGCTTAGTTGCTGTTTCAGAACTCCCTGTACTACCAAGTAGAAGTGGATAAACTAATGCTATACAATCAATAAGAGGTGTAATGTGACACCTTTAATAGTTGAGGAATACTGGAAAAGAAACAAAATAGCCCTTATGAGGTTATTATTATTGACTGTTAAACAAGGATAGTTCCAAACTCAAGGTAAGTTCATTTGTACACATTGCAGCCGCTTTTGTTGGTTTACTGCCCGTGCAATAATAATGTCAATGTATAAGGTATGCACTTAAGTGCCTGATGATAAATCTTCTATCTATCTTTACCCTAATTTCTCCCCACAAAGTTTGTCTTTTCATTGGAAGTCATGAGTTGGGGAATGCTTGTCATTCAGTGAAGCTCCGTCTCCTTTCATTGTGGAAAGATATATAAACATCTAAATTTCTCTCTGCAAAATGCAACCTATATAATAGTCTTGTTGATTAACTAGCTTTTATTATCTGTAGCGTGAGTAGGCATTTAAGTATTTATAGATTATTATTCTATTTTTTTGGTTATATATACTCTTTGGATTTTTTAAAAATAAATACCTGGTTTGCTTGGTCTAATTCCTTTTTCCTTAGGTAATTTACCATTCTGGAGTACCAGATCCTTTAGCAATAATAATCTTGCTTTCTCATGAATCTACACCTTTTACCTTGTCAACTAAGATTATTATTTTTCCTCGATACCATTAATCTCATTTTTCTTGTTTGGAGACATTTCCAGATTTTATTGATTCAAGATGGAAAGCTTTACGGCAAAGAATTCTTTCATGATATTATCTCAAGAGAATTAGGGCTACCAGAACTTACAAAGGGTAAAGAACATCAGAAAAATGAGTTCATTGTACAGTTAGGCCAGGTGCGAATTGATAATTCTTAAAATGGGTAGGGTAATATCTAAATATAGCCACAACTATAGGGGATGTCTTATAACATAACATGTTTCCAATTTATATCTTATATATGCAAACTTCTAGACTTGTTATAGTTGTGGCAGGCTGCCATCCTTATTTTTAATGGGTTACTCAGTTGCTTTTCCAATAATCAAACAATAGGGATTGACATGTCACTATATATATATATATTTGTAAAACATAAAGTCTGACATGACAAACAAATCCTTATTAACGCATGTTATGTTTGTGATATAATGTATACATGTGTGTGTATTGGTGACAATACATGTAGATATATATTTGTGGCATGATATATACATGTTTACAATTTGTGACATAATGTTTCTTCCAGTTATATGCATATCTCTTGCTGCATTTTTTTTGTGAATGTGATATTCCACTTTTATTGATAGAGCAATTAGATGTTTGTTGTCCATTTCATCAAGCTAAATGATTCATTAATCTGAGGATAATAACTTTATGACAAGTTATGTACAATTGATACATAGTGAATTTTTTTTTATAAACAATCCTATATTGTTATAGTTGAGGCTATATTTAGATATGAACCCATAAAAACATCATTGGTGCTGTGAATCCTCTTACATCCTTCCATACTGCTTCCATTCAATTTTGATGACTTTTTCTATTCTTTACAAATATACAGTTGATTATCAATTTGCTTAAAATACTTTGTGCAAACACTGCATGGCAACGTCGCAAGCTTGGGAAAATATTACAGGACTGGAGTGTTCTTTCATTACAGGTTCATGCCTAATGACTAATGAGCATTAAATTCCTCTCCTTGCTGTTATTCCTTTTCTTTCTGGATTCAACCTCCGCTCTTAGCATTCTTTAGTCCTTCATTTCATGGAATTATTTACATTTTCCATTGTATTGTATGCTCAACACAAGTACTATTTTTTTTTCGTAATTACAGATAGTCTACTTTGTTAACATCTGTTCTGCTAATGATTTTTTGTAATGATTGCAAAATAATCTATCTTGTTAGCAATTATTATCAAACTGCTACTTGTACCTTTAGATCATGTAGAGGCATTTTGAGGCAACGATAAGGACTCATTCCATGCTCTCCAGAAGGGATGACACATACTAATCCATCTTTATGTTAAATATAACCTGTCACTATGTATTCAAAAAGATTTAGGATCTATCTTGTTCTCACATTTAAGCTTGAAACACAAAAATAATGATGAAAGTGACTTATATGAAGTGGATTATTATAAAAGAAAATGGAAATTCCACTTTTATATTTTCAACTGCATGATCCATATTTTTGTCCAAATCATGTACTTTATTTCTTCACATTCCTAAAATTGCTAGCGAAATCTCTCTTTCCTAATGTTTTTGATGACCTAAACTTGCTCATTTTAGGAAAAAATTTATATTAGTAGGGTTTGTGAGAGTGATCGGACTACCTAGAAAATTGAGTTGAAATGCTCTATGAAGGAAATATAGGCCAAAACAAAAAATTTCTTTGATGGCCCAATGATATCATTGTAGTTAGAAAACCATAATGCATACTTCAAAGTGAATATTGGGTGCCTTTTTGGGGCAATAAAAATTTTCTCTTTGAATTAAAAATAGTCAATCACATTGATAGTCCATAATAAAGAATTTTGCTCAACCAAAAAAGAAATACAAAAGCCAAATACTTCCTAGGAGTCTCATGTTGCTTCGAGGTGAAATGGATATTTTTGTGTTGAAATAACTTATGAACGAGTTTTGGCCAAAAACTTATGTATAAATATTAAAGCATTTTATTTTAGTTAGAAATTTATGGCAAAGTGTACTTGGGTGCTTGAGGCATAGTGCTCAAGTTACTTTTGTGTTGAAAATGGCCACCAAGTAATTTTTGGCATTTTTACTACACAAACCTATCCTTATATATATATATATATATATATATATATATATATATATATATATATAATAAACAAGTTTAGGACATCAAAATAATTGGAAAGAGGAGTGTAGTTATTGGAACATCATGTAGTTTCAGTATATAAAGAGAAGTGGTGCTACCTTTTTGTAAAAACAGTGCATGAAGTTATAAACCTTATTATAGGTGGATAAGATAATGAAAATGCTAAATCAAGGTAGTGGACTTCTTTAGGAATTAAGAGGTACTCCTCATGCGTGTATCTACTGTTGGATCATGTAAGATGAGAGAGGGGGGGGGGGTTGAATCTCGTTCGTTAAAAATCTATTCTAAGGCCTGCGATCTTGACCTTTTTGGTTAGATTTCGAAGAAGCAAGATCGTACAAATATGATATGATGAAAGTAATACACAGTTGTTGGAGAACTTCTCGGAGCAGAGTTGTCGAAGGTTGCACGAACAATTGCAATAAGAGCAAAGTAGATTGGATGAGAGAGTTGTTGTTTGGCTCGGTGCTCGAGGGCTTCTTTTATAGGCAACATTTGGTCGACCGAAAAACCGTTTGATCCTTTAGATCGACTGATCCTTTTATCAGTCGACTGAACTCCGTGCCTTCCTTCTTTGCATTGATCTGAATCGGCTATCCCGTGATTTTCGTTGTTCGGTCGATTGATCAAGCCTATTGGTGACCGACCCCCTGAATTACCATTCCAGCGAAGATTCGATCTGATCGTTTGTAATTTCCATTTTGGGTTCGATCGATTGATCCTAATTATTGGTCAATCGATCCACTTGTTTACTAAGTTTATGAGTTCTGCTATTTCTACTTGATTGGTCGACCCATCCTATGGTTCGGTCAACCAAACCTCGGTCAACTTGGAGCTCAGTTTTATCTGTAAAACAAAGTTAGCACAAATACAATAATAATAGTATTCCTGCAAAATAGAGTTAGACAAATATATTAATGTATAAACAAGATCAGTACTTAAGGTTTGCCCCTTCTGAGACACAACCTCACCTCACTACCTCAGTAGCTTACCTCAACTCACCTGTCAAACATCGGGTCCTCTACACCTGTGTGCATGCTTAGCATCGGATTGGCTGTCAGTGCTTCCCTTGACTCGATATTAGGTCCTCCAAACCGAGTCCACCCGTTAGATGTCAGGTCCACTTGACTATCTGGACTTCTTGCTTGGTTCCACGATTTGTTGAGACTTCTCTTGCCTAGAATCGGGTCCAACTGACCTACTAGGACTTTTCGAGTTGAGCATCCATGGATCAATTCATAACAACAAGACTTAACTTGAACCTTTGAAAATATCAAAATATAGGTTTGATTATGGTGCTTCCTGCACCAACATCTACAATTGAGATGGATTTGCCAAACAGGTTGAAGCAATCAGATTCATCTATGAGAGCTAGAGGAAGAAAAGATGGGACAAGATTGCCTACCTCATGTTGTTCTTAATTGACATTGAGACATTGATGGCATTGTAAGTTAAGAACGAGGGAGTTTGATGTCTATAAGAAGAGGGAGGGGAGTTTTGAATTTCATGACGTTGTGGTGGAGAGGTGGAGTTAATTGCTTTTGTTGTTCAGAAAGGAAGAGGAACATGATTTGTGGTGTTTAGTGGTGTTGATGCAGGAGGCTTCAAAGATTACCTTTTTTTTAGAATTATTTTTGTATTTTGCATTTTAGGATTTTGAGTTCATTTAGGGTTTTGAGTCTGTTAATATTTTTTCCCTTTCTTTTTTGTTTGTTAATTTTTTTTCTTTTGCATCTTAGGGGTATGGGTTTTTCCACTTCAGCTCGGAGCCACCTTTCATATGCAATAAAAAAATTTACTACTATGTTTGCTGGGGTACTGTTATCTGTCTTGCAAGATAAGAGATCCAAACCATCTCTTGGAGATGCATTAGGACCAAGCCCAAAATGGCCAATAGCTTCAATAATACCAGCTGCACATCTTTGGGTTGCATGAATTATCTTCTTGTTATCTTTTGCGTTTTCAGCATGCCACTGCAGTAATTCCTCCTGGGCATTGCTGACCTGAAATTCAAGAAGGCAAAAAAAAAAAAAAGTTTAACTAAGTACACTACCAACATGCAAAGTAATTCATGGATTTTTATTATAAAACTCACCATGACACCCACCTTGTGGCAATATATCAAGATCCATACCTCCACTGTAGATTATTTTTACATCTAGCTGTTTGAAAATGTATGAAAAGGGACAGTAAATCAGATAGAAGCATGATCTGGTTAGATTAGTTACAAGAGAAAAAGCATTCAAAACCAAATTGTAGTTGCTAATTCTTGTTTTCTCTAAAATTCCTTTATGAAATTCCACCTCTAGAATCATCGCTTTTCTGTCTGGCATTTGGTAGCAAAACCTTTAGATCCCATGGATAGTCGTCCTGATCGTGACAAGTTTTGGCTGACGAAGTCTTGCACTGTGATCGTAGCATCCAAGATGAGATACTTGAAGATCTACAGATACAAGTCGCGAGAACTTAGCGTCTAGTGGTGCAAGATGTTAAAGGTCATAAGTTTCCTTATCTTAACTCTGCTTCCATTTTTGAAGACTCCTATCGTAATCGCGAAATCCATGGTCGAGATGAACGGTATGGAGATCGGGTTTCCATCTTGTGTTTTCTAGTGCGCTACGTGCGCTACGGACCGAGTAATTCATTGATTGCATTAATGAAGTGGAGAAGATTTGTGATTATGAGAAAGTATCCGATCATACGAAAGCAAAATTGGTTATCATTAAACTCAAGGGTCGAGCATTTGCATGGTTGGAGTAGTTGCTGACTCTCACGGGACAGACAAGGCAAAGCTAAGATCCCTGGGAGAATATGAAGAAGATGAAGAGTCACTTCCTTTTCTCTGGTTACACTCAAACTTTATTCCAGGGACGATTAAGTTTCACCAGGGAGGACGATAGCTTCGATGCTTGAGTAAAACACCTCTTCGGCTCTTGTCTCTTCGATAGCTTCGACATCGAAGGTGGCGGCTCTTTCTAGAAAAGCTTTGAAGATCTGGGAGCTTTAGTAAATATTACATCAGATTATTATACTCTTGAAGAATTGCTTCAGTTTAAGAAGACTAAGAAAAAGAAATACTACAATAACAACCAAGTCTTATCCCACAAGGTGATGTCGGATATATGGATTCTTCTATGCTATGACGTTCTATCTCTTACTATATCATCATCTATATTTAAATAAATTTTATCTTGTTTTATTATTGCTAACCAAATCTTTTTTTGGTCTTCTTCGTTTGATGTGCATATTTGTCATAGTTTCACATCGTCTAATTGGAACATTTATTGACCGTCTAAGTATATGTTCGTATCATCTTTAACGTGTCTCTTTGAGTTTTCCCTTAATATATGCAACACCAATTTTCTCTCTAATGCTCTCATTTCTTATGCTATCCATTCTCATATGTCCATACATCCACCTTAACATTCTCATCTCTGTAACTTTCATCTTCTCATGTGCTCAAGTCATAATCCAACATTCAGTGCTATATAGCATAGCCGGTCTACTTGTCGTTTTGTAGAACTTCCCTTTAGATTTTAGAGAAATCTCTAAAAAAAGATTTAGACAAAGAAAAAGAAATCTCTGAGAAAAAAAGAAAAGTTAGATTTGGATGCCATGGAAGCATAGGCTATTTCGTGATGGTTCGCTAGAGCACTGACTTGAGAAGGCAGGCTGCAATGGAGGAAAAGGACGAAATTGAAGCTAAAATAAGAAACAGATATTAGATAACATACAAGAAAGCATAAGAAGCGTCAAATCATACTTTATGCCTTGATAGTTGATTATTAACCAATCAAATCAAGAAATGTAATAGGGTTTATTATTTGGTCAAAATTAGGGGCCTCCCTAGCATGTCTAGGTTTGTATCAATTATCATTTTTAAAAACTAACTTATTTTTTCTCTAGACTTAGGGTAATGTTATAGTTAATGAGAGATTGAGAGTTTCTATTAACTATATATGCATGAAGGATAATGTTCATTAAAATGATTTAGGGTTTCTAGACTTTGGATTTGCTTTAGAGTTCATCCTTTATATGAGTCTAGTGTCTAAAATATACATCTCTTATCTATTTAGTACTAGTAGTAGTCGGTGTTTCCTCTTATCATGCCGAACTAAGCATATTATCAAGTAATAATGCTTATGATGATTGTTTTTATGGACAGTGAATTAAATAAAATAAAGAAATCCTATATAAAGGTGTTTTTTTTTGGATTTTTGTATAATAATGTATTAAGATAAGAAACATTAGTGACAAAATTATTTAAATGCAGAAAATTTAAATTTACTAATTAAATAAAATATGGATTGAAATCTCATACCGTGTCATGTGGAATGATTGGAGCATATCGTTCCAGTAAATTATACCGCTCAACAAAGATAATGTCTCATTCCTTTGTTTAATCTTCCTCCAACCTCCAATCTATAATACTAAGATGCTAGCCATGTGATGTTGAGATTGCCATGAGGTTTGAACTTTGGAGTGGTTGCACTTGATCATGCTAATTTTACAATCTACTTAGTATTAGATCTGATACCTATGGTTGTATTTTATTAATTTGTTGTGCAGAATTATTCTTACAAGTTAATTTTTTTAATAGGCTTAGAACAACATCCCATCTCGTTGCATCTGATCCAATAAAATTTTACAATGGACCAAATCCACTTCTTGGATGAAATTTAACTTGATGTGGAGCCGACAACTTAAAATCTATACTAATGAAACTATTTTAATTACTTGCTATAAAAACTATTCAAGAGAATTGGGCTTCTTTATTGGTGGTTGTGGTTGCCTTCTTTACTGGTGACAAAGTTATAGAAGTAGCGCCTTTTCAAACCTTGCAAATATGTGGAGAGAAGGTTGTGTCCATGCAACAAGTGCCATGACTATGAACTCCAAATAAAGGAGGTTGTTTTTCCTCTTGATCTTGCACCTAGAAGTGATGTGGTTTCTTTAGTCTGCAACGATAGGGAGAAGTAGGTGGGTTATTAAACTGAACTCATACGATGTTGGCTTTCTTGAAAAGGGTGTCACAACATGCACCAAGAGGGTGGCTAGAGTTAGCAGCTAGATGTTTTGGGGGAAGTGGTGGAGACAATAATCTTAAGTAGGTAATATCAACTAGGAGGTAGTGTAGGGAATTGTTGCTAGTGATGATTAGGCGTGGAGCAATTTGTCATGAACGTGCCCTCAATTTATTAGGGTGGTGGCGAGCAAGGAGTGTAGCCAAAATTCTTCAGGGAAAGTAAGTGACATTTCCTGGGAGGTAGCATAGGGAATGGCTACTCATGGAGGGATTGGGTGTAAAGGCAATTCGTCTAATAGTAGAAAGGATTTGTCAATTTATTGGATAGTGAAATGTAGGAAACTCCTTATTATAGGTAAGGCCTTTAGATCATGATTGTCACGACTTGAAGACTTTCATTCTTATATAAAACATAGCTTTCTTGCTCAGACAATATCCATCATTGCATCAAAATTGCAATGAATATCCCTAAGGGTGCACCACATGAATGTGTAGTAATTTATTAAATACAATGACAATAAAGTCTTTATCCCACTAAATGAGATCGGTTATATAAATCCTTCTACGCCATTGGACTCAATCCCCTACTATATCATTTATATTTAAATGAATTTTATCCTGCTTTATTATTGCTAATTAAGTCTTTTTGGTCTTTTTCTATTAATATGCATATTTGTCATGATCCTATCTCGTCTAACTGGTGCATTTATTAAACGCCTAAATATGTGTCATACTATTTTAAACATGCCTCTAAGAGTTTTCCTTGAATAAGTGCAATCTTGACTCTCTCTAATATTCTTATTTTTTATCCTTTCCATTGTTGTATATTTACACATCCACCTTAACATTCTCATCTTTGTGGCTCTCATCTTTTGCTCGTGTTCTCGTTTTATAGTCCAATATTCAACTCTATATAACATAGTAGGTCTAATTGTCGTTTTATAAAATTTTCCTTTAAGCTTTAGATTACTATCACAAATAACACATGATGCCCTCTTCCATTTTAGTATCCTATATAACACATCCCTATCAACCTTTCCATCCTTTTACAAAAACGATCATACTTAAACCTCTTAGTTGCAGTAACTCATCATCTCATAGCTTAATAATTATCTTGCTTCATTTAATACTAAACTTAAATTCTATATGTTTTATTTTTACTCTACTAAGTGCAGATCTTTTTACTTCTAGTATTGTCCATCAAGATTCAAGCTTAGCATTTACAATTTCACATGTTGACTAAAATAATGTCACATGCAAACAACATGCACCATGGTAATGTGTCTTGGATGTGTCTAATAAATTCATCCATAACTAGTGTAAAAAAATTTAAATTTATAGTTGATCCTTAATTAATCTTATCTTTACATAAAAGTCTTAAATTAATCCACCTCATTCTTATCACTTCATCCTCATACATATTTTTAATTCTTTCAATATACACTATGCTAATTGTTTTCTTTTATAGAATTCTCAACATAATTTCTTTCAAGACCTTTTTCTAGGTCAATAAATATCATGTGGTAGTCTTGCTTTTTTTTTTTTTTTCTCATAACCTTTTAGTTAGTTGTATGAGAAGATGTATAACTTCATCTTTCCTAGCAAGAATCCAAATTAATTTTCATTGACCTTGGTTTGTTTAATATTATTTTCTATCACTCTATCAAATTTTTATGGTATGACTCATTAATTTAATGGTGACCTAATTAAGAACAATTGGTACAACATGTAACATCACATTGTAGAAACTCAAATAATTCAATTCATTGAAGAGGTTCAATTTTATTGAACTTGAAGATAATCAAAAAGGGTTTTACTCTTTTTATTGATCCAAAATAAGTGCTAATCATCTTAAAAAGTCTAACTTATAGTTTTGAAAATTATAACAAATCTGACTGATTTATCTCTAAAGCGAATACTCAACTTTTATTGACTCTTAAAAATTATACAATTTTTAAAAAGATTTTTCTAAATTGATCCCTGATTTCCAAACCCGCATCACCATCTCTATAGAACTTTGGTCTGATGACCTATGGGGCTCTCTTCTGTAACTACAACATCCTGATTATTTCAACCAATGGTGACTCATCAAGGGAGAGAATCATGTCCTTGAAAACAAATTCTGGTATATTCTACAAGGCCAAGGAATCTTGATCGAAGGCATGACCAATCGTTGAAACTAGAGGTTTGTCCTCCAAGAGAATCAGGTAAAAATGATAGCTTGGATATTCTCATTTCTTTCTGAAAAAGGCTTGGATCCTGTGTCAAGTGCCGAATACCTAATTACTTAATGTTTTCTGGATTGTTTGCACAGTTTGGGGCCTTTACTGCAGTGGTGGATAGTGTGGAAGTTCCAAAGACATTCATGATTTCTTGAAAGACCCCAAGTGGAAAGAAGTTGTTATCAAAGAAATAAAGATGATGGTTGGAAATAGTACATGGACATTGAGCTATATGTGAGAACAAGTGGTGTGCAAATGAATATTTGCTGTCAAATATAAATCTAATAGTAATAGAAGTATTGATAGATACAAGGCAGAATTGGTAGCTTATGGGTTTCCAAAAACTTTTGGGATAAAGATTAACGAGAGTTTTCCCTTGCGGTAAATATAAATTCCATAAGAGTGTTACTCTTTGTTGCTGTCAACTTGGATTGGGAATTATTTCCTTGATATCAGAAATGCCTCTCAATAGTGAACTTGAGGAAGAAATCTATATGGGGACTCCACCAGGTTTTGAGAAAGGGTAAGATATTATAAAGGTGTGCAGGCTGAAATCTTACTGCACCGAAGAAGTCACCTAGAACCTAGTTCAAGAGCTTCAACACTGCTCTTGCTTGGTTCGTGTACAAGGACAAACATATCACACTTTTTTATAAAAGCATTCAACTAATTGTGAGAGATCTACAGTTATATGAATGGTCAACATTCTAATTACAGGCGATGATATCCATGAAATTGTCTAACTAAATCAAAATTGGGTTAAAGACTTTGGAAACATGAGGTACATCTTGGGAATGGAAGCAGCTAAGAGCTACCAGGGTATTTTTATTTCCTAAAGAGAGTATACCCTTCGCCTTGTGCAAAAAATCAGGATACTTGAAATGGGGGGAGGATGATAATGACCCTTGGTTGATAAGGGGAGATACTAGCAACTAGTTGATAAAGTTGATTATCTTTCTCTTACCGCCTGATATTGTCTTTGTGGTAAACGTTACAAGTCAATTCATGTAGTCACCCACTCAGCAACACTTATACCATGCACTTTATTCTTAAATATCTAAAAAAACTCTTGGAAAAGTTTGATGTTCTTCAAAAATTAAAAGCAAGAGGGTTGATTTGCATATTCAGAGTAGGCAATGTGCATTGCTGATAGTTGATCAGCTACAGGGAAATTTGATCACTTACAGAAGTAAAAAAAAAGTTGTAGCATGCAAAAATGCAGAAGCAGATTTCAGAGACATTGCCTAGGGAATTTGTGAATTATTTGGTTGTAGAGATCAAGATTTGAAACATCATTTCCATGCTAAAGTTTTGGTTCACATACAAAAAGATAGAATGTTGGTACCATACTGGGATGCTGACATGTGATGTTGGAGGGTATCAAGGAGTACAAAATTGGGAAAAGGAGTAAAGGAGTAAAGGGAGAAGAGTAAGAATTGGCTTATCTTGTCAAAAAATTTCTAGCTCCCATGCTCATGATCATTCGTAGAAGTTGCCATTGCTTCTGAAAATCACTCAGAAATTGTCATGCATGTGAAAGTCATACGTGGAGTGATGGAATCTCTTTCTTCATATCACATTCTTGAGTAGGTTTCATTTGGTTAGCACATGGAATGAAAAGTTTCACACATGTTGATAGACCGAAGTAATTTTCAAACCTTGGTAGAGATTGATGAAAGACTTACAATTGCCACTTGCTTGTCCAATAAAATTTTATAAGCATTGTTTAATAATTGTATTCAACATGAGAGGATGAAACATGTAATTGATTAGGATTACAGCTTTTTTATATTCCTACAGCTAGTCAAGAGACAAACATGTTAAAACCTGTCAAGATTATTCATCAATAAGCTACAAACGGTGAATATCTTGAGGGGAGTGATAGATAATTGACAGATCCATTGAAGGATTTGCAAGAGATCCCTGATTTAAAGGATTGTAATTTGTAGTTGGGTTCAGAAATTTTCTGTTACCTTTATTTTCTCCCATAATAATGAAATTTTCCTTTAGTTTACAGATAATGTGTTTCTTATGTTTCTAATTTAAGGTAATCATCTTTTATTTATTTCTTCAAGAATGATGGAATAAATCATAATGGGTGGACTAGTTATTCTTCATTTTTTTTCTCATTTCTACAAATAAAGATTATCTTCCCTTCTCTAATATATAAAGTGATAATATGTTCGTACTAAATATATATTAATCACATTTGATTGTTATACAAGATAATTTTTCTTTTATTCTTAATTTAAACTTATTAATTAATGAGTTAACTATACCACATTAATGTTCTAACAAGCCGACCGAGCATATGTAATGTGTGGTCTCTTTTGGCAATTTGTGCTGCCTAACAATCTCACCACCTAGGTAAACCAAGTGTGGACCTAGGATGGTCAGCTGAGCACCTACGAAGACTAGGCAAGTGTTATGTGAGCTAGGAAGACCATATACCCAGTGAAAAGGAAAAAATTGGTTTGATTCATTTTTGTAATTGTTAAACATTTAGATATAGTTATGTGCATGTTACTAATAAAGTTTGTTAGGTATATGTTAGTCATTTAGCAATATAAATATTTTTAGTCTTTTTAATCAAGTGTGTCGGAGCTCACATACCTCATATGAATTGTGTAAGGGGTTAACTAGAAATGTTATTTAACACCTTAGTCATGTATAAGGTGATAGATAACATTTATCTAGCATATAGATGCAGCAGGAAACTGCTGTCATAAATAAGGCATCAATAGTATTCATTTTTGTTTAAACTATATATTTAATAAACTATATATAAAGATTATCCTGCCTTCTCTAATATATAAAGTGATAATATGTTCGTACTAAATAATATATGTTAATCACATTTGATTGTTATACAAGATAAATTTTCTTTTATTCTTAATTTAAACTTATTAATTAATAAGTTAACTATACTCACATTAATGCTCTAACAAGCCGACCAAGCATATGTAATGTGTGGTCTCTTTTGGCAGTTTGTGCTGCCTAATGGTCTAAGCACCTAGGCAAACCAAGTATGGACCTTGTAAACTCCTCTGTAATGTGACCACACTGAGATTTATACTTTCCAGTGGCCATACTAGTTTACAAGGTTTTTTTTTTGTTTTTAGATTCAGGCTTAACTTGTCTTACATTATTCAATTATCAATGTTCAGATTAATTGGAATTTCTTAACATACTGATTCATACTATGTAAATTCTTATTGCACAACTCATTCGAGGAGGAAATAACGATACTGATAAAACAGATTTTCTCCCACAGTTGGAGATAGCCTTCAAAAGAGAGATTGGAGAGACATTAAATGTCATGGTTGATGAGGTACATTGTATTTTTAATATTTCTTGAGAACAAATCTTTATTGATTATCCTGTCGATTACACATTTCAGTAGATGCTAAACTGATTTTCAGAACATGAGCACGAAAGTTTCGAAGCATCTCCTTAGATGGACAGAGGAGAGGACCTACTGGATTGCTTCTCGATTTCTTATGTTGGGCTTTGAACTAGAGTTGTATTCGCCTTATGATTACTGCATGGTCTATTGGTTTATGTACCTGGTTTTCATGAAACTATTGGAGAAGATTCAGTTGCAAACTGCTGCCAACAATGAAAACTGTAAGTAACATCTACTCTTTGAACGCCACGGCTAAATACCTGGAGGCAAATCACTATCAGAATGCCACCAAGAGTGCGAGTTTTGGTCATTTTACTTCTCTATAATGTTTTTTCTTTTTGACAATTCTCTTCAACATACCCTAATTGGAATTTGTTCTTGTTATACAGCAAGTTTCTTTGGTAGGAAAAGAGTTAATTAGGTAGTTTAATTTCATATTTGGCCTTCATGAACATTGTCAAATGACAAAAAAGGCCCCTGGGTCAATGACGATATGCTATATTTACAGTGAAGCTTGATTCTCCTTTGAGGGCAAAGAAGTATGTGTTGGCCAGCTGTTGATTATGGTGCTTGGCCATGCTATTGGAAAGATGATGGCAAACCTCAGCCCACTGCTTGATCTCCTGCGAATGTAGGAGATCATGTTTGAAACATGCTTTGTTACGTAAAAGTAAGTTGGTGTTGCCATCCTCCCAAATTTGGCATCGGCATCAACCGCTTATTGCAATGTGAAAGAATTGAGTCATACAAGTGAATTGTGTGATGTAGCTAAACAACTTATGTTATAAATTGATGCAACTTTACATCTCAAGTAAAAACTTGAAAGATCAATAAATTGATTTGCTGGTTGATCTAGTCTGTGCCTCTGTAATACAATTTATGCAATATTATCTATGTCAAGCAAATGCAAGATGTTGGATATGCAATTATAATAGATCATGTAATACTAACTCAATGATCAAGTGACCCAATCGATGCACAAGATTTGATTCATGAGCTTATTTTTTTTTTTTTTTCATTTGAATAGCAATTTCAATGAGCCTATTGATAAGTTAGCTCGCTTAGTATATTTGCAACTTGAAAGATGATGCTTAAACACTTAAAAGATGAGGTTCATATACATCACTCACTAAGTACACTTACAACCTACACTAAAATTTCTAGGTGTAAAGATCTGACAGTATGGCTAAAAGGATATCTTACTGATAATGGTAGGTCTATTTTGAAGAATATTTTGGTATTATGGAACTACTTCAGGCATCTGTAGACAAGGAGACAAAATGTTCACAGTGATGTACCTCCATAGAATACATACTAAGATTTTTATCCAGTCATGATAGAGATCACACGGGTTTATAGATCATCTACTAGGTTACAATGTTTACAAGTGCTACAAAGAACAATGGTTTGTAGAGTGCTTTTCTAAGTAGTTTGTCACTCAATGATAAATTTATGCTAGTTTTGCATCAATCTTGGCTTGCTAATCTAAGCTTTTGTGGTGATCGTGGCATAAAGTTTTTTGTTTGTGTGTGTCGGTTAGCATAGGCAAAACATTTTGTTTTTCCTGTTGACTAACATGCATAATAGCTCAGTGCCATGACTTCGCCCAAGGGGAAGAAAGAGGGGTTAAAGGGATGGTGAAACTGAGCAATGTGCTCTTCTTCTTCCTTTTCTCATCTTGCAAGTTATACCTTTCCTAGGAGGCCATGGTAGTTGAAGCTGTTGATGCGGCTAGTGTGGGGGATGATATCGAGGACCTCTTCTTTAGTGGCTATGAACTCAATGAGATGAAGGATCTCGACAAACTCACATTGGTGCATGAGGCGATATAAGCATATGTTGGATGAGCTAATTGGGTGGTGGCAATGTGCTAGAACATAGGACATAACGTGGAGACAGAAGAGGCAAGATTAGACATAGCAATATGGGATGATGATGGAGGGAGCGAGAGAGATTGGAGGAATTGATGACAATGGAAGAGTGTAATTGAGAAAAATTCAGGAATTTAAGAATAATCCAATGAATTACTTCCTTTAGGAGTATGTTTGAAATTATAAAAATTATGGGATATATATAATATTTTTTCAATTTGAAATTTTTTTGTGCTAAATACTCTAACTCAATCCCTAAACCCTAAAGACAAAATTTGATTAGCATAACCGGGGATTTAAAAAAAAATAAAAAATACATGGGCATGGACGAAGTGAGTACAGTAACGTCTGCAGCATATATATATATATATATATATATATATATATATATATATATATATATATATCAATTAAATATATAATTTTTGCATATTTATGTTTTATAATTTTAAAACATGGTGGGGAACAATTGGTTCAACAACTAATTGGAGGTGATCCTAGACATCAGCCTCGACATCAACACTAATGAGGCTTCCTCATTGTTACTAGAGGAGAAGGGGAGCTCTGACCCTATATGCTACTTTGTGGAGGCGGCCATTATCGGCTTTGACATTTAGTTTTCTTATAAAGGCGACAATTAGTGAATGGATTTTTCTTTTCTTACAAACAAAAATTCTTACCAAAAGAAAGTCAGTCAAAATAAGTTGCAATAATTTCATTTCTCCTTTTTAGCCTAATTAAATTAAATAACAACTTTATTTAGATGTTTTAGGCTTTTAAAGTTGTTATTAACAAAAATTGATACTGTAGAAAAGTTAAATAGATATTAGTCTTTGTACTTTGTCAAATGACAACGATGACTTGACAAGTAAGCAACATCAGTAAAATAGTTATAATATATTTTTTACTTGAATTTGAAAATAAATATTTAATTTTTTCTCATTTGGATGAAAAAGATTACAATAAATATTCAATCTTAGTATGATGATTCTCAACTTGCAAATATAAAGTTGTTGCTAGTGCAAGGATTAATTTAGATGAACATAGATTCCAAACATGTTTGTGTTCTATGTGGTAAAAAGTGATAACGTTCATCCTAGGCTCCCCTCTACAGCTCACCCCAAGGCATGTGGAAGGGTGGTAAATCATGGTACCAAATGGCCTCCTAGGTGGGACGAACTTATTCCCTAATGCTATGTTTACTCGGATGTGCGGATAAAGAAGGGAAAGGAATTCATCATGGAAACATATCCCTAGGGAAGGGGAACGGAAAGAAGTAGGATAAAAAGTAAACAAGGAGAAGGAAAGCCAAGCCGACCGACCATAGCGAGGTCGTGACTCACAAGTGCCTCGGCGGCGACCTCGCAGTGAGGTCGTAAGGCCCAAACTCATGGCGAGGTCACGAGGTTGGACATCACCCGTGACCTCGGGAGGTCGGACCTCGACCGCAACCTCGCTATGGGGAATGCATCTGCCATGCTACCCAATACGACATTGAGGAAGTCCAAGTCCACGGCAATTATCTCTGTACTGTCTCTGATCTTTGTTTTTGCCTAGCAAGGGTAGTTGTTTTCTAGCTTTCAGTTTCGTAGCAGGAGATCGTTGCCCTCTACAGTCACAGTTGTTAGAGGCATTAGGCGCACCGAGGAGCAAAGGGCTCCTAGAGCCTGAGGCGCTCCCGAGGCGCGCGCCTCTTGAACACGAGGCTGATGACTAAACTATTGACACACTCATATAATATGTCAAATATGATAACTATTAATATTCCACACACATCAATATCAAATATGACAAGCAAAACAATACCATGATAAAATTAATAAAAGTTTCGAACTTTCAAGTTTCAACTTTCTAATTTAAACTAACAAAGTTTATCAAAACAAGCGTAATAAGTCAAATTAATCATCAAGCTCCAGATCATCCTCATTGTATTCTTCTTCTTCTTTATCTTCATCTTCTTCAAATTCAATTTCTTCTTCTTCTTCTTCATCTCTAAGTCTTAGAGATAAGTGTCTCATAGAGGAATATGTATTTCCCTTCTCGACTTATTTAGGCCTAGCATGTGAACTAGAGGTCATAGATGCAATATTTTTTCCTCTAGTATAATATTCAGGCTCTTCAGCTCCACTAGCCCTAGCAACGACATCCCATGTCAAGTCATCACCTTTAAAAACCAACTCATCTTCTTCATTATCACTTTCTCCATCCATTTTACCCATCAACCATTCATTACTATCATCAATATCTGTTAAAGAGATAGGGTCAATCTTATCACGTGCATCATACCGAAGTTTTAATGCACGATTGTATTTCAGAAATACCAAATCAGTTAAGCGCTGCTGAGCTAGCCTATTCCTTTTTTTGCTGTGAATCTACAAAATGTTAAAAATCATAATAAGTATAATAAAATAGCAAAGAATATTTTCTACTTATAAAAGTAACATACTAATAGTATTAAACATTTATATTTATTACATACTTGCTCAAATACACTCCAATTGCGCTCACAACAAAAAGCACTACAAGTGAGGCTAAGCACTTTAATAGCAAACTTTTGTAATTCTGGGATATTTGCTCCATAACATTCCCACCATTCTGCTGGAGATAATGTTCTTCTATGTCTAATTACCACGTTCCTCCCAAATAGCCTTCCGATATATAGAGCAAAAAAAGGCCCGATGAAGTTGGCATTCCCAACTTATATCAATGATCTCAAACACTTCTTTGTATTTCTCTTCTTTCTCCTTAAAGCCCTTCATAATTGTTTCTTTTGCTCTATCCATAGCCTCATAAATATAACCCATTACAGGTTTTCTTTCGCCATCAACCAGTCTCAGAACACGGACTAAAGGGCCATATATCTCTAAAATATGCACAATACTGCTCCAAAATCTAAGTGTCATGATGATTTTAGCTACATTCTTCCCCGTCGCTTCTTTTTCCCATTTACTCTCTGTCCAATCCTTTGAAATGAACATTTTTTTTAAATTTTGCTTCTGTAGGTGCATCCTTTCAAGAGTGAGAAAAGCAGTAGCGAATCTTGTGACACCCGCCCGACAAAGCTCTTTTTGTCTTGTGAATTGTCTCAACATATTTATCATGCCGGGGCGAACATAAATATAAACATTCATACTCATTGCCTTCTTTAATGTTGCTTTAAAATCAGGCAATTTCCCAATATCTTCTAAGATCAAGTCGACGCAGTGAGCAACACAAGGAGTCCAATACAAGTGTGACCTTTTTGCTTCTAATAATTTTCCTACAAAAGAAGTTAGAAAAGTAGATAAGTTTAACATATATAAGGAAAAACATATTGATAAGAAAGAATTAAATAGATTCTTACCAGCAAGCACATTGTTACTTGCACTATCCGTAACAACTTGAACAACATTTACTTCTCCTACACGCTCCACAAATCGATCAAGCAACTGAAATATTTTCTCTCCAGTCTTTGCATAATCAGAAGCATCAACCGATTCGATGAAAACTGAACCTTTAAGAGAATTCACTAAAAAATTAATTAATGTTTTCTGTCTTTTGTCTGTCCACCCATCTGCCATCAAACTACAACCTACTTGGCCCATTCTGTTTCACACGACTTAATGTAATTATTTGTCACACTATCAACAACCTTTTTTAGGAAAGGAACCCGCACCTCATGATAACTAGGTCCTTTTAGACCTATACCATATTGGCTAACCAAGTCCAATATTCTTTTGAAGCTTGAATAGTTAACGACATTAAAAGGAATTGCCGCATCAGACATCCACTCAGTTATGGTCATATAAGCTTTTTCCTTCAATTCTTTTTTGTATGCCTCATATATCGTAGTTTGCTTTTCTTTACCCTTTCTACTTTTAACATTTTTTTGTACATTAGGAGCAAAATACGTATCCATTGGACCTATTTGTCTGGGCCTTTTTTGCATATTCATTGATCTAGAACTTGTATTTGTACTTATAGGTGTCACAACTTTAGCTCTAATATCATCCATATCAATATCATCATCAAGAGGGTCTACATCCTCAAAGTCCAATGTCGCAAGTTTAGAAAGATTACTTTTCTCCGTCTTTTTCTCCATGAAATTTTTAATTTCTTCACGTACATGAGGCGGACATTTTTTGCAAGTCGTAATATTTCGAAATCCTCCAACAAGATGTTGTTTTACACGATAGATACCCCTTTTGTAACTTTTTGACAAAAGTTACAAATTAAATTATTTTTATTATCTGGATTAACTCTTTAAAAATAATTCTACCCCGGATCTTTTGATATATAAGTTGGAGTATCACTACTACCTTCCATGATAATTGAACAAGAAAATAGTCTGAAAAATTAAAACTAAAATAAAATTAATACGGTACCACTGTACCAGCAATAGAAAAGCATTTTACAGTCTATACTAGCAATAGCAAAATAGTAAAAAATAAAAAGCAAAACAAGACAAACAAAAATGAAAAAACAGTAAAAAAAATGAAATATCGGACAATATCACCAATACGAACCAGTAAAAACGGAAAAATAATATCGAAAAATCCAAAACCGAACACTAGTAGGAAGCAAAAACACAACCTGTAAAAATGAAAAAACAAGAAAAACAAAACAAAACAAAATCGGACAGCAGCACAGCAAGAACACAAACCAGCAACTTAAAGAGAAAAAAAGAGCAAGCAGAAGAAAAGAAGATACAGAACAAAGATAAGAAAAGAAGAAGAAGAAACGAAGAAAAACTGAAAAGTGAAAATGAAGAAGAGAAAAAGAAGAAAAGAAATAATAGAAGAAGCGAAGAGAAGAAGAAGATGATAACAGACGTAAAAGAAGAGAAGAAGAAGAAGTGAAGAACAGAAAAAAGAAGGAAAACATACTTGTGCAACGATGCAACTCAGCGATGGCGCGACTCAGTGATGGCGCGACTCAGTGATGGCGTGACTTAGCGATGGCGGCGGCAGACGGAAATGGGTTTAGGTTTCTTCTTCTTCTTACGTTCTTTTCTTCTTCCCTTTTATCCTTTTCTTCTTCTTCTTGCGTTCTCTTCTTCCGTTCCTGCGTTCTTTTCTTCTCCTGTTTCCCATGCCCTAATTCCAAAAAAAGTTGGGTTGGAATGCTTTTTTTGGTTTAAAATCTAGATTTGTTCACAATCACGCCTCGATCGCGCCTTCGTTGAGGTGCAAATGCGCCCAAGGCACGCTCAGGCGCGCACCTGACGAACAGCGCTCGCCTCGCGTGGAAAGAGACGTTTTTCCAAGCGCCTTGTGCGCCTGACGCCTCGGGTGCGCCTTTAACAACACAGTCTACAGTCATAAGATTGCATGATTGTGAGATTGCATGCTTCTGCCTGATTGTGAGATTGCATGCTTCTCGCTTGTTTCTGCCCGATTTTGAGGGGATGAAAAATAGAGGCAAAAATAATCAACTGATGGATTGGAGATCTATCCATCCATTATTTTTTTACATGTATATAGAAGTAAGGATCTTGAATCTCATGCACTCAATCATTTTCTTCATCCACGCTTCCTAGTAAACTAGCCATATGGGAATGAACCCTAGGGGATTCGAACCTTACTTCTATGTGACAATTCTACCACCCGAGTACTAACTCAGCTATGCCCGTGGGAGCAACACGTTTGTGTTCTATTGCTAGATTTGGGACAAGATTGTTTTCTTCCTATAAAGAAATAAGTAGAAAGAAAAATTGAAAATTTTATAGTCTATTTATTGAAATTAGAAGATGATATGAGCCAAATAATGTAAATACTTGAATGTTGATAACTCTATAAGTTTACGTTTAATTATTTTTTTTCATTTTGCCTCCCCCTAGTTCAATTTTTTTTTTTAAAAAAAAAATTGAAGTTTTCGAAACACCAAAATATCATTCAAAGTTTGCAAACTCTATTATGCCAAATGATCTAACTTAATTGGTATACACTTTTTTGTAATGACATGACATAATTAGAGCTATGCGACCAATGGTGGGGACCGACCCATGGTTGGTCGGGCCGGCAACTTGACGGGTTAGGAAATTTCCAGCACAACCCAACTCAAGGCGGATTATGGGCTAGGCGAGGCCAACCCACGAGCCTGTCAAAAAAATAAAAAATATATAGAAAAGATTAAAATTTCTAAGTTTGGGTTATGGTCATACCTCATTTTGTATCACTTGCTCATAGCAACTTTTATTCGAGTGCAACTTTCACAACTCTTCAATGGGAGAATACTAAAATATACATGAAAAACACCTTTCTGACAGTTGGAATTTTTGAAGGGAAATAAAAGGAAAGGAAAAAGGTTCTTTTACTACTGGAACAATATCATTTCTTTAAAAATTTACAAATTTATAACATTTGGAGAAGCTGATGTATTACTTGAGGAGATAGATATACAATTACTTGTCATACTGTTTGTATTAATTAGCCATTTAGGAGAATCCACAAAGGTCAACGCAATAAACGAGTTTCTATAAAGGTTATATAATATTACTACTGTATGAAGTAATGTTCATTTTTTTTTCAATTTATATTGGACTTTTGGATTTATATGGGATCAACAACTTAATTAAATGGAATGGACAGATAGAAGTGAAGACTGTCATGGCATAGATTTGGGACACGATTGGTAACGAAAGGTGTCGTGCCATAAGTAGTGCATACTATACGACTGCAGGAGCACTTCTAGTATATGATAAAATGAAGAAGCAGACCTTTGAATTACGGTTTAGGTCGGTCAAACTCATGAGTCCATTAAATTGTTCACTTTAGTTTTATGTTTTGGGGAAATGTTTTTTTCCCCTCAACCTACGGGCCAACCCAAGTCCACCACGGGCCAATCCGCGTGGTTGTGGGCCAAGGCGGGCCGGTCTGCCTAAAATGGGTTGATAAAATTTCAACCCAACCCACTTAACGGGACAGGCCAATCCGACAGCCCCAATTCAAATTGACGGCTCTGGACACAATACAATATAGAAATTGAATTGTTCCGTCGAGATTGAAAATCCAACATAATTGAGATTTTTAAACCTTGGTGGTAGTATAGGTGATTCAGAAAGAAGACAACATGTAGGTCATCCAAAGTTTTGTTGTTGCAATTGCCTAGGTGATTTTAGAGAGACATGCCTTCTACAATTTTTCATGAATACAGGCTAATGGATTTCAGATAGACAATCATCATATGAAGAATACAAGAGTTTAACAAGATTTTTATTTCTGTATAGGAGTAATGCTAAATTCCTTCTGAGTTTCATGCCACTTCTCCAAAGTACATGCCATGCCTAGGAGTAGGAAGGTTGGCATGCCAATAGTTTGCTATTCTTCAATTCACCTAGATTCATTTCAAGAATGTCCAAAGGAGTAAACTATTTGATAGAAGCAGATTCATTGAGTATGAAATAAAAATGATCATGCGCTTGGAAGAGGGTTCCCCACTCTATAGAATGTTGATGGACATATTTTTATCTAACCCAATCTACACCTACTGCATGTCTCCTAGTTCATCCACCATCTAGAAAATGGTTCTTTATCCTCTGTATATTGTGTCATTCAGTTGCTGAATTTTGCTAATTGGGAATGCATTTACTTTGGTCCATATCTATGTGTCATCTTAGGCGTGCTCTCTCTAAAGCTGGGTTTAGATATAAACTGAATCTTGAACAGCTGACTTGATGGTGGTTTAATAGATAGCAAGAACTCCCTTCTAAAATTGGTTTTAGATATAAACTGAATCTTGAGCAGCTGACTTGATGGGGGTTTAATAGATAGCAAGAACTCCCTTCTAAAATTGGTTTTAGATATAAACTGAATCTTGAACAGCTGACTTGATGATGCTTTAATAGATAGCAAGAACTCTCCAAGTCTAGGTAAATGAGTCATTACCCATTACAACTCAAGAAAGATGATCTCACATTTTTGTTTCAGTTTGGTGTTTATATTTGGAACTCAAGAATATAGCCTAACAAAATCTTAGGCGCACTTAAGAGTTGAAGTTTGAAACAAAGTTTGGTCAGGAATTTGTTGGAGTAAAAACTGATTAAGATAGTGTATGGGTGTTTGATACTCAGCTTGGTCATTTACACTCCTGTACTCATTTCGACATGCCATGACATGGGTGTGGATGCAAGATATGAGGCCAAGCAACCAGACTGACCTATGAGAGCAAGATGAAGAAGAAAGAAATGAAGGAAAATTACCTACTGGCGACTCACATTGTTTGCGAAAGAGATTACAATTGTGTCGCTTGCATAAAGGAAAGGGACTTCGAAGCTCAGAAGCATTGGGTAGGGAATTAGTTGGCCTGCTCGTGTTTCTAGGAGGTGGGAAGGGAGGATGGTTTGTGTTGTGAGGGAAAGGGAAGGGAGAGCATAAACGTTAAGAAGGTCTAGGAGTAGCTTTTACAGGTTGGGGGTAAAGTCCTGGCTATAAGCTTTGGCTAACTTTTATAAGTCAGTTATGTAACATAAATAAGTTTTATGAGTAAGGTTATATTCTAATTTATAACTGCTATTTGTTATATTATGTTAAGCTTTAGTTTGGTTATATAACTTATAATACAACAACCAACATAACCAAGTCTTATCTAGATACTAGTCTAATTGACATAGTATGGGACCCTTTTTGTACGTAATCAGTGTTCCTACTTGTCTTGATACTAGTCTAACAGAGCACTGCAGAAATCATTTAATATTTGAATAACTTAAGGTGAGTGAAAGATTAACACTTCAAGAATATCTATGAAATTAATATTTTAAATACTTTGGAAAGTTTGTGAATAATTCATGAAAACACTTAGGTTTGAATTCAAAGCTTTATTTAAGATACAACCTAGGGTCAAAAGAAAAACAAATAGTAAATTATTTAGAATTTCACAAACCAACTAAAATCCCAAAACACACAAAAAAAATTATGATATTCCACTTGATACTTTGTATAAACAATTTGGCATTTGATCATTTTCAACATCTCATTTTGAACTTCAGTCTTGGATCTTTTGTTTGTTTGTTTATTTGTTTGCATTGTTGGGTCATTTCATCTCAATTTACTATTGTTTGAGTTTGACAATATTCTAATCTAAAAGCTCCTTCAAATGAAAATCACGTATCAGTTGAGAAACCTGTAAGCTGAACCTGGTTTGCAAACTGTGTTATTCAGACATCTACAACTATAATTGATGTAGAAACCTTGGATGTAAGCTGAACCTTCTCCGCTTTATAAGAAGATAACATGTAGGCTCACTAAAATGATGTACAAAGCGCAATGTCGGTTTCTTGATATGTGAAAGTTTGTATCAGTTGATTGTGTTAAAACTATGAATTGTAAGTGTGATACTGTTTATTTTATTATGTAATGCCAATTGGATGATTAGACTACTTCAAATCATTAGCGGGAACTTCAGTTTGTTCCATAAACTTGTTCTGAAAGGATGAGACAATCTCAATAACTACATACATGACTCAAGTTTATATCATACATTTAGCTTCCAAGTATAAACCTCTTTCTTAATAGCTATTAAAGAAGAATATGCTATAAGGATTCTAGCATATTAGATGTAATGAGACAATTGTTAAGATAGGAGATGACAAGTTATCCAGAACGGAGAGCTTTGAGTATTTAGGATTATCTTTATAAAATAATGGATGGATTGAGAGAGATGTCTTCATAGAATACAAGCAGGATGGTTGAAATAGACGTTAGTGTAAGGTGTTTTATGTGATCGTGAAGTACTTCTAAAACTTTAGAGGAAAGTTCTACAAAACGGCGATTAGACTTGCTATCTTGTATGACGAATGCTGGGCTATGACTCGAGCACATGCACAAAAGATGAAAGTTGTAAAGATGAGAATGCTAAGGTGACTGTGTAGACATATGAGATAAGAAATGAGAGCATTAGAGAAAAAGTTGGAGTTACATCTTTTGAGAGAAAACTCCGAGAGATGTTTAAGATTTACAGATATGTACTTAGACGACCAATAAATGGGTGAAACTATGACAAATATGCACATCAAATGAAGAAGAGGAAGATAAAAAAGATTTGGTTAGTAATAATAAAATAAGATAAAATTTATTTAAATATAGATGATGCTATAGTAGGGGATAGAGCCCAGGGGCGTAGAAGGACCTATATAGCCGACCCCACCTAGTGGGATCAGACTTGGTTGTTGTATGCCAGAAAGATTCTAGGTCCATTGATTTGTCTATAGCCTCATGTGCAATGCATTTATGTGATTCATACGTCCAAAGCTACAAGTGAAAAATTAAGCATAGGTAGTTAAGAGATATAATTTTATTATTCAATTCAAAAGAGAAGAATTACATATACCAATAATAGTTAAGAGAGATAATTTTATTATTCAATTCAAAAGAAAAGAAATAGATACGCCATGTATGCGAATGCAACTTATAACTAATACCCCATACAGGACTAAACTCATACCCCATAAAGTAAACATTCTCATTCAAACTAGAGAATAGATATTACTAGGTAGTTGCACGAAATAGGAAAAATCCATCTAATAGAATATTAATAAGATTTCTATGACACTTGACAAAGATGATGGAGATGTAAAACTGGTGTACTTTTGCAGACTTTGAAGTTGCAATGCTTGGGACTGAAAGCAGGAAGAAGAGAGTAACTCAAGGAAGTAGATGAAGATGTATTGCAAAATAGACGGAAAGTGATGATGATGTGGTTGCAAACAATGAAGAGTCTACGAGCTTGACCAGAAAATGAGGATGGGTTTTGTAGGAGGGACGGTGATGGCGGGGTAGAGGTTGCCATCTGTTGGGTCATGGAGATGAAGGAACAAAAATGGATAAGAAGGAACAAATAAAAAAAAATTGGAAAGGGACAAATGCGTGACTAAGGTAGATAGTGTAGCAAGGTTAGGTGTGTTTATTGAAGCCCTAATCATGGGTGACAACCCACTTCCTTAGCAAGGTGAGAAGGATAAAACTACAATATACATATCAAAAGAAAACAGTTATAATACACTTTCTGGGACAAAACTGCATACTCATAACCATGGCTCTAAGGAACTCCACATGCGCCACTCATGCTACCACTTTGGCTCATGTTGTACTCGACATAACTCACCTACATATGCAGTACTCGACATAACTCACCTACATATGGTATACAATTCTCGTATGCTATTAAAATATCCCTAATTGGTAAATTTGAACCAGTTTTGACCAAGCTTAACTGATTTTTAACACTTCTTTCTCAAGTGATACAATTTTAAATGAATTATATGCATGTTATACATTGCTGATAAATATTAGTAATTGTATCTTGTATTGCATTGTATGATTGACATAACATATTATTTTTCATATGCTGAAGTAGGAATTGGATATTGTTGCTTTGCATTTTAGTCAATTTTGTTGATATAAATATCTTTTAAAAAATATTTTTATATTAGTAGAATATGCCCTTACATACCACATATTGTAGCAAAAAATGATTACGCTCATCCCAAGTGCCCCTTATAGCCCGCCCCCAAGTTATGTGAAGGGAGGTAAATCATGAGATCAACTTATAGCCGACAGTCAAGTGGCTAGGGGACGGAAGGAGTTTTTTTTCCCGAAGGCATGTGTCCGCTAGGAATTGACATGCCACTTTCAAATAATTTTTGAAACTTGCATACCACAATAGTAATTATCTTGAGAAAAAAGAAGTGTGATAAAGTGAAGATAAATGCAACCTGGTAGATTTAGTCTCATAATATTTTATCTTAAGTAGGTTCTCTCCCTGTATTTGTAATTTAGGAAACTTAACATTTTGGAAAGTTGTCTCCTATGTAATTTGGTTTTTTCTTTGTGATCATGCATAAGAGATCAGTAGATTAATTGGTCATCAAATTGTTCTTTACTTATTATTCATTAAACCTAAAGGGGCATGATGGTTGTGCTGTGCAGTACAGCAATCAATTTTTGTCAGATTACTTCTCAAAATGTTCATGTAATTGATTTTCTTTTGAACGATCCAACTCAAAAATTCTGAGACTTCTGACCCAGAGATTAATCAATGATACACCAAATTAGTTCTCATATTTAGTATTTTCTCATATCACTTTGGCATCCTTAGATTGTCAAAGTTAGTTCCATCTTCAGTCATTTAAATTATTAAGAACCGGACTGGATATGGCATAATGTGATTATATTTGCCCATTAAACTGCTCAAAACATTAAATGGTTGAACAAAATTTGTCTGATGTTGTGAATGACTGAAGCTTAGCTAGTGCAAATTAATATTTGATAATAAATCGGCATCTTCTTTAACCAATCAGCCCAAAGAAAAGGCAAGAAGAAGAAGGATCATGGCAAGGATCAAATAAGAGATGCTTCCTTTTCTTCCTCTACCTTGTTAATCCACTGCTATATTTGTCTCTCAGAAGGATTAGCTATGGTGAGTTTATCTTAACTATCTCCCAATATTGCAAAGAATTTGAAAAACTTTTCTTCTATTGTAGATTCTAGCCGCATTGCGCAATGAATCTAAGGCTTTCCATATGGTTGGTCCTTTCAATGGTGAAGAAGAGGTATGTCTGTATATTTGTTACTTCAGAGAAAATTGTGGTGGTGGAAACTAATCAACATTTTTACTTGTTCTTTAATCAGAGATTTATTCAGCACTTCGACCTCCTTCTGAAGGCACATGTTCCTGAACATGCTACATACTACCTTTTCAAGGAATCAACAGGTCATGCACGAATATCTGTAAGTGACTTGGTCTTGTAAGGAGTAGTTTCTTTTTATATTAATCTTGTCGTATCTCCATTTCATTATGTCATTTATATCCATGTTTCAGAGTATCATCAAAGACAACTGCTTTCGGGAAGCTCAGAAAATTATTACATCCCTAAGGGGAAGTTATGCTGGTAATTCTGACAAGCTGATTGAGCTTCAGCAACTTGAACAAGTTGCAGAGCGTAATCGGGTTGCTTTGAGTGTCATAGACCAAATTGGTGCTCGGGATCCATCCCTCACGGTCTCATTTGAATTTACGCACCATCCACACTTTGCCATAGCAGTGATCAAGAGATCATAGTCATTTCATTCACCCCAGTTTTTGTCGACTGCTGATGTCAAACCAGTCATGAAGTAGCTCGACTAATTTCATTCTGGCACGAGATTTAGTGGAGGAATGCAGAATGTTGGCTCTAGCCATTTCTATGCAACCATTTCATCAGTTGCCATCATTCAATTGATAGTCAGTTTTGCTTATAATATGTACCATTATTCATACAATTGTATGCGTATTATAAGTTGTTCGACAAACTATATTTTGTTTAAACTCATCAATCATGCTCACATTTGCTTCCAGTAAACTGCCTTTGATGATTCTTGGTCACTGATTAAAGTGTGATATTATGTCTGTTTTAGTGAGAGTAAATATACATTATCTAAAACCTTTTGCTCATGCAAGACTTGTTTACTAAAAATGATTGAGAACATTTTATTTTAAAAGATTTGAGTTTTTGGATGTATAAATTGACAAGGGTACCCGATTCAATGTTTGAAGGAATGCCTGCTTTAAATTTATCATAACATGTTATTTAAACTGGTTCGGTGTGCCAAGTTTGTTGTCATGATTCCAGAGCATTTTAATTGAATGCTTTTATTCTTTGAAAACTCTAAGGCGAACACTTTGTCATCCAAAAAGTATACTGAAGTTGGAAACCTAAACAGCAAACACTAAGCATTCTCATGTCCAGCCATTTCACATTTGCACGCCCTCCTAAGGGGTCCATAAACTTTAAATTACTAAATTTTATCTTGAATTAGTACATTAGTAGCTATGACAACATGAAGGCACTAAAACAAGGGCTCTAGCCTAAAACATAAAACCAAGTGGAAAATCAATCTATAGCATCGGCAAAAATTTAAGGCTGCATCAAAATCTTTTTCATCATAGATCTCACAATTTGCAAGGCTTGATCGAACAAAGATCGAGAAAGCTAAGCCA
Source organism: Zingiber officinale (assembly GCF_018446385.1). NCBI lineage: Eukaryota > Viridiplantae > Streptophyta > Magnoliopsida > Zingiberales > Zingiberaceae > Zingiber > Zingiber officinale. The sequence goes on along the minus strand of NC_055988.1, from coordinate 36,076,590 downwards.
CAGTAGGAAAACATAGCCATCAGGAAGCATTGGCCAGAAGACACCCTTGGGGTTGAAGTCAGCCTCTGCAATAACATAAATATCCTTGATAAGGTTGTTTCTTTAACAAATAAATAGGAATGTTGACCTTGTGTAGGGTTGCCAAACTGTCATAGTCCGAGGAGAGGGCTATGAGGATTAAGCTCTCTTCTTAGATAAATTCCTTTTGCTATTGCCACTGGCTCGTAGGATAGATGTAGCAACTTGAGGGGAACGAAGAATGGCTGTAATATGAAATTTCAATTTTGCGGGAATCGATCTTGAGGGTGCCAAGGATCAATGAAGACTAGAAAGCTAGAGGCCGAATAAAGACGTTTAAAACTAAAAATATTAATCAAGTCGGTATAATCAAGTTATTCAATAATTTATTTTTCAATTGATAACCGTCAAGCCATTCAATCTTTCTCATGATATGAGGATCAGAGAAAAGTTTTGATAAGCTTTAATTTTGAGAAACCTCGTTCTACACTTGCTATTGTAATCGAGATAGTTAATAAGATTTTATAAGCAATGTGAGTATTTGAGAACTATACATCCATTTTCTTCTAGTAAATCACTACATCAATTTATTGATTTTGCTTCCGTTGGTAATGAACTCTGCCCATGATGAATTAGTCATGACCAGTCCCAAACTCGGATAAAGGAGGAAGATTACGTTAGATTGTCAGTCAACGTTAAAACTATGACAAATGTTCAATGAATGAATCCATTAAACTATTGTGCTAATGTTAAGTTGTCCCTCCAAAAGGAACGCGTTGCAAGGTTCCCCTGTAACATCTTAGCAAGGACAGTTACATCTCCAGAGCTCGTGTGTAGTACTAAATATATAAGAGTTCATATTGCATGATTCAATTGTAACATATCATCAAGGACCACTATATGTTGGAACCCCAAGGTTGGTTTTGGTGTGATCAACAAGTTAAGTTAGGTTCTGTTGTTTTCTAACCTTGTGTCTAAGTGTGCAGGAGCTTAGGAGCACAGGTACTCGAGCGGAAGACGCAGCTAGCGAGAAAGACGGCACGCGGTGCGTCTGAGGGACGAGGCGCTGCGGAAGAGTACACCGGCGGACGAGAAAGAAGTGCGCGCGATGGTTCCGAGGTACGAAAGCCGGAGCGGAAGATTGCTCAGGGAGGAAGAGACGCAGCTAGCGCGAAGGTCGGCACGGGGTGCGATCGAGGGACGAAGTCTGCGGATGAGTACGCTGGTGGACGAGAAGGGACACGCGGCAATTCCGAGGGACGAGAAGCCGGAGGGAAGCACGCTCGAGAAGACCGGAAGATGAGTTCGGGTGAGCCCTATTCCGGATGTCAGAGATCACCCAATCAAGCGGATCCGGAGCAGAAGACCCGGACCGAGACGGGGACTTAACGGAGAAGTGGTCCCGGACAAAAAGTCAACCATAGTTGACTTTTGCTCGGCACCGAACCAATCCGGGCGCCGGGCGCCGGAATGCTTCCGGCGCCGGACCGATTTTGACCAAGATCGCGATTTACGTGATCTGAACGTTGGGATAAAACTCCAGGCGCCGGAACCCTTCCAGGCGCCCACCAAGGCTATAAATATAGCCTTGGTCCGTAAGCTCATCGTTCAGAAATTGTAAACAACACTTGTGTGCTTCCGCTTTTTTGTCTTTCTGTGCTTACACTTCTGTAAACGAGGCTTCTCCGAAGGAGCTCTTAGTGCGATCTTCATCCTTGGATTAACAACCTCCCGGTTGTAACCAAGTCAAATTCGTGCCTCGTTTTTATGCTTTATTTTGTTTAATCTATTTTTATGTGTTAGCTTAATCGTGCGAGAAAGGGTTGTGTTTGATTTTTCGGGCTATTCAACCCCCTTCTACCGCATCGGTCCTACATTTGGTATCGAGCCAAGGCGCTGGGAGGACTAACCGAAGCGAAGCAACAGATCGGATCCAACATCCACGCACCAAAATTGAAGGGGACTTCGCTAGTGGAAAAATCGAATGGAGGTATTTCTTGAAACAGATTATGATTTATTACTAACAATGGAATTTGGCTATGAAGCACCAGAGGGCAAAGCAAGAAATCAATGGTCAAAGAAGGAGCAGGCTGACCACGTGGCAAACAAGAAAGCAGAATTCCATCTGCTAAGTGTACTTCCAACACAAGAAGTCAATCGAGTCGGTACCTACAACTCGGCAAAGGAGCTTTGGGAGAAATTCCTGGAGTTACACGAAGGAACATCCGAAGCCAAACTTGCAAGACGGGATTTACTTCGTAACCAGCTTAGAAACCTCCGATTTGAAGAAGGTGAAACAATTGCACATCTACACTCGAGGATTCAGGAACTCATCACTAGACTTACGAATCTCGGAGAAGAGGTAAGTAACCGAGATTCGTTAAGGTATGCCCTAAATTCCTTTCCTAGAAACTCAAAATGGGCATCACTAGTAGATGCCTTTTACATTTCAAAAGATCTAGAAAAAATTTCATTAGACGAATTCTTTTCAACTTTTGAAGTGCATGAGTCAAGATGTGCAGGTCCGAAGGAGCCCAAGAATAATGTCGCTCTTAAAGCTTCGAGAGATGAACCTGAGTCAGAATCTTCTCTCGACGACGAGGAAATGGTAATGATGGTAAGACGATTTAAAAATATTTGTAAATCTAGGAAATCTAACCATCCGTAGGGAAGAAAGAAAAGAAACATCCGCTGCTACCATTGCGATGAAGAAGGGCACGTCAAGGACAATTGCCCTAAACTGAAGAACAAAGGGAAGGACAAGGGTAAGAAGCCTATCCAAAAGCGCAAGGCCCTAAAAACGACGTGGGACGATACGTCGTCGGAATCGGAAGTCGAGGAGTTCTCCGGGCTCGCGTTAATGGCGAGTCATCAAGACGACGACTGCGAGTCAAGCTCTTCCGAAATGAGCATCGAAAGCATCGATGAAGGAAGAGCCACGTCCGAAGAGAGCAGCAGTTCAGGGGGAGAAACCGACAACGAGATCGACAAGGTAAGTGAGGTACGATCTCTTCCTCCTGATAAAATATTTAAATTCATTAAAATTTTAACAAAAGATTGCTGCAAATTAGAAAATGAAAATAAAGATTTAAAAGCAATATTAGCTACATCTTGTCCGTTAGAAATGCTAGATAAATCAAATTTAGAAAATGAAAAATTAAAATTAGAAATTCAAAATTTAAAAATTCAAGTAGAAAACTTGAAAAACTCTGCTTGCTCATCTAAAACCAATTTTAGAAGGTTCAATAATTTGAATTGGTATTATAGATATCACCAGGGACAAATTAAAAATATCTCTAGAAAATATGTCCCTAAGAAATTTTTAGTTAATCCAGTAGGTTGGAACCTTTATTGGGTTCCTAAATCTTGCTTAGTGTAAATTTTAAAATCAAAGTTAGCGCTTTAAGTGAGAAAATTAAACAAAAATTTCTTTATGGGCTTTGACTAGAAAGTGGTTGTTGCTCCAATAACCAAGAAGGCCTAGTGCCTCGCCACTGCCTGGAAGCCAAATATTGAAATAAATGTTTAATTAATAAAGCATTAATACTAGAATTATTTAATGCTTTAAAAAGTTATTCAAACATGTTTCACAATTTTGACATAAATTTTTTTAAATAATTAATTTTTTTTAAAATTTTATTTTCAAAAATAATTTTTACTTAGAGTGTTTAGAGTTTTTTCTGCTTTTATTGATTCAAAAATATTTTTCAAAATATTTAATTAAGTTTTATTGATTGCAAAATTCTTTTTCTAACTTAGAATCTTTTGACTTAGAAATTTTTTTTTTAAGGTAGCTTTTCAAAATTTTCTAAGTCTTTAACCCTTAGATTTTTTTTGGAACCCCATTTTTTTGTGATCAAAGGGGGAGAAGGATAAGTATAAGTCTAGGGGGAGGTAGCCTAAAACTATTTTTTTTTCTATCTTTGTGCACTAAATTGTAAATTTAGTTAGTTTATTTTTTGTCTAGTTAACCCTACCTTAACTTGGGTTGATCACACCAAAAAGGGGGAGATTGTTGGAACACCAAGGTTGGTTTTGGTGTGATCAACAAGTTAAGTTAGGTTCTGTTGTTTTCTAACCTTGTGTCTAAGTGTGCAGGAGCTTAAGAGCACAGGTACTCGAGCGGAAGACGCAGCTAGCGAGAAGGACGGCACGCGGTGCGTCCGAGGGACGAGGTGCTGCGGAAGAGTACACCGGCGGACGAGAAGGAAGTGCGCGCGATGGTTCCGAGGTACGAAAGCCGGAGCGGAAGATTGCTCAGGGAGCAAGAGACGCAACTAGCGCGAAGGTCGGCACGGGGTGCGATCGAGGGACGAAGTCTGCGGATGAGTACGCTGGTGGACGAGAAGGGACACGCGGCAATTCCGAGGGACGAGAAGCTGGAGGGAAGCACGCTCGAGAAGACCGGAAGATGGGTTCGGGTGAGCCCTATTCCGGATGTCAGAGATCACCCAATCAAGCGGATCCGGAGCAGAAGACCCGGACCGAGACGGGGACTTAACGGAGAAGTGGTCCCGGACAAAAAGTCAACCGTAGTTGACTTTTTGCTCCGGGGCGCCCGGAACCAATCCGGGCGCCCGGAGCTGTCCGGGGCGCCCGGAATGCTTCCGGGCGCCCGGACCCTGATTTTGACCAAGATCGCGATTTACGTGATCTGAACGTTGGGGGATAAAACTTTATCCCCCCCAGGGCGCCCGGAACCCTTCCAGGCGCCCCGACCAAGGCTATAAATATAGCCTTGGTCCAGAAGCTCTTCATCAGTTCAGAAATTGTAAACAACACTTGTGTGCTTCCACTGTTTAGATTAGCTTCTGTCTTTCTGTGCTTACACTGCTGTAAACGAGGCTTCTCCGCCTGAAGGAGCTCTTAGTGCGATCTTCATCCTTGGATTAACAACCTCCCCGGTTGTAACCAAGTCAAATTCGGTGCCTCGTTTTTATGCTTTATTTTCTGTTTAATCTATTTTTTATGTGTTAGCTTAATCGTACGAGAAAGGGTTGTGTTTGATTTTTCAGGGCTATTCAACCCCCCCTTCTACCCGGCCGCATCAGTCCTACACTATATTTCCATGAGAACTTGGGTATAGTGTTAAATATGTAAAAGTTCTCACACCATACGTTGGATAAGAATAAATATGATAGGAATACTAATAGTCTAAGATTTGGAACATGAAACATAGGAACCTTCACTGGTAAATCAATAGAGGTAGTAAATACAATGATTAGGAGAAGAATTAGTATTTTATGTGTACAAGAGACAAAATGGATAGATGAGAAGGAAAAGATGATAGAGAACTAAGGTTTTAAGTTATAGTATATAGAACAAAGTAAAACAAAAATGGAGTGAGTATTATTGTAAATAGTTCGTTAAAGAATAAAATTATAGTAGTAGTTAGAAAAGGGGATCGAATTATAACTCTTAAAATAATAGTGGCGAAAGAAACTATGAACATAATTAGCGTATATGCACCGCAAGTAGGATCAGATGAAGTTATCAAATCAAGGTTTTGGAACGACTTAGATGAAGTATTATAAAACATTCTACCAAATAAAATAATTTTAATAGGAGGTAATCGAAATGGACATGTCGAAGTATAAAATTAGAAATATAAGAGGGTACATAGAGATTATGAGTTTGGAATAAGAAATACAGAAGGAAAAATTATATAAGATTTTGTGATAGCATGTGACCTTATATTAACTAATATATTTTTTCAGAAAAGAGAAGAACATTTAGTCATGTTCAAAAGTGGGAATAATAAATCGTAAATTAACTTTTTTATGCTTAGGAAGAAGGATAGAAATATTTGTAAAGATTGCAAAGTTATCCCTGGAGAAAACTTAATTACCCAACATAGGTTAGAAGTATCGGATATACGTCTTAAATATGGTATCAATAGAAAGAAAATATATACAACTCCTAAAATTAAGTGGTGGAAGTTAAATGATGGGAAACAAAATATATTTAAGGAGAAGGTAAGAGTACAAGTATTAGGTAAAATATACGGTAATTTTAATATGACATGAGATAAGATGGTATCAAAGTTGAAAATAATAGCTAAGAGTGTACTCGATGAGTCAAAGGGACATACACCACTAAGTAAGAAATCTTGGTCGTGGAATGAGAAAGTATAAGAAAAAGTGAAGGAAAAATGAACAGCTTACAAAAAATTATATACTTGGAAGAATGAGAAAATTTTTAAAAAATATACAAATAGCCAAGAAAGATGCTAAGAAAGTAGTGAATGAAGCAAAGAAATAAAAGATATATGGAATATGTATTTTTATCAACTTTTTAATAAAAATTTAGGTGACCAACTTAACTTAGGTAATTTAAGTAGGTTAAATGAGTATAGAAATTTAAATTTTTATTGTAGAATTCAAACTTCAAAAATAGAACAAGCTTTAAATGAGATGTACAATGGAAAAGCCATTAGTCCAGATGATATTTCGATAAAGGTATGAAAGTGCCTAGGGAAATAAGGTATTGAATGACTTATAAGATTATTTAACATCATATTGAAAATGAACAAAAATGTATGATTAAGGGAGGGTAAGTACTCTAGTTTCTTTATATAAGAATAAGAGAGATATACAAAATTATGCAAACTATAGGGCATTAAAATAATGAGTCATATCATGAAAATTTGGGAAAAAGAAATAGAAAAAAAAAGATTAAGGAAGGAGACCACGGTGATCAAAAATTAATTTGGGTTCATGCTTGGAAGGTTGACAATAGAAGCTATATATCTTCTTAGACAACTAATTGAAAAATATCGGAAGTAAAAATAAGATCTACATATTATATTTATTGGTTTAGAAAAAATCTTATGATAGAGTTCCAAGAGAAATTATATGGAGAATTCTAGAAAAGAAAGGTGTTAACATAACATGTATTGAACTAATTAAAGATATACATGAGGATGTAATGACCAGAGTAAAGACTTCAAGCTGAGTAATTGAAATATTTCCAATAAAGATAGAATTATATCATGGATCAGCTCTAATTCTCTATCTTTTTACACTAATTATGGACAAACTCACTACACACATTCAAGACACAGTACCATGGTACATGTTGTTTGCAGATGATATTATTTTAATAGATGGAATATGTGAAGGAGTAAATATTAAACTAGAATCTTGGCGAAAAATATTAGAAGGAAAAGATTTTAGTCTTAGTAGGATAAAAATAGTGTTGGACCCCGTGATTGTTTTGATGTGATCAACCAAGTTTAGGTTAGGTCCTATTTGTCTGATCCTTGTGTCTAAGTGTGCAAGAGCTTAGGATCACAGGAAGTCGAGCGGAAGATTCAGCTAGCGAGAAGGACGACACGAGAAGGGAGCCGATGGGCTCGGTGAGCCCGAAGGATGAGAGAGTTGCGAAAGAGTACACCGGTGGACGAGAAAAATGTGTGCACCGTTCGAGGGATGTAAAGCCAGGAAGGAAGACTGCTCGAGGAAAAGGCCGGGAATTGGGTTCGGGTGAGTCCTAGTTCGGTTGGCCGAAATCACCCAAGTAAACCGAACTAGAGCAAGTCAACCGGGAGTTGACTTGACAAGTGTTCGGTTGACCGAACGCCATGATCGGTCGACCGAACCCCTATCTTCAGAAGCCAGCCGTCGCAGCCACGTCAGCATCCAGCCGTTGGTTGATCGGTCGACCGACTGAAGATAAACCAGAAGACCTAGTCGAGCGTGCTGATCGAGCCAGCTCAGGGAGACCGATGGCTGATCGGTTGACCGAACACAAGGATCGGTTGACCGAACCTACGCTCGATCCACAGAGCCTGCATCCAGACGGAAAGCTGGGAGAGTTCATCAGGTTCGGTCGACCGAACCTGGGGATCGGTCGATCGATCCCTCTTGAGTCAAAACCTGATCCTGAAGATCAGGCGATCTAATAAGCTATGGAACCCCTATATAAAGGGGTCTCGAACAACTATTCAAAATAACAACTCTGTACTTTCATTCTTAGCAACTTCTGTGCTCTCAAAGTGTAAAAGGCTTCTCTGCCTTTAAAGAAGGAGACGTTTCTAGTGCGCTTTCCAACCGCCTTGGATTAACAACCGTCTCGGTTGTAACCAAGTCAAATAGTTGAGTCGTCTCTCTTTTTGTTTCTGTTATTTAATTTATAATACTCTTGTTGCTTTAATTTTGAGTTAAAGTTCTTTGAGGAGGGTATACTTTTTGAGTTACAGGCAATTCACCCCCCTCTTGCCGACCCCGCTACACCAACAAGTGGTATCAGAGCCCAACAACCTCAGAAGGACTAACCGCCATCTGAAGCATAAATATCAGGACAATGGCCGGCGCGAACATTCATCCCCTAAAGTTCGATGGAGATTTCGCTACATGGAAGCGAAAAATGGAGGTATTCTTTAAAACGGATTTTGACATTCTTATTACAATGAAATATAGTTTTGCAGCTCCAAAAGACAAAGAAGAATACCAATGGACGAAGAAAGAGTAGGCTGATTTCGTGGCTAACGGAAAGGCTGAGTTCCACTTGCTCAGCGTTCTTCCGCCCCAGGAGGTAAGTCGGATCGGAAGCTACGACTCCGCAAAAGACCTCTGAGGGAAATTCCTAGAACTCCACGAAGGTATCTCGGAAGCAAAGCTAGCGAGGCACGACATCCTTCGGACACAACTAACAAATCTCCGGATGAACACCGACGAGAAGGTAGCACAACTCCAAGTAAGGATTAAGGAGCTAATAACTCAACTAAGCAACCTTGGAGAAGAAGTAATGAACCGAGACTCTATCCGATACGCGCTCAACGCCTTCCCAGAACTCCAGAATGGGCGTCCTTAGTAGATGCATACTACATCTCTAAGGACTTCGATGTAAGTACTTTAGAAAATTTGTTTTCTACTTTTAAACTTCATGAATCTCGAGTTGCAGAGCCCAATGGAGTAGAGAAGGCTAGTCAGAACATTGCCTTAAAGTCAAGAATAAACGGTTCTGACTCCGAAGCCTCGATCGATGAAAACGAAGCAGCATTATTGGTAAGAAAGCTAAATAAATTTGTTAAAATTAATAAATTTAAATCGCAGTCGAGAAAGCATCGACGCAACAGAAGGACGGTCCGATGCTATAACTGCAACGAGGAAGGGAACATCAAGGATGATTGCTCCAAACTAAAGAAAAAGAACAAAGAGAAGCCTCAAAAACTGACATCCTCTACATGCAAGAGCCTGAAGGCTACATGGGATGATTCTTCATCCTCCAAGTTAGAAGCTGAAGCTTTCTCGGGACTAGCATTGGTGGCCAACCATCTCTTCGAAGATGACTCGGACTCAGAGATGAGTATTGATCAAGGGGGAGAATCAGAAAAAGAAAGCTACGATAAAGGGGGAGCGTGTTCAAAAGATAGGGCACGAGATAAAAGCAACGCCACCATGATCCCGAAAGCAGTAGTGGGCCTGCATAACGTGGCGCCTTTAAAAGAACTGAGCCCCGGGGAGCTGTTCTTTTTAAAAGGCAATTAGCTGTAAAGTAGAAAGTGTGCGCTGTAAAGAGTGAAGTGTGAGTTGTAAAGCTTTAATGGCAGACATAGGGTAAATAATGGAGGGACGATGGGGCCAAAAGAAGGCACCCGCCTTCATTCTTTACAACCTTCTCTCGCCTATTTAAAGCTACGAGTGCTAGAGGTTTGAGCATCCTTGAGAAAAACCAAGAAGCTCATTCCTAAGTGTGCTAAGTTTTCAGAGTGTGCTAAGTTTGCCTTTCTTTCAAGTAAATAAAATTCCAGGTTTTATACCCAGGTTTTATTTTTAGTTTGAAAGACGATCATATTTTGGTATCAGAGCAAGGATTATGGAAGGCTGAATTTTGCAATTCAAGGCAAAAGGTAAGGGAAAATCAATTCCATTACTCTCCTCTGAAAGTTATTTATAAACATTATTTAAAGTTATTATTGAAGAAAGAATCTCGGGTGGAGGGATGGAGACTCAACATGCATCCTTATTAATATAAGGCTAGTAAGTGCGTAAGACGGTAAGTCCTAAAACCCAAAGGAAGGTGTTCTTCATGATTGCTTTTTATAATAGTCCTCTAGTTATTTGCAATAAGGCGACCAAGTTGATTAACTGATTGTAAAAGAACGCCGTGCACATAAGTCTCTACAATGAGCCGTTGCCAGTCATGTGAACATGAAAGTTTTATCGACTTCTAAGCTGTAAGCAATAAACTAGGGAACGGTGATGAGTGAAAGATTTGAGAGGAGTATAAAGGAATGATATGAAAAATCCCGAACCTCGAGCCTTGAATATTTAGAATTAGCAGAAAAACCCAAAATAGAAACTTCTGATCTGGCAAATAATATTGGAGTTGTTTATGATAGACTTTCTCTTTTATCTAAGGTATCCTTGAAACATTTTTACTCCCTAGAAGAAGAAAATAAGGATCTAAAGCAAAAGATTACCCAGCTTCAAAGGAGTATTAATAACCTAGAAAAGGAGGTAGTAGCTCATAAGCCCTTGAAGAAATCAGAAATCAGAGAATTAATTTAAGAGGTTAGTCAAAAACCAAAAGTAGTAGAAGAGGAAGCACTGAAACTAGTAGGGGAGCTTAAGAAAAGTGTTCGTAAAATTGAACACTTAATAGCTGAGGTTAAACAATTAATAAGTGGATGAATATTGATGACCTCAGAGAAAATACGGACTATAAAAGGGCCTTACAGATTACTGAGGCAATTGATGGACCAACAATAGGCCTTGCATCCCCAACTGAGCCTAAAACAACCTTTGATATCCAAAAGGTGTTGATAAAGCAGAATAACACTTTAATATCACTAATAGTAAATCTAACACTTCAAGTGCAGAGGTTACAAGAAGAAATTAGACAAGTCTCTCTTCCAAAGCCAAGAACGGCGTCAAAAGAACTTGAAGATTCAATAGCAGATTTAACAAGAAGAATTGGGAGTTTAAATTTGGGAACTGATCCGATAATCCCAAAGAAGAAGGGATCGATACTTGTTTTCAAAAACCCAGCTGAAATTCTGAAAAACGAAGTAAGAAAATGAGTACAAATAGACCTCCAGCGGTTATCTCTTCAACAACAATGGTGTCCAACACTGAAGATCAAATAAGAGATTATCGCCAAAATCAAAGAAGAATATACAACCTTCAACAGAGACTTATGCCAAGCCAAAGGAGATTTAGAAGAACAATTGAGACCCAGGTAAACCCTGAAGCACAACTAGAAATTTCCAGGACTCAGAGAGCTGGAATGGTGCCAGCTGAAGTACTATACTCCACAAGCCATAGACCAACACAGCACAGAGTGTATCAACACTATTTAGAAGAAGATGTTCAATGTATTGAAAACAATGAGATAGATTTACCCCTGGTTACAGAGCAAAGCCATCAGACTTTACGAGAATCGGGGTTCCAGCATATTCATATTGGCCTTATTATGGTAAGGGTTTATACTCTTCATAGGCGAGATACTGGAGTCATGGCACTTGCAGTTCTAAGAGATACAAGATGGCGAGATGATCGTTCGATTATCGCTACTATGGAGATGGATCTTACCAGAGGAACTCAAATGGTGTATGTCATCCCAGACATTATGATGAGTATTGAAGATTTTGCTAATCACTTAGAACTTTCACTGCAAACTCAAGGGTATATTGAATGACAAGGAGATTTTGCTAATCACTTAGAACTTTCACTGCAAACTCAAGGGTATATTGAATGACAAGGAGATTTTGCTAATCACTTAGAACTTTCACTGCAAACTCAAGGGTATATTGAATGACAAGGAGGAGCAAGCAATCTACTTATTACAAGAATGATGATTGGTAGATTGACTAATACAAGCTTCACTAATTTTGCTTATAATGTTCAAAATGTAACAGATTATCTAGCAAGTCGAGGAGTACATGCTTTGCCAGGAACTCGATTTACAACTGAACAATTACAACAGCAAAGGTGGATACTAAGGCCATCAGTCAGGAGAAATCTAGTAGCACCAACTCAGGTTAGCACAAGGACATTAATGGATGGGAGTATAACTCTACAATTTGCAAGATATACACCTGTGTCTGAACAATTGAGCTATCAAGTAAATCAGAATGATGAGGAAATATGCTCGTCTGAAAGGGAAATCTTGGCGTATCTTTTTGAAGAAGAACCTCTTATATTAAAAGTCAAAAAATTACATCCGGCAGCAGTCATTCCTCAAAGAAAAACTATGGGAGCAGCAGGATATGATTTGGCAATCATACAAACATATGAGTTACATTCAGGTGAAAGAATGTTACTCTCCACAGGTATTGCAGTAGCTATACCAGAAGGTCATTATGGAAGGATAGCTGCAAGATCAGGAATTGCTTGGAAGCAAGGAGTTCAGATTGGTGCTGGAGTTATTGACCAAGACTACAGAGGTGAAGTCAAAATCTTAGTGTTCAATTTAAATTTTGACACTATACTTCTTGTCAAAGGTGAAGCTGTTGCACAACTTATTATCGAGAAGATATGCGTACCCCAAGTTATTCAAGTTGAAGATCTTGAAGAAACTTCAAGAGGAGTAATGGGATTTGGATCTACAAACCAAAGAGATGGAGTTCCAGAAGAATCAAAGCAGCAAGGCAAGCAAATACAAGAAACACACATTTTTGAAATATTATTACCTCGCGAGAAACAACAGGAATATTGGTCATTAACATTGCATAAGGATCATCCAAGTATTTCCTGAACTAAGCAGTACTTTGATTCATCATTTAGAAATCTAATTGAAGGGGTTTCTACTATTGAAGATTATTATGAAGAGCAGCAGTATAATATGAATCTCCCAACCCCTGCTCTTGCTCCAATCATTATTGATGATGATGATGATGAGATATATGTTCTTTATGATAGCGATGAATGGGTCAACACATTTGCGAAAGGTGGTGGAATGGAAGAAGAAAATGAAGAAAAGAATTACTCTACAGATGATTTTTATTCTGCTGATGATTTTTATCCTCCAGAAGAATATATGGCTATGCTACAAACTGAAGCTGAGTTAGACTATCCAATGCAAAGACCCAATAATGAAAGTCTATTAGCTTCTACTTCAGCAATTTCTACCTACAATCCACCAACAGACGCTGTTATGGGGCCACCGCAATTTGCCCCTGCTACTATAAAGATTGAACCACCAAATGTGTATAATGACCCAGATTACTATAAAGCAAAAATGGGGAAGCCGCGAAGAACAACCAACAATGAAACCTGGACGTTACCATCTGCGCAACAACAAACAGGTGCTATGTTAATTCTTCTGGACAATATTGGTTTATATCATGATGTTATTTCCAGGTGGGAATCCATAACCACTAACGTGGTTGATTCCAAAATATGGGCTGATAATCGTACCAAGGTTCAATATATTGAAAACCTCCTTGGAGAAGTGGAAAAGAAGACCTTTATTCAATGGAGAATGATGTTCCCTGATCAGTATGATAAACTCATAGAAGCAGTAGATGAAACACAAAATCTTCTTACCTAGATAAGAAGAATTATAACTCTTGAAGATCCAGCTTCAGGATCAACTGCGGAGCAAAATCAGGCTTATCTGGATTTGGAAAGACCGGTATGTCTTGATACTAAGAATTTAATTTCTTATATGAATGAATACAAAACATTGGCAGCAAAAACAGGGCGTATGTTCATAAATGAAGAACTTTCAAGCAAATTTTATAGAAAAATGCCATCATTAATTGGAAGTTATCTGGAGAAGAAATTCCAAGAAAAGCACCCAGGAAATACTATAGGGGTACTTCCGCGAATACATCATGCATATCAGGAATTAACAGAGATATGTAAACAAGCTTCTTTACAACAAAGCCTGAAGGATCTACAATTCTGCTCGCAAATACCAATACCATCATACTACCATCAACCTTCTCGACGTTATGGTCTGAGAAAAGCAACAACATACAAAGGAAAGCCCCATAAGTCTCATGTAAGGGTTATTAAGAAGAAATATCAGAATGACCGGGCAAAGGTACGAAAGTTCAAGTGTTTTATTTGTGGAGAAGAAGGACATTTTGCATGAGATTGCAGGAATAGATCTAGAAATAAAGAAAGGATAGCCCTTCTTAATGAATTAGATCTTCCAGATGATTATGATGTGGTATCAGTAGATCTTGAAGAAACAGATAGTGATGCTATCTGTAGTATTTCTGAAGGAGAACATAATACAGAGCAATACTGTGGTATGGTAACTAATCCTTTACCTGAAACATTATTCGTGCTAATAGGGGAAACCCATGGATGGTATGTCCAGGTGGACATACCAGAAGAGCAATATTATTGTGAACATGAATGGCAGCTAAATCAAGAGATTGGCTCTCAATTCCTCAAATGTGTATTCTGCAAAATAAATACCACTCAAAGGGCAAGGGGTCACTGCATGAATTGCAAGTTAACAACATGTACCCTATGTGCAGGATATTATTTGAAGACATCCTTAAAAACATCACCACCTCCAGCTATACAGTATGATGATAGAAATTTAATTTTTGAACTCATCAATTACACTCAATATCTGTTAGTGGAAAATAACAGACTGCAGGAGGAGTTGGCTAGAGTATTAAGAAGAAATCAAAATGCAGAAAAGCAATTATTAGAAGAATTATTAGAAGATCTGCAACAACTATCCCTTGAAGACCTCCAAAAAGGGAAGGAACAACTTTCTTATTTAGAAGAACAGATTGTATCCAAGATAACAGACGGACAGTCATCACAAAGAAGGACACTTAATCACTTATACAACATCAAAGTTGACTTTGAAATACAAGGGGTACCACCTTTTAGCGTCAATGCTATATTGGATACAGGAGCAACATCTTGCTGTATAGATATGCAATCAATCCCAGGTCAGGCTATTGAACAAAACTCATATTCAATTACAATTAATGGTGTTAATTCACAACAGGAGGCAAAAATGAAGATGAAGGCAGGACAGATGATTATTGGTGAAAATAAGTTCAGAATACCCTTCACTTATGCCTTCAACATGACTCTGGGAAGAGGTATACAAATGATATTAGGCTGCAATTTTATAAGAAGTATGCAAGGAGGTGTGCGGATTGAAGGCAATACAGTCACATTCTACAAAAATGTGACTACAATTAATATCAATCAAAATGCTAGGGCTGCTATAGAGGAACTTAGTCTTGAAGAGTTGGAGTATATTCAGATCCAAGAAGAAGTATATTTTACAGGTATAATCTCCAACCAAAATATTCTTGCTAAACATGGATCATTGATTAACAGGTTAAAAGAGCAAGGATATATAGGAGAAAACCCTCTACAGTATTGGTAAAAAAATGGAATCCTATGCAAAATTGATATCATTAATCCAGAAATCACAATACAAGATAAGCCATTATCTAGTGTCACGCCTGCGTTAAAGAAGACCTTTGAAAAACATATAGAAATACTTCTCAAGTTAAAGGTTATCCAGCCAAGCAAAAGTAGACATAGAACTATGGCAATGATAGTTCAGTCTGGAACTATAGTTGATCCATCAACAGGAAAAGAAGCAAAAGGAAAGGAGCGTATGGTCTTCAATTATAAAACACTCAACGATAACACCTATAAAGACCAGTACAGCCTCCCGGGGATCAACACAATACTGAAGAAGGTTAGCAACTCAAAAATATATTCAAAGTTTGATTTAAAATCAGGTTTTCACCAAATTGCCATGGATCCTTCTTCTATTGAATGGACGACTTTTATATGCTCATCTGGATTATTTGAATGGTTGGTAATGCCTTTTGGCCTGAAGAATGCACCAGCTATTTTCCAACCAAAGATGGATCAATGTTTCCAAGGTACTGGAGATTTTATTTCTGTTTATATTGATGACATTTTGGTGTTTTCAAACACAGAAAAGGAGCACATTAAGCATCTGGATATTATTCTTAATATTTGTGAAAAGCATGGGCTAATCCTATCACCCTCCAAATGCAAGATCGGAGTTTCAAGGATAGAATTTCTTGGGGCAGAAATTGGGGAAGGTAAAATTAAATTGCAACCCCATATTATTAAGAAAATAACTGAGTTTAAGGAAGAACAACTAAAGGAAAAGAAGGGATTATGTTCATGGTTAGGCATACTTAACTATGCTCGTACTTATATTCCAAATTTAAGCTCAAAATTGGGACCCCTTTATGAAAAAACATCACCCCATGGAGATAAACGGATGAAAACTTTGGATTGGGCCCTAATCAAAGAAATCAAGGCCCAAGTCAACAACCTTCCAGATCTAGAAATTCCACCAGAAAATGCTTATATTGTTATGGAAACAGATGGATCCATGATGGGTTGGGGTGGGGTCTACAAATGGAAACCCAGCAAGTATGATCCAAGGAATACAGAAAGAATTTACGCTTATGCTCATGGAAAATTTCCGGTTATAAAGTCAGTAATTGATGCTGAAATATATGTTGCTATGGAAACTATGACAGCACTGAAGATTCATTATATGGATAAAAGGGAAATTACTTTGAGAACTGACTGCCAGTCCATTATTAGTTTTCACAATAAAACCTCTAGGAATAAACCCTCAAGAGTTCGATGGTTTGCATTTACTGATTACATTATCGGAATAGGAGTAAAGGTAAATTTTGAACATATAGATGGTAAACTAAACATTCTTGCAGATACTCTTTCAAGACTTGTTGAAGAACCAGAGACACTGGCGGTAATAATAACTGAAGATGGAGAAATTGCATCAGGACCACCAACCCTTACTGATGCTGAAGAAGAAGCAGCATGCTCATCTCGTTTTCCACTATTAACAGAATATGAAGATTTAATTAGTGAAACACACTCAAAAAATTTTCTAAAAGAAGAGCATGAGAAAAGAAATCGTATGGCCAAGATCGAAGATGAAGCAATTGGCAACGTGATGATATGTTTTCGTGAGTTGGAACTTATCTTGCAGATGAAGGAATTCGATTTTAACAGAAGGAGACACGCGGAAGGAGGATGGGACAGCTACTATCACAAAAATCTGGAACACCAAGTGAGGTAAGTAAGGTACGCGATCTCACTCCTTCTTAGTCTTTTAAGTTTATCAAAGTACTTACTAAAGACTTAGTCAAATCAGGAAAAGAAATTGCCAATTTAAAAACAAAGTTAGAAAATGAGAAATTAAATTTGGAAATTGAAAAATTGAAAAATTGAAAACTGAAAATTCATGTTTAAAAACTAATGCTTTTCAAAAATAAAAAATTAATGCTTATGGAAAATTAAACTGGTATGTGAGAAAACATCAAGGTCAACTTAGAAGAATACCTAAAGGATATGTACCCCCTAAGTTTTTTACCAACCCTGTAGGAAGGAACCTTTACTAGGTTCCAAAATCGTTGCTAGTTTAAATTTTTATTTTAGTTAAAAGCTTACAGTGAGAAAATTAAACAATAAATTTCTTTATGAAGCTTTGTCTAAGGAAGTGGTTGTTGCTCCAATAACCAAGAAGGCCTAGTGCCTCGCCACAACCTGGATGCCGAAATATCAAAATAAACTGTTTGATTAACTTTCTGATAAAAGCATTAAAATTAGAATTAAATAATGTTTTGAAAAGTTTTTAAACATTTCCTTAGAAATTCTTCAAAAATATTTTTTTCTAGAAAAATGTTTCTTGAAAGTTTTACTTAAAAAAATTCTCATTTTTTTAATTAAGATCTTTTCTGAAATTAGATTTATCTAAGCTAAGTTTTTCTGAAAATAATATTAAATTTTCACTTAGCAAATTTTTTTCAAAATGTCTTAGAAAATTTTTCCTCTGTTTTTGCTGTGATCAAAGGGGGAGACTTAAGTAACAAGTTTAGGGGGAGTTAGGAAAATTAAATTTTTTAAAAAAAATTTTGTGCTTAAAGTATTAGTTTAGTAATTTTCTTAAAATTACCATTTGCTTGTTTTTTCCTAACTCAAACTTGGGTTGATGCACATCAAAAAGGGGGGATTGTTGGCCTCCGTGGTTGTTTTGATGTGATCAACCAAGTTTAGGTTAGGTCATGTTTGTCTGATCCCTGTGTCTAAGTGTACAGGAGCTTAGGAGTGTAGGAAGTCGAGCGGAAGACACAGCTAGCGAGAAGGACGGCACAAGAAAGGAGCCGACGGGCTCGGTGCGTCCGAAGGACGAGAGAGCTGCGGAAGAGTACACTGGTGGGCGAGAAGAACGTGCACGGCATTCGATGGACGTAAAGCTGGGACGGAAGACTGCTCGAGGAGAAGGCCGAGAATTGGGTCCGGGTGAGCCCTAGTCCGGTTGGCCGAAATCACCCAAGCAAACCAAACAAGAGCAAGTCAATCGGGAGTTGACTTGGCAAGTGTTTGGTCGACCGAACACCATAATCGATCGACCGAACCCCTATCTTCATAAGCCAGCCGTTGCAGCTACGTCAGCATCCAGCCGTTGGTTGATTGGTCGACCGAACCCTCTGATCGGTCGACTGAACCGAAGATAAACCAGAAGACCTAGTCGAGCGAGTTGATCGAGCCAGCTCAAGGAGACCGTTGGCTGATCAGTCGACCGAACGCAAGGATCGGTCGACCGAACCTAAGCTCGATCCACAGAGCCTGCATCCAAACGGAAAGATGGGAGAGTTCATCAGGTTCGGTTGACTGAACCTGGGGATCGGTCGACCGAACCTAAGCTCGATCCACAGAGCCTGCATCCAGACGGAAAGTTGGGAGAGTTCATCAGGTTCGGTCGACCGAACCTGGGGATCGGTCGACCGATCCCTCTCGAGTCAAAACCTGATCCCGAAGATCAGGTGATCTGATAAGTTCTGGAACTCCTATATAAAGGGGTCTCGAACAACTATTCGAAATAACAACTCTGTACTTTCATTCTTAGCAACTTCTGTGCTTTCAAAGTGTAAAAGGCTTCTCCGCCTTCAAAGAAGGAGATGTTTCTAGTGCGCTTTCCAACCGCCTTTGATTAACAACCGTCTCGGTTGTAACCAAGTCAAATAACTGAGTCGTCTCTCTTTTTGTTTCTGTCATTTAATTTATAATACTCTTGTTGCTTTCATTTTGAGTTAAAGTTCTTTGAGGAGGGTATACTTTTCGAGTTACAGGCAATTCACCCCCTCTTGCTGGCCCAGCTGCACCACCAAATAGAATATATAAAATTTAAATTTAGCAATATTAGACGTAATGAGACAATTATTAAGATAGAAGATGATGAGTTGCTCAGAACTGAAAGCTTTAAATATTTAGGATCATTTTTACAAAACGATGGAAGGGTTGAGAGAGATGTCTTACATAAAATATAAGTAGAATGGTTGAAATGGACAAGAGCGTCGGGTGTTTTATGTGACAATAAAGTACCTCTAAAACTTAAAAGAAAGCTCTATAAAATCACAGCTAGACTTGCTATATTATATGGAGCTGAATGTTAGACTATGATTCGAGTATATGAGCAGAATATTAGAGTTGCAGAGATAAGGATGTTAAGATGGATGTGTGGATATATGAGAATGAACAAAATAAGAAATGAGAGCATTAGAGAGAAAGCCAGAGTTTCATCTATTGAGGAAAAAACTTTGAGAGACACGTTTAAGATGTTACGAGCATGTACTTAGATGACCAATATATGCTCTAGTTAGACAATGTGAAACTAGGACAAACACACATATCAAATGAGGAAGAGGAAGTCCAAAAAAAACTTGGTTAGCAATAATAAAATATGATAGATTTTTTTCAAGTATAGATGATGATAAGTAAGAGATAGATCATAATGACATAAAAGGATCTATATAGTTGACCCCACCTAGTGGGATAAGGCTTGGTTGTTGTTATTGTTTCTTCTCTTGCTAATGCGTACTCAAGAATATTAACTCAAAAAATAAATCATCCCCATTAATATCAGAACAACCGCTATGAGTTTAAGAATTCTCAAGATCTTTGTAAGACCTCAACAGGGCTTCATCATCTATACGTTGTAACCTCTCTCGATTGAACAAAAAATGAAATGTTTCTTCATATTTTTAAAATTGTTCAAATCGAGTTTTTATTAAAGAATGAGTTTGATCGATTATAAAGAGAAAGTAGTTGATTTGAAAGGATTTTGCAATTCACTATGCCACTTCTTAACTATTACTTTCACCAAATTGTTTCTTTCTTCGAACAACGCATTTCTCTCGGAATATAACTTCAATGCCCATCTCACATTCCATTTCTTTGTCTTCAATTGTGGCCTTATCATAACCATTTTCTCTAACTTCTTCTAGAAATAAAATAATTATAAAAGTTTGATAGCAATATCAATATTCATATCTTTAGATTGAAGAAATTTGCCCGTAGTCTTGATAGCATAACATGCAACAACTTGTACCAGATTACCTCACCAAATAAGAATTCAAAATTCTCGAGTTTATATAACACTAAGGACTTGGCTTCACTCTTAGTTTTGGTGTAACGACCCAACCTCCCTACTACTCTCTAGAGGTGGACGCTACTTAACTACTGACTCTACTTAACCGGTATGATCGAAACCACGAGGAGTCCTTATCGAAAAATTTTGGCAGAGTCTCCCCTGTACCGGTGACCATAAACTGAGATACAAACATAGTATACATCAGCCACAGGTGGCTGGAACATATAACAAACTCTCACGCAGTTAAATAAGTGTCAAACACCAAAATAACTAATTAAACAAAACTCATCTCAGCATGCAATCTAAAACAAGGATGAACTCAAATGACATGGAGTATAAAATACAATATCAAATGACATGAACTATAAAGTACAATCTCAAATGTTTACAGTCCACTAAAACACGGAAAACTTAATAACGTCCCAAGTCTCTTCCATAGTCCTGGCATCACACACCATCCGCGCCACCTTGTCGCCTTCCTTTGTTAAATCTTTTCCTTTCCTTTATTTGCAGTAAGAGGAAATGCAATCTATAAGCAAAATGCTTAGTAAGCGCTATCTAATTCACAAAAATCTTGATATGCATGTACATATATCTATAACATGAACTAACTGACTGCTTACTGAAGACTACTCATGTTCATCCAATAGTAAAGGAATCAAACAGGCTGAAATGATAAACATGTAAATCTACTCATGCTCTTCTAATAGCAAAGAACAGTAAGCTAATCTATATAACATGCTAGCATAAAAGAAAACTAAACTTGCTGATTTAAAACAAAATGAAACTTATTTCATTTGTTCTAAACTTATTCTTTTATTCCACTTGTTTAAAACTTATACTTTAATACTTTTATACTTATGTGAAACTTATTTTACTTGTTCAAAAGCTTATACTTATAATACTTCAAAATAGTAATCAACTTCTCTTGGGCCCAGGCGTAGTACCATCTTATGCGTGTTCCCTAATAGGTTGGGGTAGCGAGCCACCAATCCTAAAAGAGCAGACCTTGGTCTACCAGGGCCAAGACCTTGGAATTAGACACCTGGATTTGTTTAACGACAACCTTGAAAGTCGGGTACTAGCCTCTTCAAAGTAAAATATTGTATTATCTTAATTACTTCTTCTTTAAATGCCTTGGCATTTTAATAAGCACCTTGTGTGCCAAAATCCCTAAAGTCTTGACTTTGGGATCTACTTAAGGCCTTGGCCTTTTTCTTTCTTTTCTTTATCTTTCTTATACTTGTTAATACCTCTAATAAAAGGATGTCTCATACAAAACTACACTAAAATACCTATTAACATTGCACTGAAATACTTAACAGAATTGCATAGAAATACTTAATCAAACTGTACTGAAATGCTTAACAGAATCTACTCTAAGATTGGAGTTCTGCATATAATACATATCAAAATCTGCAAGCAATACTTATAAAAATCTGCGTGCAATACTTATAAAAATCTGCATACTATACTAACTAGAAGCAAAGCTGCATGCTCATAATACATGTACAGAAACTATGTAAAGCTTATGCTCATGATCTATGGACTGTTCTTGTAATAACAAGCCTCTAACTGCATGCTAATAGCTACGGCTGTTCATGCTTATCAATGCAAGGAACTGAATTTGCCATGCTAAAAAAAATAGGGATGATCATGCTTCCTAAAAACTGTAATAAAACATCTAAACAGAAACTCAAAGTGGGGCTGTTTGTGCCCATTTCATAGCGAGAAAACTAATACTTATACTTTAACAAAAGGGATTTCCTTGCTCATTAACTAACACTAAAAAGGTCTAAACTAGTTAGAACTTGAAACTCTATAAAACTTATACTTCTTATACTTTAAAATATTAATCTTTTCCTATCAAGACCTTGGTCTCTCTTCACTTATAACTACTCATAATCTTCTAAAAAGATTTAATGGAACACATGCTTTTAATTAAAGAACTATTCTTGCTCATTAAGGAAGTAGCAAACTTCAAATCTGCACCCTAAAAGTAAAGGGTTGCATCTTCATGATATGCCTGTTATTTATGCCCATGGCAGTAATAGAAAGACTATAACTATATGCTTAATATTAGAATCTGTTCATGCTTCAAAACTCGAATAGAAACTCAAAACCGAAGCCAAACAGCGTGTTCAGGAAGTACCCACATGACTCAAAACAAGGGAACTAAATCTGTAGGCTCAAATTCAAGGTTGTGCAAGCTTATTATAAAGGGTTGTTCTTGCCTGTTAAGGAAGTAAAACTCCTCTGTACACTTAAGGAAACAGGGTTGTTCCAGTTCATTAAAGCTAGAAAGCCTAGAATTTCAATGCACAACATATGGCAGTGTACACACCTTGCAACTAATAAAGGTTTTGCTACCAAGAACCTACAACATAGTTGTTCTTCATGAAACTACATGTATAAAAATTTCCTACACAACTGAACTACCAACCACATGCCAATCTAATCAATTCATTCATTTTCCTCAATCTAACAACTGAATTGAAATTACACAATAGCAAGGAAAATAAAGAAATCTAAACTAAGGTACTACACAATGCAACTAACTGCATGTTCTGAATTAACCCATTTCATGCTCCATATTTAAACCAACTCTACAAGGTCAATTACAGTGACAATAAGGTGCTATAACTGAGATGTGCGGATCTAAACTAAAAATTCGGAATGCTGATTACATATATATCGGTAACAATGAGATGCCACAGCTGGGATGCTAAAATCGACATCAGAAGGAAGAAATCAAAGCAAGCATGCTACTCTTAACCTCTAACAAATCCTAATTCTGTACATAAACACCCTTCTTTACACCCACCGATCCTAGGGTTTTCATAGAGCATCAATATCTTCATACATGCTACAAAGGAAACAAAAGGAAGAAATCTAATCTCGGAACTACCCTTACTGCAGGTGAGGAAGCTACTTACCCTTCGTGTTCTTGGACTTACAACCGAAGAAGAAAAGACTCTAGGGTTCTGGTTAGCTCAAGTTTTCCGGCTCCTCTTTGTGCTCACGGCTCCTCCTCGACGAGAGGATCACAAGGAGATGAAGAAACCTTCGGATGAGTCCTTGGCCGGCCACCGGAGAGAAGCCCTTACTCGGCTTTGTTTTTGCCCGAGAGAAGCCGGCGCCATCGCGAGAGAGGAGAGGAAAAGATTCGGGTCTCGGGAAAAATTAAGCCCTCTTTTCTTATAACTAGGGTTTTTATTATCAACTATTGCTTAAGAATATTTCGCGCCTTACTCTTTCACGAAATACCTGCGGAACACTTGGTCAGCCGGATTCGCTTAAGGCATTGGTTCGACCGGAGGTCACGGGTTCGAATCTCGGCTTGGACATTTTTTTTGTCGAAACTTCTTTCGTTAAGTAAAAATACCAAACGACCTCCAAAAATTACATAAAAATACTCTAAAAATTTCTAAAAATCTCTAGAATTTTTCTAAAGCATTTCTAAATATTTTTAATTACTATTAGGACTCCAAATATTAAAATTTGGGATCTTCGATATCACATTTGGGATCTTCGATATCTTATTTGTACGGTTTTCTCCTTTTTAGGTTTAACACTCTCATCATGACTTTCCCAACATATTTGTGGCAATGGCTTAACTATCAAACACTTCACATGATCTTTGAAAATCTTCCATCGCTTGGTAGAAGAGAAGAACAATGTATATATCCATTATATCACTCCAAAAAATGACATAGCCTTGGGACATCAATTCACCATATCACACAAAGCTAAATTAAGACATAAACAACCAAAAGGAGTATCAAAAGCTCTAGATTCATTTCAAGTAACCTTTTTTGGACAACTTTATACCTCCCTATCATATTAGATCCATTATTATATCCTTGACCTCTAATATCATTAATATCAAGCTCAAGATTGATTAAAGCATTTTTTAAGATGCATACAAATCTCAAGTCCTGAAATATTATCAATCTCTAAAAATTGCACTCAATATTCTTCTACTTTTGTGGAACTTTCTGAATCATCTAAACATCGTACGACAATGGAAAGTTTCTCCTTGTGACTGATATCAAGAATACAATCTAATATAGTTGAAAAATATTTTGCTTGTCTAACCTTTGCAAGTATTATTTTTCTTACCTCACTTACCAGCCTCTATATTAACTCATTTTGAATTCTGTAATGAAGATATGTAGTATAAGTCTCGCAGTCTTTAATCTTCCAGAGGTGCTCTTTCATTATTGGATCAAACTCAACAATAATTTCAATCATTTGTAAAAAACAAACCATTATTTTCAACATTATATTTTTCACAACTTCCTCGAAATGCTAAGTTATTTTTCATCAATCATTGAACAAGTACAATTATCCTAGGTAACACTTGTTTCTAATGTTCACTTTATTTATTAAGTTGTACTTGTATGGTTGCATCAATCACTTTATTTGTTCTCAATCTTCTTTCCAGTTCAAGCCAATTCATCATACACTCCATATGTTCTCTACTCGCTTCATGATTTGCAAGTCTACGACTCAAATTATGTCAATCATTGTATCCTTCGTTAGCTAACTAACCATATCCAATCTTGGCTAGTTGTTTCTTGAATAACCTACATTAGAAACAAAAACTATTTGAGAAGAAATTGAATATAATAGTAATCTTTAATCACTTTCTTCCCATTTAATAGAATTCTCTTATAATGTGATGCATTGAATTGTCTATTAGCACTATCTTTAAGAAACACATTACCAACATCTCTCTTGGGACCTCTTTCTACTAAGAATTCTCTAACTTTCTCATCAATATTGTCTCACTTCCCCGGATTATCAGAACAAGTTTCATGATTCAAATTCTCATGCTAGAAATACTCATCATCTTTCTCATTATCATTCAATTCATCCACATTAATAGATTCAAGGACTTCTTCACTATCAATCTTATTCTCATCAAATTCATTATCTTGTTCTCCAATAATTGAATTATCAACCACATTTCCAACCTTTCCAACTATGTTTTGTTCGAAATAAAGTAATTATTGATATCTCTAAGCTTGACTTTGAATTATTTCTTCAATCTTTAGCTTTCTTTTTCTTTTTTGAGACCCAGGCATGTACTTAGGAGGTATGGTTAACCTAAGAATTCAAAAATGATTCAAAGAAACATCATATATATTTTTTCTTATGTTGTAATTTTATGAGACATTTATTGAACATATGAATCCATAGCTCACCTTAATTAAGAATTCTAGCAATAGATTAATTCCTAGTATTATCAAAAAGTAGTGAAAATAGCAAAGACTCAAACTAAAAGCTAACTTTATCTTCTTTGGTTGGGTTATGGTCTACAAAATTAATAGAGTCACAATTTTTTCCCCTTCAATTCAAGATCTTAAAGAACATACACAAATCTCATTTCATGTATTAAACAAGTCAAGGAATTTGCTCCTACTTTTGAAAAAAAAATACTCTCAACTAATAATAATAAAAAAAAAGAAAGAGGAAGAAGATATCTTCAGCTACTAAAAAATGATTCTACCAGCAAATCTTTCATCGCTTTTTAAGAACTGAAAAAGGGGAAAGAAGAGAAAAAAGGTTCTTTGATCGATTTGCAAGAAAGATAACTATGCAATGGATTATATTGGGTCAATTTACACTTTTGTTTTTCAAAATTATGGGTCCCTTAAGAAGATGGGCATGAGTCAAATGACTCTTTTGTAGGATTGGAGAAAGCACTAGAGGGGAGATGAATAGTATGCATCACTTTTTCACTCTTTCGAAAAGCTTAGAGAGATAAGGCAGCAGAAAAAAAAGAACAAATAATGCTAACAAGCTTTGTTTTTCCTTGGTTCACAACCCAGCAACTGCTATTCCAAGGCCCTTTTGTTGAGCAATTCACTATAAGGTTGAAGATTACAAAAACCAAGTATAATAAGAAATGACAATAATTAAAATTAATACCAATAACAATTTGACTAGAAGGTGAGGTGTTGGTTGTCGGAGCGGCGTTTAAGCATCATATGGAAGTTTGGAACAACGTAGGAGTTGTTCAACGTAGAAGATGTGTGTACTGAGCTGCTGGTTGAAACCTTCTTTTATAACACATTTCGGGTGCCTGGATCCCTTTCGGGTGTCTGGGGTTGACCTGATCTGATCTGTCTCCATCGATGTTTATCCACCTCCGGGTTCCAAGATACCTTTCTGGTTGTTGGATTGCTAACGTGGCTACACCTCGACAAACCTCTATCTGAGTCATCTCTATCTATTCCTAGGCACCTAGATCCCTTCCAGGCGCCGAAAGTCTAATGTGTGCCAGCCAACCAGGGTGTGCTAACTCAACTACTCACATGGATGGATTGAGCCATTATGGGTGCTTGGATCCTTTGTGGTCTCTCAAACCTCCATGTGCCTGGATCCATTCCGGCACACGGAATACCCTAACTCTGACCATCTTTCCTGCATCACAGAGTTAGCGTATTAGACATAATAAATTATATAAATAAATAAATGAATTTACTTTGATAGTCTCGAGATTGTCTAGTCTTAACTTTTGAATTTCATTAAAATCCTAGGTCAGACCAACACCTACTATTCTCTTAACGGGGAATGCATCTTCACCTACTCCTCTTAAGAGAGTTTACCTGCTGCCAAACATCCAGTTCTCTTGATCTGTTTGTACTTTTGCTCAGTATCTGATCTTGACTTCAGGACTTTTAGCTAGACGTCTGATCCTCGACCTTCCTAGACTTCCTCCTGATGTCCTTGACCTAGGCTTCTGCTTGACATCCTCGATTTGTCAAGACTTCTATCTAGTCCACCCAACTAGGACCCCTTTGTCTAATTCACTTGACCAGAACTTCTTTACCTAGCCTCAACTAGGACTTTCCTGTACACTTAGTTAAGCTCATTAGATCACAAAACCCTTAACTTTGAACCTTTGTCAATATCAAAACACAAGCTTGATTAGCAAGTGCGTCAAACACCAATAAAATTCCCATTTTTGATTTATGACAATTTAGTTCAAAGTTAAGTAAAATATAACATTTTTTGAGATAAATAGAGAAAATATTTTACAAGGAGTTGAGTTGAGTTTTCTAAAACATGCTTCCCCTCATTTAACACTCTCCCCCTAAAGATTTTTGAAAGTATATTTTTGAATAATGCATTTTGAAAAGCATATCTTCAAAAATATTTTAACTAATTTTGAAAGGTTTACATGTTTATCTTCAAAAATTATTTCAACTTTATCATATTTCTCTTCCTTTGACATATATCAACAAAAAACTTCTAGGAAAAATATAATTTTGAAATGAGCCAGACTTTGAAAAAGTTGTAAAAATTTCCCTCAAGTTTATTTTTGAAAATTAAGCATGGAGAAATCTTTTTGCAAAAATAAGTGTTTGAAAAGTTTGTTTAAAGTAAACATTTTAAGAAAGAATTTGTTCGAAAGTGTTTAAGTAAGATTTTTCAAACATTTTGAACAATAATATCAAGTAAAAAAACTTTTAAGTAAGAGGAAAACAAATAAAACAATTAAGCAAATAATTTAAGATTGATTTCCTTGTAATCCAAGCATGATTAAAAAAATATTTAGTAATTTTTAGAAAATAATATGTGAAAATAATTCATCTATTTTCCTTAAAGAAATATCTAACCTTTAGCTACTAGTTGACTATCAATAGAAAGTAGTTTTCACTTGGTTAGTCAAGTTAAGTAAAACTATCTAGCTAGTTATTTACTATGAAGGATTACATAACTTGATCAATTTGAATTAGTATTTTTAGCCGAAACTTATAATGATGCACTGATATAAGTGTTGGGACCGAAAAGTAGCTAGAGGGGGGGTAGGGGGGAGGGGTGAATAGCTCTTCGCATGCTCGTCGTCGACGTTGCTCGTTTCTTCAGAGATATGCAGCGAAAATACAAGAAACAAAAGCATACAACGCTAACAAGGATGGCTTACTTGATATCCACCTCACAAGAGGTGACTAGTCCAAGGATCCACACCTACTCACGCACCCTCCACTATGAATAACACTCCTTTATGGTAACTACCAAAGGCGGAGAAGCCCTACAACACTCTCAATACAAGAAGAAGAAAGGGAAATACAAGATAAGCAAAAGCTTACAAGATGTACAATAAAAATCCCAACCCTAACTTCTTCTTCTTGTTTTTGATCTGCCTCTTGACTTGGAAGAGCCTCCAAGAATCTTCAAGAACTGGCGATCTGGAGCTTGGAGGTGCTGGAGAGTATCTGGAGTGAATCGTGTAAGAGTTGCTGAAGGAAACACTCGCCTGCAGCTAAATACGACGCCAACGGTCGGATCCCGATCGATTGGATTGCTCCCAATCGATCGGGGAGGTTTTGGATCGATCAACCGATAGATCCAGAGTGCCTCTGTGCTTTCTAGAATAGCCTGGATCGATCGGTTGATCGATCCAGGGCTTATCGCGCACAAACAGCAGCTCCCAATCGATCCACTGATCGATTGGGACCTCTGGATCGATCCACGGATCGATCCAAAGGGGTTCTGTTCGTGGGGACTCACCCGATCGATCAACTGATCGATTGGGCATGATCCAATCGATCGGCTGATCGATCCAGATCTGCTGGATCGATCGGTTGATGGATCCAGATCTGCTGGATCGATCGGCTGATCGATCCAATTCTGTTGGATCAATCCGCTGATCAATCCAAATCTGCTGGATCAATCCGCTGATCAATCCAGATCTTGGTTTTTGCCCAAAAGCAAGTCCAAAGCCCCCTAAACTAACATCCGGTCAACCGTGACTTGTTGGTACATAAAACCTAGCATCCGGTCACCCTTGACCAGCTAGGACTCTCTCACCAAGTGTCTGGTCAATCCCTTTGACCCACTTGGACTTTTCTCCATCGTGCCAAGTATCTGGTCACTCCCTTGACCTACTTGGACTTTTCCTCATCGTGCCAAGTATCCAGTCAATGCCTTTGACCTACTTGGACTTTCACCAGATGTCTGGTCAACCTTGACCCATCTGGATTTCCCCGTGCCTGACTTCACTCACCAGGACTTCCCTTCTGCCTAGCTTTACTCACTAGGACTTCTCTTCTGCCTGGCTTCACTCACCAGGTCTTTCACCCAGCTTCACTCACCAGGATTTTCACTTCTGCCTGGCTTCACTCACTAGGTCTTTCACCTACCTTCACTCACTAGGTCTTTCACCTGGCTTCACTCGCCAGGATTTTCCTTCTTCCTAACATCCCAGTTAGGACTTCTCAGTCAAGTATTTGGTCAACCCTTTGACCTACTTGACTCTTCTTCAATCAACCTGATCAGACCCTGATCAGAGGGAAATTGCACCAAATAATCTCCCTAAATGAACAACTACACCTGCACTTGTCCATATCATCGAAGTCTTGTATTGTCAAACATTGAAACCCAAACCAAGACTCAAGCTTGGTCAACCAGGTCAACCTTGACCTGAGGGATATTGCACCAACAATCTCCCCCTTTTTGATGTTTGACAATACCACATGTAAGTTAGACTAATCTCCTTCATGCCACTAGGTAATGAAGGCATAAGTTAAACCCTTCATTCTCCTCCTAAGAGGGCAAACTCCCTCTAGGTACTGAAGTCCTAACTTAAACCCTTCATTCTCCCCCTATTGGCACACATCAACAACATGCCCCATCCTTGGGCACACATCAACAAATTCACTTGTTGAAAACTCTCCCCTTTGAGACTCTCCCCCTGAAGAGTTGCTCATCGTTGTTCACAACTTCACTCGTTGTTATCAACACGACAATGAAAGTCTCATACCCTTCATTATCCTTAACCCTACATTCTCCCATTAATGTAGTCAAATGCCCATCCTAGAGCATTTCTAACTTAAACCACTTGAACAATGAGGATATCCACTCCCCATTAAAGTTCAAACGCTCAACCTTGAGCATTTTCCAAAAAAAAGGTTAACCACCTTCCAAAGTTCATGAAAAAATAGTGTTCATGTCTTTAAAGAGTCCCTCCCCCTAAAGACATGGTGGTAACTTCTGTCATTGCACCAACAATGACTTGGAATCCCTAAACCTTTAGGCAATCCAAATTTAGAAGTTTTGAGGTTCAAAAATTCAATATTGAAACCAACCTCAACCTAAACTTCAATTTAGTCTTCCTTAACCAATCCATCCTTGTTTTCAATATGAAAATACCCTTTTTATGTATACACATGTATTTTGAGGGGTTAGGAATGGTTACCTAGACTAAAATATGTTCAAAATGCTGAAAATAATCTTTTCCAGCCAAAATCAGCATCTTCGATCGATTGGAGTTGGGTTCCAATCGATTGAACCCTTCTGAATCGATCCACTGATCGATTTAGTCTTCTTAGATCTATTAGTTGATCGATCCAGCGAGCTTCTGCTCGCGAGAAATGCCTTCTCAATCGATCGGCTGATCGATTGAGGCACTCCAATCGATCCACTGATCGATTGAAGGCCTGAAATTGCTGAAATTCAATTTCAGCCAATTTCAGAAACCCCTAGAAAATTCTACAAAATTTCAAAAATCTTAAAAATTTGTGTAGACATTATTTAGGGTATAATTTATCATGGAAAAATAGTTTTCTATGAAAATACATCATATTTTCAAAGATTGACACAAACTTGAGAACTTGCAAAAACTTTAGTGATTTCTTCAAGTTTGTGTCTAACTATTCAATGGTGATTACTATCAAAAGATAGCCTTCACCGAGGTTTTCCAAAATTATTTTAAAAACATTTTTAAAACCAATATCCCACCATGTTCCTTGGGCTTAATGTACATGACTTGTACATTAGCTTTCCCAATGATGGGAAAACACATAACTATGTATTTTGATGAACTTAAAACTCAAAGAAATGCAATAAATCAACATGTTGAGTTTTGTTCATCATCCTAACATCTCACTTGTATCTATTGTGCACAAAACACATACAAGTCATCTTATAGGTCTTTGTGAGATGTAAAATTTGGTTTGGCCCTAATCTAGGGATCATGCCTATCTATCTAGGCATTTTGTGGATATTGAACATCCACCTAGGATGTCACTTGTTGACTTGTTGATAAATGTCATTTGTCCTTAATTTTAAAGAAATAAGCATAATGCATGATAATTTTATGGCATACATCAAAAAGAAATAATTTTCAAAAGAAAATTTTCTTATAATTACATGATGTATGTATGACATGACATGGTATTTTTGTATTTTCATGATAAGGCATGAGTGCAAAAATAAAACATGATGTCATTGCATATAATGGGCAAACAATCATGGAAAAGTCTAGCATAAATAAACTACCTAGATTACCTATCTTTAATCTTAGCTAATCCTAAAACTTCAACCCTAGATTGCCCAAAGTACTTCAAGAAAGTGCCAAAACCTAAATGGGCATTTCTAATTCTCTTGATTAATTTATGCCAATTGAAATTAAGCTTATTCCTCAAATGTTGGCATATTTCATTTTTCCACAAGAGTAGCACTTTAAATTAAGGCTCAAATTGTCTTTAATTTCCTAAGAACATACCAAAATCCCAACTTGGTAGGTCTTATGATTTTCCAATATGTGCCATTTTAAAATAAAACCAAAACTTCTCAAATTTGGCACATTTTACTCTTTCAAGGAGTAAATCATAAATCCATTTCATTTTCAAAAGTTGATAATAACCTTGAAAATGCTTCTTGAGTGTCAATTTCTTCAAAGTTGAGTTTACTACCCTTCTTCTTAGAGTTGATACTCTCTAACCCATCTATGGGGTAAAGAAGATGCTCCTAGGAACCCAAAACCTATTGGTGCTCCTTGGATGCTCTAGGTATTCACTAGGGATAACTTCCCTAGATACCTTCCTAGTGACCTTGTTTGGCTTCTTAGAAGCCTTGGTCACTTTTTCTAAGTCAACCCTAGGGATTGCTTCCCTTGTGACCTTGTTAGTGACTTTCTTAGACTTCTTAGAAGTCTTAGTCACATTTGTTGTTGCAAAGATACTTCTAGGGATGACTTCCCTTGTATCCTTGACTTGACTTCTAGACTTAGGGTTGGTTCCATAGCTATATGGAACACTATGGTAAGTAGGTACATCCTTTTTGATTTTAGGTTTGTATCCCAAACCTCTATGGCCCTTGGATGACCCTTGTTGTCCTAAACCTAGATTTTGCTCATTTTGCCCTTTAAGGATATTTTCCATCCTTTTTAGGGTCTTTTCTAGTTTGTCAAGTCTTGACCTCAAGACTTGATTTTCCATCACTAAGTCCTTAGTTTTTGGTTTTCCATTAAATCCATGAGCATTTTTATTTCTAGGCTTATAGTTATTGACCTTAGTGTTCTTACCTAGTTTTTATCTACATTTCTAGCCCTAGGTTGAGAGGTTTTAGCATGATAAGCTACATGATTTTCCTTAATTTTATCATGCCTCCTATTTTCATGGTAAATAGCATTAAAATGATATAAGTTAGTACTAGCATGCTCTTTACCATAATTTAAAGGGGTAGGCTCAATAAAAGATACCTTCTTTTTTACCTTGGAGGCTCCCCCTTGAGTTGAGCTTCCTCCAAGAGTCTTGACCACCTTCTTCTTCCCCTTAGGGCATTGACTTCGGTAATGCCCCTTTTGATTGCACAAGAAACACACAATGTGCTCCTTGCTCTTCTTTGTTCCGGGGATGGTCTCCTTGGGCTTCTCCTTGCTCTTTTGTGCCACGTGGCCCTTCTTCTTAACCAATTTAGGGCATTTACTTTTGTAATGCCCTTTTCCCCTACATTCAAAGCATATAATATGGTTTTTATTATTAATTGAAATTGTTATACCTTTGCTTGTAGGGGTGGCATCTTCTCCTTTTGATCCGGAGGTAGAAGCTTCCTCTTGATCCGAAGATGATACTCCTCCATTTGATTTTGCTTGACTTGTGGAGGTGGAAGCTTCATCATCCTCTTCTTCTTTTGACCCAGATGTAGAAGCTTCTCCTTCTTCTTGATCCGGTGTCACCAAAGATTGCTCCCCCTCAATCCTAGAGGTGGAGGCTTCATCATCTTGTACATGGAACAAGGAGTATGCTCCCTTCTTGTTCCCTTCATTGCATTCCCTCGAAGATGAAGCTTCTTCTTGAACTTCTTCTTCGGAAGTTGAGCATCTCTCAACTTCAGAGTCCTCCTCTTGATCTTGCTCCAATGAGTCGCCCTCTTTGGATTCCTCTTGATTCGGTACAGTGGAGGGGATTTCATGAATTGATGCCAACTTGCTCCAAAGCTCCTTGGCATCCTTGAATTCTCCAACTTGAGCCAAAATATTGCTTGGCAATAAGTTGACCAAAAGTTTGGTCACTTTATCGTTTGCCTTGCTCCTTTGAACTTGCTCTTGACTCCATTTGCTTTTCTTGAGAGGCTTGCCCTTGGAGTTTGTTGGAGCTTCAAATCCTTCCATGAGAGCAAACCATTGCTCTATCTCCATCATCAAGAAATTTTTGATTCTTGATCTCCAAGAATCGAAGCTTGTGGATGTGTACGGTGGAGCCACCCTTGTGTCAAATCCAAGTCCATCTTGGAATTGCATCTTGAAGTTGAGCCTTTTGATGAAGTCTTCGACTTGTAGAATTTCTTCAACTTCTTCACCCTCTAGCTTTGCTTGTTTTGTTTGCCCCTTCCGGCGATGATTCCGGTGAAGAGTGGCCCCGCTCTGATACCACTTGTTGGGACCGAAAAGTAGCTAGAGGGGGGGGGGGGTGAATAGCTCTTCGCGTGTTCGTCGTCAGCATTGCTCGTTTCTTCAGAGATATGCAGCGAAAATACAAGAAACAAAAGCATACAACGCTAACAAGGATGATTTACTTGGTATCCACCTCACAAGAGGTGACTAGTCCAAGGATCCACACCTACTCACGCACCCTCCACTATGAATAACACTCCTTTATGGTAACTACCAAAGGTGGAGAAGCCCTACAACACTCTCAATACAAGAAGAAGAAAGGGAAATACAAGATAAGCAAAAGCTTACAAGATGTACAATAAAAACCCTAACCCTAACTTCTTCTTCTTGTTTTTGATCCGCCTCTTGACTTGGAAGAGCCTCCAAGAATCTTCAAGAACTGGCGATCTGGAGCTTGGAGATAGCTATGGAGGTGCTGGAGAGTATCTGGAGTGAATCGTGTAAGAGCTGCTGAAGGAAACGCTCGCTTGCAGCTAAATACGACGCCAACGGTCGGATCCCGATCGATTGGATTGCTCCCAATCGATCGGGGAGGCTTTGGATCGATCAACCGATCGATCCAGAGTGCCTCTGTCCTTTCTGGAATAGCCTGGATCGATCGGTTGATCGATCTAGGGCTTATCGCGCACAAACAGCAGCTCTCAATCGATCCACTGATTGATTGGGACCTCTGGATCGATCCACGGATCGATCCAAAGGGGTTCTGTTCGTGGGGACTCACCCGATCGATCAGCTGATCGATTAGGCATGATCCAATCGATCGGCTGATCGATCCAGATCTGCTGGATCAATCCGCTGATCAATCCAGATCTTGGTTTTTGTCCAAAAGCAAGTCCAAAGCCCCCTAAATCAACATCCAGTCAACCGTGACTTGTTGGTACATAAAACCTAGCATCCGGTCACCCTTGACCAGCTAGGACTCTCTCACCAAGTGTTTGGTCAATCCCTTTGACCCACTTGGACTTTTCTCCATCGTGCCAAGTATCTGGTCACTCCCTTGACCTACTTGGACTTTTCCTCATCGTGCCAAGTATCCGGTCAATGCCTTTGACCTACTTGGACTTTCACCAGATGTCTGGTCAACCTTGACCCATCTGGATTTCCCCGTGCCTAGCTTCACTCACCAAGACTTCCCTTTTGCCTAGCTTCACTCACTAGGACTTCTCTTCTGCCTGGCTTCACTCACCAGGTCTTTCACCTAGCTTCACTCACTAGGATTTTCACTTCTGCCTGGCTTCACTCACCAGGTCTTTCACCTAGCTTCACTCACTAGGTCTTTCACCTGGCTTCACTCGCCAGGATTTTCCTTCTTCCTAACATCCCAGTTAGGACTTCTCAGTCAAGTATCTGGTCAACCCTTTAACCTACTTGACTCTTCTTCAATCAACCTAATCAGACCCTGATCAGAGGGAAATTGCACCAAACAATCTCCCCAAATGAACAACTGCACCTGCACTTGTCCATATCATCGAAGTCTTGTATTGTCAAACATTGAAACCCAAACCAAGACTCAAGCTTGGTCAACCAGGTGAACCTTGACCTAAGAGATATTGCACCAACAATAAGCATATAAAATGTAGACTTTGTCTTAAGCATCTTACACCATTCTAAGTGCTCTTAATATACAAGCAAG
This sequence comes from Zingiber officinale, assembly GCF_018446385.1. Classification (NCBI taxonomy): domain Eukaryota; kingdom Viridiplantae; phylum Streptophyta; class Magnoliopsida; order Zingiberales; family Zingiberaceae; genus Zingiber; species Zingiber officinale. Next base: position 36,040,858 of record NC_055988.1, on the reverse strand, counting down.
GTAATCCTAATATGTTTGTGAGATGTTGGATGCCTAAATCTATAGGTTTATGCTTTCTAGGGGGAAACCTAAGCTAAGTCCAATAATTTTTTATTTTTACAAAAGAAATTTGTATTTAGAGGAAAAAATATTAAGGTTTATACTTAGAATTTTGATTTTTTTTGAAAAATATGTAAGTTTTGAAATATATAAACAATATCCTATTCTACTGAAATTAGAAAGGTATAAGTTAATCATTAGGAACATAAGCTAAAGTCAAAATTTAACCTAATAAAAAAAAGTCAACTATATGCAAAGACACAAGTCAAATCCAAGTTTGTACATATCAGTCTCCAGCTATACAAATTTGATCATCTACTGTGAAGGTGATGGAGGTGGGCCTGAGCTCCATGATCTAAGACAATCTATCAGCTGGAGGTGTTGAGTCTATTCCTTCTCCCTAAGTCTATGAATCTCCTATTAGAGACCAATGACAAACTCCTCAAGGCTAGTGACTCATCCTCTAAATAGGTGGAGCCAGGGTGGAGGAAGCTAAATAAGATCAACAAGAAGATCAAGCAGGTCCTCCTCCTCTATTGGGGATGGATCTAGGTCAGGATGAGACTTATCCTCTCGATCAGATTGATGCTAGTCCTCTCTCCTCCATGACATTACCCCCTCATCATCTATATGAACATTAGATAAAGAAAGGTTCCTAACACCTACTATGTCAAACTCATTTAGGTTTTTAACATCACCTGACGTGACATCAAAACCTAATAATGCTAAAAGTGAAGTCAAAATGTGAAATTAAGGCATGTGAATCCTTCTACTAGTGCTAATGCCGGAAGAGTAAATGATGACATAGAACATATGTAAACTAATATCTATGTCAAGCCTATGACATAATGCATAAAGTAAAAAATGAATGGAATGGTCTCATCATAGCTATATCTCTAGTGGTCAGGGGCAGAATGCATAGGACTAGGACCCTATATAAGACATAGTCCTGAATTCGTAATGTCATGGATCAGAACTGAGTTATAGTGGGTACCCTCTCTCCCCTGAAAAAATATGAATAGGATCATTTAAGATAAGTTCTTTTTATACTAACTGCATAAAAGAACAAGACCTTTGTTATTATGAAAGTGTGTACTCTTAATCATGATATAATAACAAGCACATATACTCAATATTCATTTTTCATTTCTTTAATTTATCAAAGGGTGTGATTTAGTTCGATAAATCAATAGGCCCGATAAGTTGGGAAATGACATTATTTATATGGTATGTTGTTGATTATAGAATAAAACTGTGTCCTAGTAAGGTAGGTTGATAATGCCCCCAAGATGAGCTCATAAGGATTGTCATGTAAACCCTGCAAGTGGACTTAGTCTGACATGATGATAAGGTTGAGTGGTACTACTCTTGGAGCTAGATGTTAATTAAGTGAGTTGTCAGTAACTCATTAAATTAGTGGGCATTCGATATCTTAAACACAGGGAGATTATACTCATGATAAGAAGGAGCTCATATAGTAATATGAGATTGGTGCGGTAGTTCAATAATAACTCTTTAGTGGAATGAGATATTATTGATGAACTGAAGTTGGAAATTCCTCCTCTCGATCCCTGTCATAGCCTCTTATTTATAAAGTCTTATACCCACCTATACCCACCTTCTTACCCATCCTAAGGTGGTCGGCCAAGCCAAGCTTGGAGCCCAAGCAAGGGTCGGCCAAGATAAGCCTTGGATGGACCAAGTGGTGGTCGACCCTAGCTTGGAGCCCAAGCTTAGGTGACCGACCACATAAAAAATAAAAGGAGTTTATTTTAAAATCTTTCCTTATGTGGAAACCATGGTTTTAAAAGAGAGTTTAAAATTTAAATCTTTCCTTTTATAACTTTCTACAAAAGATTAAGAGAAAGGTTTGATATATTTCCTTATTTGTAGTTAAAAAGAAGATTTTAATTTTTGATAAAACTTTCCTTTTTTTGTAACCATCCTCATGATTTTAAAAGAGAGTTTTAAAATTTAAATCTTTCCTTTTATAACTTTCCACAAAAGATTAAGAGAAAGATTTGATATCTTTCCTTATTTGTAGTTAAAAGGAAGATTTTAATTTTAGAGAAAACTTTCCTTTTTGTAATCATCCACATGTTTTAATAGAGAGATTTTAATTTATAAAAGTTTCCTTTTATAACCAACCATGAAGGGATTTTTTAAAAGAGAAATTTTATTTTAAAATTTTTCGAAAACAAATTAGGAAGTTTTAATTTTGTATTTAAAACTTTCCTTCGTTGGAGGAGTTGTAGGGGCCAGCCACATTAATAGAATAAAGGAATTTTTAATTAAATTGTCCTTTCATTGGCAAGAAAATTAAGGAAGTGTTAATTAAAACTTTCCTTATTTGCCAAGACCAAGGAATATAAAAGAGCGGGTAGAGGTGCCTCACCTCACAACAATATATCTTCTATTATTCCTCTCTTCCTTGGTGGTGGCTAGCCCTCTCTTCTGCTTCCTCTCCTATTCTTCTTCCTTGTGTGGCCGGCGGCATCTTCATCTCAAGGAGCTTGGTGGTGGCCGGATCTTGTTAGAGGAAGAAGGAGAGATAGGAGGCTTTGTTTCTTAGCATCCCTTGGAGCTTGGTTGGTGGCCGAAGTTCTTCATCTCTAGGAGATTGTTGGTGGTCGAAACTTGCAAAGAGAAGAAGGAGGCTTGGGTGGATTCTCGTCTTGGTAGATCGTCACCCACACGACGTCCGAGATAAGAAGAGGAATACGACAGAAGATCGTGAGGTCTATAAGCTACAAAAGGTATAACTAGTTATTAGTTTCCGCATCATAACTAGTTCATCTTTTTGTTTAGATCTAGAAATACCAAACACAAGAGGCTAACATTTCTAGGTTTCGGATTTATAATTTGAATTTATGTTTCTTTTGTTTTTCGATCTTGTGATTCGATTGTTCTTATTGGTTAAACCTAGGGTTACTATAAGGAGATTAAATATTGAATTTTGTTGAAAGACTTTGTCTTGGAAGTGGTGGATGCTCCCATAACCAAGAAGGCCTAGTGCCTCGCCATGTTTAACCTAGAAGTCGATCTCTGAAATAAATATTTAATCAAATTTGTAACATAGGTGGATTTGGATTAAGAATGTTAAGCATCGTTGCGATCCAAGTCTAAACCTCTAAGAATAGATAAATTGAATTTGGAATCAATAATGTTAAGTTCTGTTTGTGAATTCTAATTTAATTTCTAAAGAACACAATAAGTTGTTAGGAAAGGTTCAGGACTTGTACAAAATTTTTGTACAGGGGAACCGGTATGATATTCCGAGTAGCAACCAACACTTATAACCAGTCCTCGTGGGATCGATATTCTTTATTACTGACGACGAATTCATGCACTTGCGAAAGCGTAACAAGTTTTTGGCGTCGTTGCCGAAGACTGCGTCTATAACATTGGTGATAGTCATATTAGATTAGACTAGACTTTGTTTTCTTTTCCTTTATCTTTCCTTTATTTTGTATTTAGAGATAAATAATTTTATTCTTGTTTTTCTTTACTTTCTGCATTTTTATTAAAAAAGCCAAAAATAATATTATTTCATCTTTTCCTCTTTACTATATTTTATATTTTATTTTTGCATGCGAAGAGTTAATCTTTCAGGGCAGCTTCTACCATTTGATCGAGAGATTGATAGCATTTTCCTGAGAAGAAGAAACCTATAGAAAGCATTTCAAGCAGCACAAGAATCTTCAGAGATGGCTGATAAATTATTGAAAGATTATGCAGCACCTTATGCACGAGAGGTTCGGTCTAGCGTCACTCGACAGCAAATCGAAGCTAACAATTTTGAAATCAAGCCTGCAGTAATTCACATGGTTTAGCATAATCAATTTGGAGGAGGACCCCACGATGATCCAAACCACCACTTAGAGCTTTTCTACGAGATCTGTGGTACCATGAAAGTGAATAGAATCCCCCCAAAATCAGTAAGGTTATTGCTCTTCGGATTCTCCCTGAAAGACAGAGCCAAGCAATGGCTAAATTCCCTTCCAGCAAATAGCATTACATCCTAGGAGGAGTGTGAGCAGAAATTCCTGGACAAATTCTATCCACCAAGCAAAACTACTCATATGAGGAATCTGATTGCAAGCTTCAAACAGATAGACTCAGAATCATTATTTGAAGCCTGGGTGATGTGCGTAGATTTTATACACTTGTTTAGCATGTTTTGACGCACATTCTTATGTTTTGTACATGCTTTGTCTATGCACTTTCATGCTTCTTGCTTTGCTTTTAGCATAAATATTTCTCTTTGTTCGGAGATCTACTCTTGTGCATTTTATGCTTTCAGGAGTCAAATTTGGAGAAGAATTGATGCCCATGGATGATTCTACAACCAAACGGAGAAGAACGACCTGGGCAATGGCTGCCACACGACCTTGCAAAGGGGAATGATCCTGGTCGTGTGGTGATGAGGGGTCGTGCCACCCTCCTTCAGCCAACCAGTACACGGTTATGTATAATTATATGGTCATGTAGCCCCTCCAGTGACCAAGACTTCCCAGGCTGTGTGGTTTCACACGACCGTGCAACCTTTCCAGAGCCAGAAATTGGCATGGTCGTGTGTCCCACATGGTCGTGCAACACTTTTAGATAGGAGAAATGGCCTGGCCGTGTATTTCAAATGGCTATGCAAGCAAGTAGAAGCAGTACATGGCATGGTCGTGTGACCATCACATGGTCGTACGACCCTAGTCGAGAGGAGGACTGCCCTAGCCGTGTGGATCTCACACGGTTGTGCCCTGGGTCGTGTGGCGCCCAAATTTGCCCCCTCTATATATAGAGCTTCTTCCCTTTTAAAAGGGGATGCTCTCCCTTTGGGGGAGATATGTTCTTGGGGTGGTTTCCAGCCATTTAAGGGGAGATTCCTGTCCAAGATTCGACTCGAAGAGTGGAGGATTGGTTCCGAAGATCACTCATTGTAATGAGATAAGCGTTCCTTTCTATTCTCTTGTTCTTGGATTGGAATGTCTTGGATTTTCTTGTCTTCGATCCTTTCTCTATTCTTTATGGAGTAGATTTCTTGTTCTAGGAAGGAGGGAGTATTTGTAATGTAATTTGATGTAAGTGGATTTGCCATCTTCTTGATCCAAGGATATTGCTATGTTTTGTATCAATCAATCTTGTATTGGATTGTTGTGTTTTGTGCCTAATTCCTATTCTTGATTGGTTGTTTGTATCTCTTGTGGAATCTTGTAGAGGAATTCGCTAAATCATATGACCGAGGGGCGTTGTGACAGGGCTGCCCCACTCACGGAGCTTTTAGGGGATTACCTTTAGGGGTAAAACAAGAACTTGCAAAGAAGTAGGACGGATTGACATGCTTAATTCTATATCTTAATGCTAATTGATTAGGGATGTGTTTCTATGTCGTATGACCGAGGGGCGTCGTGACAGGGTTGTCCCGTTAATGGACCTCATAGGGATTCATAACTCTTTGATTGCTTAGGGTTTAGATATAAGTCCTTAACCGATGTTTTCTGCAGAAAACAACCAGTGACTTCTTACGAATACATTGCAATTGAGGGTAAAGTTTCATAGATTACATTACATCAATGATTATCACAAAGAAATTAAACCAAGACTCCTAGAATCTTTATAAAACTAAATCTTTACATTTAACACTTACCCCTGATCTTAGTTGTAAATGATCTTTTAATTGTTTGTTTAGCTAATTTGCTTTGAGACATCTTTAGTGCTTATAACCAATCCCTGTGGATACGATATTTTTTATTATTACTGACAACGTAACTGTACACTTGCGGTGCGTAACACTGGGACAGGTTCAAAAATATGCTGAGACAATGCCCCCATCATGGCCTTGAGAAATGGTTGGTTCTACACACCTTCTACAATGGAATCAACTATCACACGAAGGTATCCCTCGATTCTACAACAGGAGGAGCACTGATAAACAAGAGCCTTGATGAAGCTAAAGAGATCATAGAGAATGTGGCACAGAATCACCATCAATGGGCATCAGAGAGATCTGGTGGTTCTTTCTTAGGAAATCCAATAAAAGCATCAGGGAAATTCGACGTAGATGCAGTAACTCTCATGTCTGCAAAGCTAGATGCTCTGACCAAGAAATTTAAGGCCATAGGGAACAACAACAACATGGTCAATGCGATAGTTTGTGTTTACGAAACTTGCGGAAGTACGGATCATGCTCAAGATACTTGCCCCCTAGGACCAATACAAGCACAGATAAACCAACTTGAGCAGTGTGATGTGATAGTCAGCTACAACCAAAGGCAAAATAATCCGTACTCCAATACATACAATCTAGGTTGGAGGAATCACCCAAACTTCTCATACCGGAACAATCAGGACCAAGGGCTAGCAAAACAAAGCTATCAACCTGGACAACAGAGCTACTCACCTAGGCAACAGGGCTACTCATCTGGACAACAGACTTTTCAACAGCAACCTTCACAACTGCCCAGAATTGAAAAGATGCTTGAAGAAGCTCTCTTAGAGCAAAAAGAGATGAAGAATGAGATCAAGTTGTTAACCCAAAGAATGAAAAATTTTGAGAAACATCAAAAGATACAAGACAACCAGATAGCCCAGATAGCCCAATCCATCTCAAGAGCACAAGGAACATTTCCAGGGAAGCCAGATATAAACCAAGTGGAATGCTACAATCGCATTGAGCTGAGGAGCGGACAAACTTTGGGAGACCCCCAAATCATTACTCAAAAGGGACCTGACTCAGAGGAAGAGCCCTCTCCCCTAATGCCCAATTAGACCCAGAACAGGAATGGAGAGGAAGTTACTAAGAAAGTGGAAGAAACTCTTCAAGTACCCCCCATAGAGTTAGACGATCCCTTTCCCTTAGAAACTGATAACCTCCCAGAAGGATGAAGAGTTCAACCGATTCTTAAAGAAGATCAAGGAGATTTGCGTAGAAGTACCATTGATAGATGTACTGCACCAAATGCCGAAGTTCATAAAGTTCTTGAAGGATATTTTATCTAACAGGAGACAGAAGGGCGACTTTGAGACCGTAGCATTAACAGAGAATTGCAGCGCTCTACTTATGGTAAATACTCCACCAAAACTCCAGGATCCAGGAAGTTTTTTGTTGGTTAGTCCTAGAAAAAACGTACTGGTTCCACTGTACAAAAATTTTTTGTACAAGTGTCGAACCTTTTCTTAAATAACCTATTGTGTTCTTTAGAAGTTAAATTAGGAATCGCAGACGGAATTTAATATCATTGATTCCAAATTTAACTTATCTGTTCTTAATGGTTTAGATTTGAATCGCAAGTGAAACTTAACACTATTGATTCACATCCACCTATGTTATTAATTCCATTAAATATTAATTTCCAAAATTAGCTTCTAGGACTGCATGGCGAGGCACATGGCCTTCTTGGATATGGGAGTAACCACCACCACCTAGACAAAGCCTTTTAAGGAAAACTAATATTTAATTTCCTTAAATAACTCTAGGTTAACCAAAAAGAACAATCGAACCACAAATTCAAAAAAGAAGAAAACACAAACTCGAAAAACTAATTCGAAAAACTAGATCTAATGCCTCTTGTGTTTGGAATTCTTACAAAAAAAAAAAACTAGCATGATGCGGAAAATAATTGCTAATTATATCTTCTCTTTGTAAACTAATGACCTTGAGATCTTCTGCCGTTTTCCTCGCCTCGCTTTGGACGTCATGTGGGCGACGATCCTCCAAGATGAACACCACCCAAAACCTTCCTTCCTCCTCTAAAATCCGGCCACCACCACCACCAAGGAGAAGAGAGCAAAGAGGAGAAGAGAGAGAGGGCCGGCTAACACCAAGAGAGACTCCTCCAAGAGAATAAGAATTGTGTCTCATGAAGCCTCCTCACCCCTTCTTTTATAATACTTGCCCAAGGCAAATAAGGGAAGAATTTAAAAAAAAAATAAAATCTTCCAAGAGCTTTTCCTTTTCCCTTTTAAATTTTCCTTTTCTTTCCTCTTGATTAAATCAATCACCAAAAATAAATTTGATGATTTTAATTTTTTAAATATGGCCGGCCACCTTGCTTGGGCACCAAGCAAGGGTGGCCGACCCCCATAAGAGGAAAGAAATATTTATTTTTATAAAATTTTACAAGAAGAAAAACTTTTATAAAATTTTACAAGTTTTCTTTCCTAAAGAAGGAGTTAAAAAAGGAAAGTTCTAAAAATTAAAACCATGTTTTAAAATTTAAAACTTCTCTTATAAAATTTCCCTTTTTAACATGATGATAGAAAATTTAAATTTTAAAACTTATCTTCCTTTTTTTCTTAAACCGTGAGGATGATTAAAAAAGGAAAGTTTTAAAACTTTTAAAACTCTCTATTAAAACATGTGGCTTAATTCAAATAAGGAAAGTTTTAAAAATTAAAATCTCTCTTTTAAAGCTTATAGTTTTCTACAAAGAGAATATTTTAAAAATTCAAAACAACCCTCCTTGTTTGAATTTTTGTGGCTGGGCCCTACTAGCTTGATCACCAAGCAATAGGGTCAGCCCCTTGGAAGAGGATGTGGTCGGCCCTTGCTTGGTCACCAAGCACTGGACCGGCCCCCTTCTTGGACACCAAGAAGAGCCTTACATTTGGATGGACTTGAGGTTATAATGAGGCTACGACAGGGACCTAGAGGAGAAATTACACACTACCGCACCAATCCCAAATTACATTATGGGCTCCTTCTTATCATGAGTGTGTTAGTCTCCCTGTGTTTAAGATAACAAATATCCACTAATTAAGTAAGTTACTGACAACTCACTTAATTAATATCTAGCTCCAAGAGTAGTATCACTCAACTTCATTGTCATGTCGGACTAAGTCCACCTGCAGGGTTTAACATGGCAATCCTTATGAGCTCCTCTTGGGGACATTCTCAACCTAGATAACTAGGATACAGATTCCTTCTATAATCAACAATACACACTATAAGTAATATCATTTCCCAACTTATCGGGCATATTGATTTATCGAGTTAAACCTCACCCTTTGATAAGTCAAAGAAATAAATATTAAATATATGTGCTTGTTATTATATTAGGATTAAGAACACACACTTCCATAATAACTAAGGTCTAGTTCTTTTACTAAGTCAGTACAAAAAGAACTTAACTAAATGGTCCTACTCAATACACTTAGAGTGTACCAGTGTAATTTATTAATCAAGATAAACTAATACTTAATTACACTACGACTATTCCGATGGTTTGTTCCTTTCCTTCTTAGTCGTGAGCAACTATTTATAATTTATAAAGAACCGACAACATGATCTTCTGAGTGTGAAACCACACGCCATGTTGTCTGCTATATAAATTAATTGAATAATTACATTTAACAAATAAATGTAGATATTGACCAATGTGATTCTTTTATTTTAAAAATAAATGTTTACAAAAACTTGGTTTTTAGTATACACTCCAACAGTTTTTCCATATCATGTAAAATTGGTTCTGAACTCATACAAAGAGCTTTCTGCGACTTGGGGGCCAGCGTTAGCCTACTTCTATACTCTTTATGTAAGAAGCTGGGACTCTAAAACATTAAACTGACTACTATGGCACTACAATTAGCTGACCATTCATGTAGATATCCAATGGAAATAGTGGAAGACGTGCCAGTAGAAGTGGGTGGATGTATCGTTCCCACATATTTCATTATCTTGGATATGGAGGAAGATCCCAAGATACCGATCATCCTTGGAAGACCATTCCTTGCCACAGCTGGAGCCATCATTGATGTAAAAAGTCATAGGTTAAGATCGATAAAGAAAAGATCGAATTTGATTTATCTGATTCCTCCATCCGACCCCTCTTCCCAGGGAAACTCTAGTAAGATCAACTTACACCAAATCGAGGAGTGCAGTTTCCATGAGAGTTCCCCTCCAACGAGCAATAAGAAATACATTTGTCCTGCACGAGCGAAACTAAAGGCGCAGACTGGAGCATTAACCCTAGGAGGAGAGTCGTGCTTCCATAGGTTTAGTCCACATTAACTGAAACGGGGTCGAGCTAAAGACCTAAAACAAGCGCTTATTGGGAGGCACCCCAAGGGTTTTTCATTCTAGTTCGTTGTTCTAGTTTTGGTGAGTTTAGTTGAGTATTTTTTTTATTATTTCTTTACTTTTGGGTATTCATTTTTAGGATGTGCAGAGCCTCCACAAGCTAGCCGTGAGCGTTTCATGGGCGTGGAGGCGTCAGAGGAACAGAAAGAGTGAAAGGTGAGTCACTGTGAGCCTAAAGGAGTCGGTCGTGTGATCCCACACGATCGTGTAAAGCCAACAGAAGGATGAAGGCCACGGGGCGTGCAACCTTACACAACCGTGTGGCCTATGTAGAGAGAAGAAGGACACAGGTCGTGCCAATCGGCACGGTCGTTCAAGACTGCCAGAGAAGGAGAAGATTCAGGTCGTGCCAATTGGCACGGTCGTGAGACTTGTGCAGAGAAGAGGGAGGAATGGGTTGTGCCAATTGGCACGGCCGTGCGACCTTGGTCAAGGGGAGAAAAGAGGAGGTCATGCCAATCGGCACAACCGTGCAGAATCCAACCTAACTCGGTCATGTCTATAAGCACGGTCGTGCCCCTACCCGTGTGCGCCGCTTACTCCCCCAAAAACCTTAACTTCCACCTCCTTCTCACCCAAAAAGCTTTCTCCTCCCCACTACACCTCATCAAACCCTAATCCCCACCTCTAGAGCTCACTTTTGCTTAGATCTACATCTAGATCTAACACTTCTCCAAGCCACAAATCCGAAAAGAGAGAAGAAACTTTCCTATTTTTCTTTCCTTCTCCTCCTCTTCCATCCTCTAGACCCATCTCCACAAGAAATTCCTCAAAACCTTGCACCATGTCACAGATCTTGAAGAGACTTCATCGAGGAAGCGATGGATCTGGCGAAGGAGATGCACTGGGAGGCGACAAAGGCAAAGGGAAAGTGTCTTCTTCAAAAGACAAAGGAAAAAGGGTGGCACGCGACGAAGGTAACGAAAATGAGTTCAATATTATTTTTAGAAATCATGAACAAAAAGCTAGATATGATATCCTTGTTGCTAGGAAAATTACATGCACTAAATATATGGATCTCATTACTATGGACATGCTAGGAATTAGGGATGATGTAGATTGGATGATTAGTTCTTTAGATTGGAATGATATTATGTATGCTCATGCACCGACTCACCCCCGTCTAGTCCTTGAATTTTTTTAACATGATTGATGTTAAATTTTCTTCTGAGGATGATTACATAGGGGTCATAACTTTTAGGATGATGAATAAAGAAGTTTGGTGGACTTTTAGTGATTCAATAATTGTTTTGGTTTACCCATTGGTGGTGCCCGAGGATTTGATGATGAAATACGATGGAATGAATTTTGGATGTCAATAACCGGATCAAAAGACCCTTATGAACCCTCTAGAGTCAAGGCATCCCGCATGCAAAATCCGACCTTTAGATACCTTCACCGAGTGATGAGCAAAACGATCTTTGGTCGAGGAGAGAGTGATGGAGTGGTTAGAAAGATAGAACTCTATTCTCTTTGGGTGATGTTGAATAAAGTCGATTTTGATTCTGGATTTCATTTCTTGCAAACTTTGTTGAGGGCAGCTAAGGCATCTTCGGGGATGATAGTGTTTGGTGGATTGATCACCCAAATAGCATTCAATCTGGGTTGTGAGCTTGATAGATTAGAGGTGATTCATGGTAATGACAAGATCGATATCGATTCTTGTCTTGCTATGAAGATGATTTGTCAGGATGAGAATGAGTTTGCCTTCCCTAGGACCAATGGTTTTCCATTACCCCTTCCTTGCCCCGAGCGCACGTCAGTTCGCGACCCCGCTAACTGGGTGATTACTGATTTACATCCCGAGACTGTACCCTCCATTATAGAAGAAACTGAGTACCACCAAGAGCCCTCATCATCAGGATTCCCACAGCCTTCTGGAGATCCGGAACCTCCTAGGCACTCTTTTGCATATGGCACGGGATCCTCTAGGTTTAATTTTTCTGACTTCCGTGCCTCTTTAGATTCCCTTCATGAGAAGCAAAATACCCAACAATGATTGTTGGAGGGTCGTTTCAAGTTATCTGACGACCATTTTAGGGAGGTACAAGATCATTTTCAGGTTACTAGGGGCTTCCATAGTCAGGTGACAGGGTTCGTTCAGGATTATGAGGTTGACTAGGAAAGAATGAGAAATTTTATGGATGATATAGATATCACTAGACAACAAGTAGATGCTCTTTATCAATATCATCAACACATTGGTCATCTTCCTGGTATGCCTAGATTTCCCCCTGGCACACATGGGGGACCCCTCCCCTTATCCCCCGCCCCTGCCATCGTATTGATTTCATCGGGACGATGAAAAGTCTAAGTCTGGGGGGGGGGGTGTTGTGTCTGTCTGCACAACCTGAGTCAGAGTCGAGTTTTGTTTTCTTTTTTGCATTTTATTTTATTTTGCATATTTTATTAGTCCGTTTTGTTTATTTGCATTTTATTAGTTTCATATTCTCATTTGCACTTTGCTTTTTTTATTCGCATTTTATGAGATTCATATTTCTAGTTTTGAGGCATATGTGAGAATATCAAAACCTTCTACTTTTTCTGCTACTTGTCCGATAGCAAAATGACTAGCATTTTCTTAATTTATGTGTATCAAGATAGTGTCAGTATGTTTGGTGTATCTCCTTTCTCTATCTCTAGTAGCATGAAATAAGCTAAGTATTGTACGGAGTTTGGTATAAGTTTTGGCCTAACCTTAAGAATCTTATTTACATTACACTTAAGTACTTGAGCTTGAATAGTAGAAATACTTTTGGAATAGTTATGATTCATTCAAATTGTTTAGTACTTTTGTTCCCATGGTGATTTCGTATTTACATTTTGGTTACTGGATGACTTCGGATCATGGAAGCTCATTTGGAAAAATCTAAATCCCAACATATGCATCCCGCATGTGTGATTAGTGCTACACTATAGCACCAAAAAAAATGACTAAGGGATAAAAAATAGTTGTCGTGAGTGGAAACTAACAATTCACCCCTTTGAGACCAAGTTAGGTTACTGGGGAAATGAATATTATGTTTCTCTTGATTCCGAGAAACATCCTTTGAGACCTTGTGTACTTTAAGAAAAATGAACCAAGTGTGTGGCAGGTAAGTGCCTATCATCGGGAACATTAGGAACTCAATTGTATGACGACTTAACTAGGACAGAGAATTGAAACTTGAAGAGTTTGAGCTACCTATTGTACCGAGCATAAAGAACTTATGCTTAGGTCATACTTAGGTAACTCTGCAATCATGCTTATCAATGAAACTAGCTGATAGAGTTAGGCGAATGCACTAGGGATTATGAAACACTGCTAGACACTCATGAACATAGTTTATAGCGTTTTGCTTGAGGACAAGCAAAGGTTCAAGTCTGGGGGTGTGATGTGCGTAAATATTATGATCGTTTATACATGTTTTAACGCACATTCACTTGCTTTTTACGTATACATTCCTTGCATGATCACCTCTTTTATCGTATATTCATGATATATACTCTTTTGTTTGGATATCTGCTCTTTGTTTGGTTTTCTATTGACAGGGACAACTTTTGGAGCGAAAACGATGATTGTCGACACACCGGAACAAAGCAGAGAGCACAGCCATGCAACCTTGCATGGTCATGTGGCCAATCCAGAGAGGGATCTGAGCACGGCCGTGCAACTCCGCATGGTCGTGCCTTACAGCCAGCAGCCAAGCAAGGAACGATTGTGCAACCCTGCAAGGTCGTGCCTCCATGATCGAGACCAGGCAGTACACGACCGTGCAACCCTGCACGGTCGTGCCCCCAGAGCCGAGCCCCAGCATCACACGGTCGTGCCAATTGGCACAGCCGTGCAGCACACCCATAGCCAAGAAAGGGCACGGTCGTGCCATCCTTGCACGGTCGTGCCGCCGCGCCGCGCCCTAGCCTATAAGAGGGGGTTTAACCCTTTTTCAGAAGGAGGGGAGAGCCAGGAGGCGAGACGTCAACAGGAGAATCACTCTGGTGTCGTTCCACACCATCCAGGACATCGATCCAATGATCTTTTATCACCACATCAACTCTAGAAGCAAAGGATTGGATCTGAAGATCACTCGTCGTCGTTGGATAAGCATACTTCTTCTTTCTTTCTTCGTGTTTGAGAATTTGTATGTTTAAATACATCATGTCTTCGGGTTTTTCTCCGACGTCTATGGAGTAGAGTCCTTGTTCTAGGATGAGGGAGTAATTGTGGATTGGTTTTGATGTAAGACTCATATTATGTTTATATCCATTGGATGATTTCGCTTGCTTTGTTTCGACTACTCGATCTCTTTGTCGTGTTGATTGATTGTGTAGGAATTGCCAACCTCATAGAGGGAATACCTTAGATTGTACATCCGAGGGACCCTAGTGACAGGGGTAACCCGTTCACGTGTTGGTTAGTCCTAGGAAAACGTACCGGTTCCACTGTACAAAATTTTTTTTTACAAGTGTCGAACCTTTCCTTAAATAACCTATTGTGTTCTTTAGAAGTTAAATTAGTAATCGCAGACGGAACTTAACATCATTGATTCCAAATTTAACTTATATGTTCTTAATGGTTTAGATTTGAATCGCAAACGGAACTTAACACTATTGATTCAAATCCACCTATGTTATTAATTTCATTAAATATTAATTTCCAAAATTGGCTTTCAGGACTACATGGCGAGGCACATGCCTTCTTGGATATGGGAGCAACCACCACCGCCTAGACAAAGCCTTTTAAGGAAAGCTAATATTTAATTTCCTTAAATAACTCTAGGTTAACCAAAAATAACAATCGAATCACAAATTCGAAAAACAAAACAAAAAGAAACACATCTTCGGAACAAATCCGAAAATCTAGAATCTAATGTCTCTTGTGTTTGGAATTCATACAAAAGAAATACAACAAGTATGATGCGGAAATTAATTACTAATTATACCTTCCTTTGTATGCAACGACCTCTTGATCTTCTACCGTATTCCTCTTCTTATCCTGGACGTTATGTGGGCAACGATCTACCGAGATGAGAATCCACCTAAGCCACCTTCTTCTCCAAGCATGATTCGGCCACCACAAATATTCCATGAATAGATGTGGTTCGGTCACCACCACCAAGCTCCAAGGGATACTTCCTTTCTCTCCTTCTTCTCCATGCTAAAATCCGGCCATCTTCAAGCTCCATGAGATTACAAGGTCCGGCCAATGAAGAAGAAAGAAAAGGAAGAAGGAAAAATAATAGGGTCGGCCGCCACCAAGGAAGAAAAGAGAGGAAGAAAAATAATATAGTCGTTCGCCATGAAGGCACCTCTACCTCCTCTTTTATATTCCTTGGTCTTGGCAAATAAGGAAATTTAATTAAAAACTTCCTTAATTCTTTTTCCATGAAAAGGAAAAATTTATTTAATTAAAAAGAATTTTCCTTTTCATTATTACATGGTCGGCCACTTATTTCCCCAAAACAATGAGAGTTTTAATTAAAACAACAATTAAAACTTCCTAATTTGTTTTCGAAAATTTATAAAAAATTTCTCCAATAATTTTTCACTTCATGGTGGGTTATAAAAAAGAAATTTTATAAATTAAAATCTTTCTTTTAAACATGTGGATAATTTCCAAAAAGGAAAGTTATCTCTAAAAATTAAAATCTCTTTTCAATCTACAAATAAGGAAAGATATCAAATCTTTTCTTAATTTTTTGTAGAAACTAATAAAAGAGAATATTTAATTTTTAAAACTCTCTTTTAAATTATGATCATGGTTAAAAAGGAAAGTTTTCTCAAAATTAAAATCTCCTTTCAATCTACAAATAAGGAAAGATTTCAAATCTTTTCTTAATCTTTTGTAGAAAGCTATAAAAGGAAAGATTTAAATTTTAAACTCTCTTTTAAAACCATGATATCCACATAAGAAATAATTTTAATAAAAATCCTTTTTAATATTCTAGTGGCGGGTCACCTAAGCTTGGGACCCAAGCTGTAATGACCCAATTTTCCTCATTAGGAGTCCTAAAAGTGCTTTAAAATATTTAGAAATACTTTTAAAATATTCTAGAGATTTTTAGGAATTTTTAGAATATTTTTATGCAATTTTTGGAGTTCGTTTGGTATTTTTACCAAGAGGAAGAAGTTTTAAAAAAAAAAAGAGAAAAGGAATATGTTGAAGCCAAGTTTTGAACCTGCAATCTGTGATTTCGAGCAAAACGAACCCAACCAGCTGAGCTACACGATTTTTGTTAACCTTATCTGGAGCGAAATGTATATATGCAGTAGATGGAACGTTTAAAATAAATTGGAGAAAAAGGGGGCACGGACGGGAATCGAAGCCCAGACCTGCGGCTTCGAGCAAAGCCCAACGGACCAACTAGGCTAGCAGTTGTTATTTAATCAAATAAGGGTCGAATTGTACTTAAGCCGTAGTTGGGAAATCAAAATTAATTAAAACGAGAAAGGGCGCTGCGGGGGAATCGAACCAGCAACGGTTTGATTTGATCAAACGTTGCTGACCAGGTGATCCAACGAGAATTTCGTAATAAAAAGGAAGCGAAATATTCTTAAGCTATAGCAGAAGTATTAGGTTATAAAAGAGGTTAAGTTAAGAGAGGAAATTTATTCTCTCGATCCCTCTCCCCTTCTCTCGAGTTCGACGGCGCGACTCTTCTCGGCGAAAACGCAGCCGAGCTTTAGGGCGTCTCCGGTGGCCGGCCAAAGGCTCATTCAAAGGCTTCTTCATCTCCTTGCGTTCCTCTCGTCGAGGAGGAGCCGTGAGCACAAGGAGGGACCGAAAGCTCGAGTTCTCCGAAGCCCTAGAATTGTTCTCGCCGGCTGTAAGTCTAAGGAACCGATGTAAGTGCTTCTCACCTGCAGTAGGAGTAGTTTTGGACCTTTGTTCTTCTTGAATTCGAAGCATAAGAAGCGCTTATAGTGCAGATTTTTAATTAAGCCTATAGTGCAGATTTTTAATTAGGCTTATAGTGCAGATTTTAATTAAGCCTATAGTGCAGATTTTTAATTAAGCTTATAGTGCAGATTTTAATTAAACCTATAATGCAGATTTTAATTAAGTTTATAGTGCAGATTTTTAATTAAGCCTATAGTGCAGATTTTAATTAAGCTTATAGTGCAGATTTTTATGTAGGCTTATAGTGCAGATTTTAATTAACTGGTAGTGTAGATTTTTAATTAAGCATATAGTGCAGATTTTTAATTAAGCTTATAGTGCAGATTTTTATGTAGGCTTATAGTGCAGATTTCTTAGAGCTTAAAATGCAGATTTCTTTAGAGCTTGTAGTGCAGATTTTTGGTGGAATTTATAGTGCAGATTTTTGGTGGAACTTGTAGTACAGATTTTTGGTGGAACTTATAGTGCAGTTTTAAAGAAAAAGATTATAGTGCAGTTTGGTTAAGTATTATAGTGCAGAATTTATGTTTGCATAGTATGCAGAAATAGTGTAGCATAGAATGTAGAATCTTGATTAGTATAGTATGCAGAATTTTGACTAGCATAGTATGCAGATTTTAGATAAGCTTAGTATGCAGATTTTAGATAAGCTTAATATGCAGATTTTAGATAAGCTTAGTATGCATATTTTAGATAAGCTTAATAGGCAGATTTTAGTTAAGCTTAATATGCAGATTTCTGTTTAAACTTGTATGCAGATTTTGTTTAAGCATTTCAGTGTTAGAATTTGTTTAAACATTTTAGTTTTGTAAGAAGCATTCTTTTAAAGAAAAGTATAAGAAAGATAAAGAAAAGAAAGAAAAGGCCGAGGCCTTAAGTAGATCCCAAAGTCAAGACTTTAGGGGTTTTAGGCACACAAGGTGCCTATTAAAATGCCAAGGCATTTAAAGAAGAAGTAATTAAGATTATAAGTATTTTACTTTTAAGAAGAGGCTAGTACCCGACTTCCGAGGTTGTCGTTAAACAAATCCAGGTGTTCAATTCCGAGGTCTTGGCCCTGGTAAACCGAGGTCTGCTCTTTTAGGATTGGTGGCTCGCTACCCCAACCTATTAGGGAACGCGCATAAGATGGTACTACGCCTGGGCCCAAGAAAAAGTTGATTATTATTTTGAAGTATTATAAGTATAAGCTTTTGAACTAATAAAACAATGTGTTTACAAAAGGTTACAAGTATTAAAGAATAAGTTTTAAATAAGTAAAATAAAAGAATAAGTTATTAAGTAAGTTTAATAAGAATCAGAAAGTGTTTAGAATTCAGTAAGTTAAATTCTTTATGCTAGCATGATAGTATAGACTTGTCTTACATGTTTAGCCTTTCAGTATGTTTCTTTACTATTAGGAGAGCATGAGTTAGCTTACTGTTATTTGCTATTTATGAGCATGAGTAGCTTTGCATGTTAGCATTCAATTTTAGCATGTTTCTATTTATATACATGCATATCGAGTTTTTGTGAGTTAGATAGCGCTTACTAAGCAAATTTTGCTTATAGACTACACTTCCTCTTACTGCAGATACAGGAAAGGAAAAGATATAGAAAGGAAGGCGACAAGGAGGTGTTCGAGGGATGTGTGATGCCAGGACTATGGAAGTCTTGGGACTTAGTTTAAGAATTTTTTAAGAATGTATTAGATGAGTCATTTAGTCTTCCGCTGTTAGTTAACTGTATGTTTTTATTTTGTTTCCGCTATTTATTACTTGCATGCTTTGATTTCATTAAACTGCGTGGTGATGTTATTCCTTTTGGTTGTGAAAATATATGTTCCAGCCGCCTGTGGCTGAGTATAGTTTGTTTGTATTGTTGATTTGGTCACCGGTACAGGGGAGACTCTGTCGAAATTTTTTAGTAGGGTTTCTTCAAGGATTTTAATCATACCGGTTAAGTAGAGTTAGTAGTTAAGTAACGGTCATCCTTAGAGAGTAGTAGTAGTAAGAAGGGTGGTCGTTACACAAGATTTGGCCAGCCACCAACTTGGCTCATCCACTTGGTCTTGGCCGGCCCTAGCTTGGGTTCCAAGCTAGCTTGGCCGGCCCCATTAGGATGGGTAAGAAGGTGGGTATGTAGTGGGTATAAATCTCTATATACAATAGGCTACGATAGGGACCGAGAGGAGGAATTGGTTTTGGTCTCCCGATGAAATTAAGCATCCCGTGTTCGCCACGAACACATAACTTAATTTTATCAATAATAATTCACTCCACTAAAGAACTATTATTGAACTACCGCACCAATCCCAAATTACATTTTAGGCTCCTTATTATGAGTGTGTTAGTCTCCCTGTGTTTAAGATAATGAATGTCCACTAATTAAATGAGTTACTTACAACTCACTTAATTAATATCTTAGTCCAAGACTAGTACCACTCAACTTTATCGTCATGTCGGACTAAGTCCACCTGCAGGGTTTAACATGACAATCCTTATGAGCTCCTCTTGGGGTCATTCTCAACCTAGATCACTAGGACACAGTTTCCTTCTATAATCAACAACACACACTATAAGTGATATCATTTCCCAACTTATCGGGCTTATTGATTTATCGAACTAAATCTCACCCATTGATAAATTAAAGAAATAAATATCAAATATATGTGCTTGTTATTATATTAGGATTAAGAGCACACACTTCTATAATAACTAAGGTCTAGTTCTTTTATCAAGGCAGTATAAAAAGAACTTACCTAAAATGGTCCTACTCAATACACTTAGAGTGTACTAGTGTAATTTATTAGTCAAGATAAACCAATACCTAATTACACTACGACTATTCCAATAGTTTGTTTCTTTCCATCTTAGTCGTGAGCAACTGTTTATAATTTATAAGGTGCTGATAACATGATCCTCTATGTGTGACACCACACACCATGTTATCTACAATATAAATTAATTGAACAACTACATTTATCATAAATGTAGACATTTGACCAATGTGATTCTTATTTCTAGATAAATGTTTATACTAAAAGCTAGGCTTTTAGTATACATCCTAACATCACGGACATCTAGGGTACTTCCTTAAAAGGAGAGGCGACTCCTTCACAAGGAAGTAAGAGACCAAACCAAGCTCCTTAATTCTATCTTTGATAACATCAATTAGAGTTGTGTCCTTGTGATCTACCGAGGCGTCCTAGTAACAGGGGTTAACTGTAACAGGATTTCATAGGGATTATCTTTGTTTGGTGTTTAAGGATAGTTGCCTTAGCTTCTGGTGAATGCATGCTAATGGACAATGAGTATAGGATAGTATGTGATACATTAATATCACCACAATGAAATCGAAATCCTAGAACTCTTCATTACCCAAGTTGATTTCTTCTCGTTGCTAGTTCTCATTTCCGCTTTATAATCTCTTTTCTTAGATTACTTACAACCATCGATAGTGTAGCTAATCCTAAGTGTGTCATCACTAGTGCTTATAACTAGTCCTCGTGGGATCGATATTCTTTATTACTGATGACGAATCTGTGCACTTGCGAAAGTGTAACAACGACCGTGTAATTCCTGCATTGTCGTATCCCAGGAGTCGAGCCCCAGATCCACACGGTCGTGCCAATTAGCACGGCCGTACAGCGCGGCCAGAATAGAAGGAAGACACGACTGTGCGGATCTCGCACGACCGTGCCACTCAACCCGAAGGGAGGATGCACTTGGTCGTGCGGATCTCGCATGGCCATGGCATGGGTCGTGTGGTGCCCATGCCCTAGCTTATAAAAGGGTCAAGAACCCTATTCTTGGGGGGGTCTTTGGTTCGGGATTTGGTCCCACTCATCGGGAAAGGGTTCTCCCCTTCAGGGGAAACCCTAGAGCTTCATCCACCATTGTCCCTTGACTTTCCATCCATCTCCATAGAAAGGAGGCATTCCCAAGACATCGGAAACCTCGACAAGCATCTCTTCTTCCCCTTCTTCTTGCATCAAGGGTTGTAAGTATGCTTTACTTTATGTTTTGGCGTTGTTCTTCCCTCACAATGGAGTAGATCTCCTTTTCTATGGATGTAAGGAGTAGTTTTAGATAGGGTTTGATGTAAGACTCATGTTTATACCTTTACTTATTGGATGATTTTGCTTGCTTTGTTTCTATTTGATACGCATGAGACTTGCTGAGATTATCTCATCATACTAATCGATTGTGTAGGAATTGCTAATTTCTTAAAGAGAGGATCTTAGATCGTACACCCGAGGGGACCTAGTGATAGGGGTAACCCGTTCAAGGGCATCTAGGATACTCCCTTGAAAGGAGAGGTAACTTCTCCATAAGGAAGTAAGAGACTGAATTAAACCCTTATCTCTATCCTTAATGACACCGATTGGATTTGCATTCCTGTGATCTACCGAGGCGCCCTAGTGA
Organism: Zingiber officinale; assembly: GCF_018446385.1. NCBI lineage: Eukaryota > Viridiplantae > Streptophyta > Magnoliopsida > Zingiberales > Zingiberaceae > Zingiber > Zingiber officinale. The sequence continues at coordinate 36,019,461 of NC_055988.1, read as the reverse complement.
CAGGGGTTAATCGTAATAGGATTTCACAGGGATCTTCTCCATTTAGTGCTTAAGGATAGTAGCTTTAACTTTCGGCGAATGCATGTCGATTGACAATGAGGAAAAGATAGAACATAATACATCAGGTTCCACCATAACGAAACCGAAATCCTAGAATTCATTTCCCAAAGCTCAATTCCCTCCAAGATCGATTATCTCATCCTTCTCTTTCTCTCTTCAATCACTCTCATTAGCTTGCAAGCGCCAAAGCCAACTTTTGACGGTCTAGATAACTTACTTTGCAACATCTCTAGTGCTTAATCAACAACCCCTGTGGTTCGACAATTTTATATATTACTGATGATGAATCCGTACACTTGCGGAATCGTAACATGTAACCCACAAGGAGAAAATCATCTGTCTGGTAAATTAGCATATAATATCTAGTCATTTTCAGGTACTTTAATATATGCTTTATGGCAATCCAATATCCTTGTCCTAGGTTACTTTGATATCTGCTAACCATGCGCATGGTAAAATAGATATTCGGTCTCGTACATAGCATCGCATACATTAGGCTTCCTACAGCTGAAGCATAAGGAACTTCCTTCATGTCCTCTATTTCCTTTGATGTTTTAAGAGACATCTCTTTAGATAAAGGTACTCCATGCCGAAAAAGTAAAAAACCTTTCGTGGAGTTTTGCATGCTAAAACGAGCTAGAATAGTATCGATGTATAAAACTTGGGAACGCACAATATTCTTTTCTTGCGATCCCTTATTACTTTGATCCCAAGAATATATCCATATTCTCCCAAATCCTTCATGTCAAACTGCTTGGGCAATCATACCCTTATGTTTGACAATACTTTGACATTGTTGCCAATGAGCAAAATGTCATCTACGTATAGTACAAGAAATACCACCACATTTCCATCACTCTTCTTGTATACACAAGACTCATCCAAACACAGAATAAATTCATAAGACTGGATCACTTCATTAAACTGGATGTTCCAAGATTTCGAAGCTTGCTTCAATCCATAGATAGACTGATTGAACTTACATACAAGATGCTCTCTGCCCTTCGCAATAAATCCTCTGGTTGCTTCATATGGATATTTTCTTCAAGACTTCCATTAAGGAAAGCTGTCTTGACATCCATTTACCAAATCTCATAATTCATATGAGCGGCAATAGATAAAAGAATCCGAATAGACTTAAGCATGGCTACCGGCGAAAAGGTTTCCTCATAATCGATTCCCTCCTTCTGAGTATATCCTTTTGCAACAAGCCTTGCTTTGAAAGTTTCCACCTTCCCATCTGACCCTCTTTTTCTTTTGTAGACCCATTTACATCCAATGGTGCTTACACCATTTGATGGTTCTACAAGCTCCCAGACCTGATTAGAGTACATAGATTTTATTTCAGAGTTCATTGCACTTTGCCAAGATGCTGCATCTTTATCTTGGAGTGCTTCATCATATGTCCAGGGATCAGGTTCATGTTCACCAAGGATCAAGTCTGAAGATTCTCCCAAAAACATGAATCTATCAGGTTTCCTAACAACCCTCCCACTACGACGAGACACTACTTGTAATTGTGCATCATTTGTGACACATGTTGCAGTTTCTTGTGGTATCTCATCTTATATCGTTGGTACTAAAGTAGATGTGTCTTCCTTATTCCCTCAAGAACAATTTTACTCATTGGCTTGTGATCCATTACATAGTTCTCTTTTAAAAATCAGGCATTGGTTCTAACAATGACCTTCTGATCTTTATGACTATAAAATAAACCACCTTTCGTTCCTTTAGGATAACCCACAAACAAACGAACTTCTGTACATGATTCCAACTTATCAGCGTCTCCCTTTAGTACATGTGTTGGACTACCCCAAATCTGAATATGTTTCAGACTAGGTTTACGCCCATTCCATAATTCTGTGGGAGTAGAGGTTACTGACTTAGAAGGTACCAAGTTCAGAATTTACACTGCTGTTTCCAGAGCATATCCCCAAAATGAATTTGGTAATTCTGAATAACTCATCATTGATCTAACCATTTCCATAAGAGTCCTACTCCTTCGTTCTGCCACACCATTCTGTTGGGGTGTACCAGGTGCAGACAGTTGGGATTGAATCCCGGCCTCTAATAAGTAACTCCTAAACTCTCCTAAGAGGTACTTGCCACCATGATCAGACCGTAGTATCTTGATACCTTTACCATGATGTTTCTCCACATCAGCCTTGTATTCTTTGAACTTATCAAAGCACTAAGACTTGCGGCGCATCAAGTAAATGTACCCGTATCTCGAATAGTCGTCTATAAAAAGAGATAAAATATTCGAAACCACCTCCTACTTGATAGTTATAGGTCCACACAAATCAGAATGAATCAATTTCAACACATCTTTGGCTCTATACCCCTTGACCTTAAAAGGTCTCTTGGTCATTTTTCCTTCCAAACAATATTCGTAGGTTGGAAAATTTTCCTCCACTAATGAACCCAAAGGTCCATCGGCTAGTAGCCTTTGAATCATACTCAAGTTAATATGACCAAGCCTTAGATGCCAAAGATATGTTTAGTTTATTTCTGAAGGTTTGTTTTCTCTTATTAGAATTAAAAGATGTGATATTAATTTCCATTTGTGGTATAGTAGGAGTTATTGGATTTAGAGTATACAAATTGTTAACCAACGTACCAGAATAGATAACTACCCTATTTTTCTTGACAACTACTTTATCATCAAAAGAAACAGAATATCCATCCATAAATATTTTAGAAACTGAAATCAAGTTCTTTCTAAAACATGGTACATAAAGATAATTTCTCAAAATCAATGTTCTATTTCTATCAAAAGATAAATAAACATCTCCCACTACAACAACCGTCACTTTTGTAGCATTGCCCATGTAGACGGTAATCTCCCCTTCATGTAGTTGTCGAGTTTCCTGGAACCCCTACAATGAATTACATACATGATCAGTGGCTCTCGTATCTACACACCAGGTACCGGTAGATAACACCACTAAACATGTTTCAACCACTAGAGAATAAGATATACCTTTATTGTTCTCCTTTCTGGAGGACAGTCCACTTTCCAATGTCCAGACTGCTTACATGTGAAGCACTTTCCCTTCAGCTTCTTCACACCTACATGTGGCCCAGTCCCTAGAGATCGATTCACTTTCTTTGCTGAACCAACTTATTTCTTTTTCTTCTTTCTGCCTTTCAGCTTAGAAGCAGAAACATTTTCATCAATGTGAATTTGAGAACTTTGATGAAATAGCCCTTTTACTGCTTGAAGTTCTGTCAGAAGTTTCACCAATGAATAAACCCTTTTTGTTCATGTTGTAGTTTAGGCGGAACTGCTCAAAACTTTTAGGCAGCGTTCGGAGAATTATATCGACCTGGGTTTCCCCATTGATTTATGCTCCAAGGACTTCCATCTCATTCAAAAGAGCCATCATTTTGAGGATATGATCCCTTACGGGTGTATCCTCAGTCATGGTGGTTGTCTTCAAATTTCTCATAGCCTCTTGCCTAACAGTATGATTCCGGTGCCCAAAAAGTTCCTTGAGATTGCGCATCATGTCATATGTAGTAGGCATGGCTTGATGTTGATGTTGCAGCACATTTGACATAGAAGCTAAAATGTAACACAGCGCCATCTCATCTGCACTGACCCATTTCTTATGATACTCAATCTCCTCTTCACTAAAATTGCTATTAAGCTGTTAGTGAGAGCCCTAGAGCCGATCATGTGATGATTGTTGTATGGACTCGATGTATCATATTCCTATATATATTTATAAAGACATTTCTTTATAGTTATTATACTTACTTGTATTGGTGCCAAATAACTGAGTATAATAGCGTCCTTGAGTAGAAGGTTCTTATCTATATCAATCGATTGGTTTAATTGATAATGAGATGATATAGAGAACACTACTCTTAATCATTCCTAGTCAAGTATTAACATTCAGGGATAATGTTAATTCGATGAGACTAGCATGTAGGTCAACTCGATGACTTGATCTCACAAGTCATGGATATTAGATATCAAGTTGACACATGGGTATGCATTGGAGAATGTATACTGAATGACCCACCATGAGAAAGTATCATAGATCGTTATATAAGTGTCATATACTTTCTCATGTGACTATTAGTATGACTATCAGTCCTTGGACCTGAAGTCACCATGGTTCCCTACATAAGGAGTTGCATACTTTGGCATCGTCAAACGTCACCCGTAAATGGGTGGACTATAAAGGCGACTACTGGGTATGTAACAAATTATGCGGAGGCATGTGAGTGATGTAGATGGGATCTATCCCTCCTATATGACAGGAGTGACATCATGATTCTTGATAGAGTGAGACCACTAAGTGCATGACCATGTCCAAATAGGTCAATATGAGATATTGAGCTCATTTGATTAGAGTGAGTCTACTTGGAGTTCAAGACATAAATTAATTAGAGGATGACACGATTTATGCCTCAATTGATCAATTTAGATGTCAAGGATAGAAGGACATTGTCACATATGTGAGAGTCACAATTAGTAGTCACAATGGTGATGTTGGATCTCAACATTCTTGTAACTTAGGTAGTAATGATGTGTTGCTAGATACCGCTCATTACTTATGTTTCTAAATGGGTTTAGGAGCATTGCCAACGTTACAAGAACCTATAGGGTCACACACAAAGGGCAGTTAGATGGAGATTAGGTTCATATGATGGACCAAGAGGATTAGGTTCATGTGATGAACCAAATTGGATTAAGAGTAATCCAAATTAGACTAATTGAGTTAGACTCAATTTGATTCATGTGTCGAATGAGTCTAGTTTAGACTATGATTCATTGAGCCAATTTAAACCAATGAATAGAGATTCATTAAATTAAATTAATTTGAATCAAAAGTTAGATTTAATCAACCATGGGAGATAAGAGGTCAAGTTTGACTTGATTTGAGAGGGAAGATGAAGGGTCAAGTTTGACTTGACCAAATACCACCTCATTGTGACTTGGCATGGGTCTGCCAATGATGATGCTCCACATCATCAAGGCCACATCATTATGTGTCACCTCATGAGGAAGACCAAGAGCCATGACTCTTGGTATTACATAGAGGTATAAGATGCTCCATTAAGTGGCCGGCCACATTAGATGTGCATTCAAGTCTTCTTCTTCCTCCTCTCTTCTTGTTCTCTCCCTCTCCTCCATTGTCGAAACCTCTCAAGAGTGCTAGCACACTCTAAGTGGTTTTTCTCCACCTTTTGTCCGTGTGGATACGTGTAGAGGAGTGTACACTTGACACTCTACGAGATTCGACAACCATTTGGACGAGCGGGATAAGCGAAGGGCATCGCTACAAGGGTAATACTTCTTTTCATGTATATCTAAGGTAGATCTAGTGTAGATAAACATGTACATGAATATTTTTATTTATCTTCACACGGATCCGTGGCTAGCTTCGGAGTTTCCGCAACGCAAAAAATGGTTTTTGCAGCTCGAAAGTCTAACAGTGGTATCAGAGCCACGTGCGAAGCTTGTACATGTTTGTATTTGTTATTACGAAAAGATTTCAGATCTGTAAGTTTCTATAATTTTTCTACTTTTATAGATTTTGTGAGTATTTTTATTGTAGAGGCGAAGCAACAAGTGTTTGGACACTTGTAGGCTTCAAATACCAAGAAAAACCTTCCAAAACGGCAAGGTTTCACCCAAATAAAATTATTTTTTTGGGACAGAGGCTTAAGGCACTATTAGATCAGTTTGGGATACTTGTGATATTCATTTCGCGAGAAGGGGCGCTGCCCCTAACCCCGCAAGGGGCATTGTCTCGCGATCGCGCTCGAAAATTGTTAAACGGGACCGCCGAGAAGTTGTGACTCATAAAATTGATAAAATAGTAGTAAAATTATAGAAATTTATGTAAAATACATAATTTAGAATTATGTATGATATTGTGATGGTCATGGACCAAAAAATCCCAATGTGATCGGTTAAAATTGTGTTGTAATTCATAATATGGCTTGCGCGCCATTTTTTGTATTATGCGTGTTGTATATGATATGCGACCTGCGCGTCGTGCCTCCCTTATTATGTTCCTATTGTAAATAGATTTTAGACTCGAATGTAACTCGAGTTTCATATTTGTAATGTATAAAATGAGGCGGTGGAAGGTCCACTCAAGAAGGAGTTACGAGGAGGGTGCTATCAACACATAGCGGTCAAAAGGAGGCGCTTGAAGAAGTCGTTGACCCTAGGTTGACCATACGATCTTTTCATTGGCTTGAAAAGATCGTAGTAGGGCCATGACCTCATCACAAATTGATTAATCAGTATTTATGTATATATATATATATATATATATATATCATTGCTTATGTGTATGTGATGCATGCTAATGTAGGGTAATTAGTGCCTTAATGCGTATATGATACACATTCATGATTAGATTAGATTTTAATCAAGTCAACTTGAAATGCCTACCAAGTTTTGATACTCATCACTACCTCGATCATTTGTTGTTGTTGAATCCGCCAAAGCAGAGCAACGCATATTATCTTGGTCGAGTGCGGAGGAACAATCTTGGTCCCGCCTATCAAAGCTTGGGTGAGAACAAACTCAATTAGATTGAGTATAGCTAGTTAACTCAATTAGATCGGGTAAAATTATAGGCATTTTCTAATGGTTGGGAAGATAGGATAAAGATCACATTTATCTTGATCCTATAAACAAGAGTTGCATAAAGATGTAATTGATAATTAGTTATCTACCGATCATACTAAGTCTTGGGTGATTTAGCCAAAGCTAACTCAAGGTGTAGTATGATGTGGATCTTGTCCCGCGAGAATTATAGCTAATTGGTATGAATCTAGTAGTGTGGGTTGACCACATCCATGACTTGATTCTACAAAAGCCCTATAATTCAGTGGGATCATCATTTAGTTATAGGCCTAATTAAATGATAAAGGGGATATGATATTTACTTCTACTTTATTTATGTTGTATATTGCCATAACGACGAACACGAACATTTTCTCCATGCGTTCTATCCTTGACAAGGATAAGCTCAATGGAGCTAATTTCCTGGACTGGTATAGGAATCTGAGAATCATTCTCACACAAGAAAGAAAACTATACGTCCTGGAGCAGCCCATTCCGGAGGCACCTCCTGCCACTGCCACGCGAGCCGACCGAGATGCTTATAAGAAGCATCAAGTGCATTAGATGTGTCATGCCTCATGCTCGCAACCATGAACTCTGAGCTTCAGAAGCAACACGAGTTGATGACTACTTATGATATGGTTGAACATCTTCGTCAACTGTATCAAGGACAAGCAAGGCACGAGATATTCAAGATCTCTAAGGCACTGTTTTAGTGCAAGATGCAAGATGAGACTCCCGTAGGTCCATATGTACTCAAGATGATTGGGTACATAGAGAACCTACAGAGGTTGAGATTCCTACTTGGCCAAGAACTGGCCACTGACTTCATCTTGCAATCCTTTCCAGAAAGTTATAGTCAATTTGTCATAAATTACAACATAAATAAAATTGATAAGCCACTGCCTGAGCTGCTAAGCATGTTGCGAACTGCTGAGCTCAACTTTAAGAAGGTAAAGCCCAACTCCATTTTGATGGTGCAAAAGCATAAAGTCAAGGGCAAGCCTAAAAGTAAGGGAAAGTCCCAAGCCAAGGGCAAAGGCAAGGTAATGAAACCTAAAGGAGGTGTTGCCAAGGATGCTACCTGCTTCTACTGCGGTCAGACCGGGCACTGGAAGAAGAACTGCAAAGGATACTTGGAAGATCTTAAGAAGAAGAGAAATGAGATTTCTACTTCAGGTATATATGTTATAGAAGTCAATCTTTCTATTTCTTCATCGTGGATATTAGATACCGGATGTGCTTCTCACATTTCTACTAATGTGCAGGCGCTGAGAAATAGCAGGGCATTGACGAAGGACGAGGTGGACCTACGAGTAGGCAATGGAGCACGGGTTGCTGTTGTTGCTGTAGGAACTTACTTTCTATCTTCGCCCTCTGGGCTTGTACTAGAATTAGATGAATGTTGTTATGTGCCTGCTCTCACAAAGAACATCATTTCAGTTTCTTGTTTAGACAAGAAAGGCTTTTCATTTATAATAAAGAACAAATGTTGTTCCGTTTATTTGAAAGATATGTTCTATTGTAGTGCACCTCTGATGAACGGACTCTACATTCTAGACTTAGAGAACCCCATCTATAACATAAGTACCAAAAGATTCAAGTCAAATGAAATGAACCTATCTCTGGCATTATCGCTTAGGTCATATAAATGAGAATCGTTTATCCTAGCTCCATAAAGATGGTTTGCTGGACTCATTTGATTTTGAATCATATGAGACATGTGAGTCATGCCTACTGGGCAAGATGATCAAGACTCCCTTTAGTGGGCACAGCGAAAGAGCAACTGACTTGTTAGGACTTATACATAATGATGTATGTGGCCCTTTCAAAGTCACTGCCAGAGGTGGTTATAGGTACTTCATTACATTTACTGATGACTTCAGTAGATATGGTTATGTGTATCTGATGACACATAAGTCACAATCCTTTGAAAAGTTCAAAGAATTCAAGAATAAAGTACAAAACCAGCTAGGCAAGAGTATTAAGATACTTCGATCAGATTAAGGTGGTGAATACCTTAGCCATGAGTTTCATGACTATCTAGCTGAGTGTGGGATTCTACCCTAACTCACTCCTCCTGGAACACCATAGTGGAATGGTGTATCCGAAAGGAGGAATCGTACCCTATTATATATGGTATGATCTATGATGAGTCACACAGATCTTCCTATATCTTTTTGGGGATATGCTCTAGACACAGCAGCCTTCACACTTAACCGTGTTCCATCCAAAGCTGTGATAAAGACACCATATAGGATATGGACTGGGAGAGATGCCAAGATATCTTTTATGAGGATTTGGGGTTGTGATGCTTACGTTCGACGTCAAGTCTTGGACAAACTGGGACCCAAATCTGATAAGTGCTATTTTATAGGATATCCCAAGAAAACGAAGGGATATTACTTCTACATTCTCAGTCACCAAAAAATGTGTTTGTGGCTAAGACTAGGATATTTCTAGAAAAGAACTTTGTTTCTAGAAAAACTAGTGGGAGTACGTTCGATCTTGAAGAAGTTCAAGATATGGACCATAGCACTGAAGCCTTGATGGAAGTTGAACTGGAACCACAAAATGTTGTTGCACAAGGAGTTGAGGAACAACAACCAGTTCAAGTAGACCTACCTCTTCGCAGGTCTGATAGGATACGTCGTTAGCCTGAGAGATACTCATTTCTCTTGTCTGACCATGACGATGTTATGCTCATTGAGAATGAGCCTACCTCCTATCAGGAAGTTGTGATGAGACCAGATTCTGAGAAATGGCTAGAGGCCATGAGATCCGAGATGGAATCCATGTACACCAACCAAGTATGGACTTTGGTTGATCCACCTGAAGGTGTCAAACCCATTGGGTGTAAATGGGTCTTTAAGAGAAAGACTGACATGGATGGACTTATTACCTATAAGGGGTGTTTGGTAGCTAAAGGTTTTCAGCAAATTCATGGTATTGACTATGATGAAACTTTTTCTCCAGTAGCGATGTTTAAGTCCATTCGGATCATGTTTGCTATTGCAGCGTACCACGATTATGAGATCTGGCAGATGAATATCAAAATCATGTTTCTGAATGGAAACTTGCTCGAGGATGTGTACATGACACAACATGAGGGTTTTGTAGATCCACTGCATACTGGCAGAGTATGCAAGCTGCATAAGTCCATTTATGGACTAAAGCAAGATTCTCGGAGCTGGAATCTTTGATTCGATGATGCAATTAAATATTTTGGTTTCATCAAGAATGAAGATGAACCCTGTGTCTACAAGAAGGTTGTTGGGAACACAGTTGTCTTCCTTGTATTGTATGTGGATGGCATACTACTCATTGGAAATGACATCCCTTTGCTGCAGTCTGTAAAGACTTGGCTGGGGAATTATTTCTCAATGAAGGACTTAGGTGAAGCAGCCTGTATTCTAGGCATAAAGATCTATAGAGATAGATCTAAGAGATCGCTTGGCCTAAGTCAAAGTACATATATTGGCACGGTATTACTACGGTTTGCCATGCAGAATTCCAAGAAAGGATTTCTGCCGATGTCACATGGTGTGAGTCTTTCGAAGACTCAAAGTCCCTCTTCTAGAGAGGAGAGAGACTGCATGGATAAAATCCCTTATGCTTCAGCCATAGGATCTATCATGTACGTCATGCTATGTACTCGTCCTGATGTTTCGTATGCTTTGAGCATGACAAGCAAATACAAGTCAGATTCAGTTGAACGTCACTGGATAGAGGTCAAGAATATTCTTAAGTACTTGAGAAGGACTAAAGAATATTTCTTGATATTTGGAGGTGATGGTGAGCTAGCTGTAAAGGGTTACAGTGATGCCAACTTCCAAACTGACCAGGATGATTATAGATCGCAGTCTGGGTTCGTGTTTTGCTTGAATGGTGGTGGTGTGAGCTGGAAGAGTTAGAAGCAGGACACAATTACTGATTCTACAACAGAGGCCGAGTATATTGCTGCATCAGAAGCGGCAAAGGAGGAAGTTTGGATCCGCAAGTTCATTATTGAGCTTGGGATGGTTCCTAGCATAGTCGATCCTATAGAGCTCTATTGTGACAACAATGGAGCAATTGAGCAGGCTAAGGAACCTCGCTCACACCAGCGGACCAAACACATACTACGGCGCTTCCATCTCATTCAAGAGATCATCGATAGAGGAGATGTGAAAATTTACAGAGTACCCACAGAGGCTAACGTCGCTGATCCCTTAACCAAGGCATTGGCACAGAGAAAGCATGATGATCACACTAGGTCATTGGGTGTTAGAGACTACCCTGATTGGCACTAGTGCTAGTGGGAGATTGTTAGTGAGAGCCCTAGAACCGATCATGTGATGATTGTTGTATGGACTCGATGTATCATATTCCTATTTATATTTATAAAGGTATTTCTTTATGGTTATTATACTTACTTGTATTGGTGCCAAATAACTGAGTATAATAGCATCCTTGAGTAGAATGTTCTTATCTATATCAATCGATTGGTTTAATTGATAATGAGATGATATAGAGAACACTACTCTTAATCATTCCTAGTCAAGTATTAACATTCAGGGACAATGTTAATGTAATAAGACTGGCATGTAGGTCAACTCGATGACTTGATCTCCCAAGTCATGGATATTAGATATCAAATATCAAATTGACACATGGGTATGCATTGGAGAATGTATACTGAATGACCCGCCATGAGAAAGTATCATGGATCATTATATGAGTGTCATATACTTTCTCATGTGACTATTAGTATGACTATCAGTCCTTGGACCTGAAGTCACCATGGTTCCCTACATAAGGAGTTGCATACTTTGGCTTCGTCAAACGTCACCCGTAAATGGGTGGACTATAAAGGCGACTACTGGGTATATAACAAATTATGCGGAGGGATGTGAGTGATGTAGATGGGATCTATCCCTCCTATATGACGGGAGTGACATCATGATTCTTGATAGAGTGAGGTCACTAAGTGCATGACCATGCCCAAATAGGTCAATATGAGATATTGAGCTCATTTGATTAGAGTGAGTCTACTTGGAGTTCAAGACATAAATTGATTAGAGGATGACACGGTCTATGCCTCAATTGATCAATTTAGATGTCAAGGATAGAAGGGCATTGTCACATATGTGAGAGTCACAATTAGTAGCCACAATGGTGATGTTGGATATCAACATTCTTGTAACTTGGGTAGTAATGATGTGTTGCTAGATACAACTCATTACTTATGTTTCTAAATGGTTTTAAAAGCATTGCCAACGTTACAAGAACCTATAGGATCACACACAAAGGGCAGTTAGATGGAGATTATGTTCATATGATGGACCAAGAGGATTAGGTTCATGTGATGAACCAAATTGGATTAAGAGTAATCCAAATTAGACTAATTGAGTTGGACTCAATTTGATTCATGTGTCGAATGAGTTTAGTTTAGACTATGATTCATTGAGTCAATTTAAACCAATGAATAGAGATTCATTAAATTAAATTGATTTGAATCAAAGGTTAGATTTGATCAACCATGGGAGATAAGAGGTCAAGTTTGACTTGACTTGAGAGGGAAGATGAAGGGTCAAGTTTGACTTGACCAAATGCCACCTCATTGTGACTTGGCATGGGTCGGCCAATGATGATGTTCCACATCATCAAGGCTACACCATTATGTGTAACCTCATGAGGAAGACCAAGAGCCATGACTCTTGGTATTACATGGAGGTATAAGATGCTCCATTAAGTGGTCGGCCACATTAGATGTGCATTCAAATCTTCTTCTTCCTCCTCTCTTCTTGTTCTCTCCCTCTCCTCCATTGCCGAAACCTCTCAAGAGTGATAGCACACTCTAAGTGATTTTTCTCCACCTTTTGTCCGTGTGGATACATGTAGAGGAGTGTACACTTGACACTCTACGAGATCCGGCAACCATTTGGACGAGCGGGATAAGCGAAGGGCTTCGCTACAAGGGTAATACTTCTTTTCATGTAGATCTAAGGTAGATCTAGTGTAGACAAACATGTACATGAATATTTTTATTTATATTTGCACGGATCCATGGCTAGCTTCTGGGGTTCCACAATGCAAAAAGCGGTTTTTGCGGCTCGAAAGTCTAACATAAGCAGACTTGGACAAATCTCAAAAAGTATGAACTTGTAACCTTCAGCAGTTAAGACAATATCCAAGTTTCATTTCCAATCAATGTAATTGAGACCAGTAAATTTGTTTTCTTTCAATATAACAGCAAGAGGATTGAAAGCCATTGAAATCCTAAGAATCACAAAATATTTGGTCAAAACTTTAGAATTTAAATAATATTGATTCCTCAAACAATATCATTTAAATTCACCAACACCTCAAAACACCGTGAATTTTGTATGCCACGATAGTGTGGAAGTATACAAATTCAAACATTTGTAAGAGGAGGTTTTACCCATTAATTTTATTATCTTGTCAACCTAACTTTATGACAAATAAAATTAATAGTTGATTTTTCTTCGATCACACAAATAATAGCAGTGACTCCGATGGGGAGGATACTATTAAATGCGCCTAAATGTATACCATTACTTGATACTTAGTCTATTAAATAGGATTGTGCCCCTTCAGATGGAGAAGATCACACAAACCTAAATAATTTCTTATAATCATCCATAAAGGGAGTTTGATCTAGTGATCCGTAAATAAACTCATCCGATGTGGAGGGAGGCACTCAAAAACAACACACAAGTTTGAATGCATCACTTACAAACCAGTAATGGAGACCATGGAATTTAAATAATTCCTCTCCCACTTAGTTATTTAAAACGAGGAATTTTAACATGCACACACACACAGCACATATAAACAACATAAAAGGCAATAAATATGAAAAATAATTTTCCAACTATTATGGCCTCATCCATAGCTGTCCTTCGTGTGCCACCAACCCAAGCCGCCGCCAACGGGTCATGTCGTCACATCTATCTTGCTTCCTTTTCCATTGCGCCTCTGGTCCTCAAATAGCACCATGCCTCGCAAGGATACGATCCGCGATAAAAATAAAATTTTACATTTATCGATCCTATATTCCACAAGGGAATGTACATATAATCTAGATCGAACATAATGTAAAATCCTAAAACTAATACTGCTCCTGCTGTATTTAATAATTACAATCATGCACACACATAAAATGCCCTCGGCATGCCCCAGGGTCCAAATCACACACAAACACAATAGGGTCATAATAGTTGGAACTAGGATGCCTGCAACCACAGAGTTAATCTATTTGCATATCCTACTATTATCCTACCTAAATTTATGTATGAAAAGTGCATAATTTAACTGAAAACCAAACACACAGAGGCAGAAAACTAGCTCTGATACCAATTGTTAGCGCTACTCAGAATTTCGTTCTGTTTCCCCTATACAAAAATTTGTACAAGCACAGAAATTTTCCTAGCAACTCATGTGCTTTTCAGAAGTTAAACTTGGATTGCAAATGAAACTTAACATTATTAATCCAAGTTCAACCCATGTGTTCATTAGAAGTTAAACCATATTATAGAAGTTGATTAAATATCCATTTCAAGGATTGGCGTCCAGGTCGTTGGTGAGGCACTCGGCCTTCTTGGGTATGGGATCATCCACCACTTCCTAGTCAAATCCTTTCAAAGAAATTGAATATTTAAACTCCTTACAGTAAACCCTCGGTTAAACTACAAAGATCTCAATCAAAGCACAAGATCGCTAGCCTCTTGTGTTGGTACTTCAGGATCCATACAAAGGAAAAATAAACTAGTACACAGCGGAAACAATTAACTAGTTATACCTTTCTTTGTATCTTAAAGACCTCTTGATCTCCTGATGTATTCCTCTCCTCCTCTTGGACGTCGTGTGGGTGATGATCTACCAAGATGCAAAAACCACCCAAGTCCTTCTTTCTTCCAAGACTTTCGACCACCAAGGGATCAAAGCTAGGAACACCACCTCTTGTTCTTCTTTCTTCCTTGCAACCCGCCGACCACAAGATGGTTGAAGCCACTTGATTCCACCGGCCTTAGGTGAGAAAGCAAGGGGAGAATAAGAATATGAGGGGGCCGGCCACAAGGAGAATAGAAGAGGAATAGAAATTATGTAGATGATTATTTCCTCTAAGGCACCATCTATCCTCTTTTATAATCCTTGGTAGTGGCTAAAAAGGAAAGATTTTAACAACAATTAAAATCTTTCTTTTAAATTTCCTATTGTGGATGGCTATAAAAGGAAAGTTTTAAAATTAAAAATCCCTCTTTTAAACATTGTAGATGCCTACAAAAAGGGAAGATTTTTAAAATTAAAACCTCTCTTTTAAATCATGGTTACAAAAATGGAAAGTTTTAACAAAAATAAAATCTCTCTTTTAAACCATTGTAGATGCTACAAAAGGAAAGATTTTTTAAATTTAAAACTCTCTTTTAAAATCATGTGGGTGGCTTCAAAAAAGGAAAGTTTTTAAAATTTAAAATCTCTCTTTTAAAACATTGTAGATGACTACAAAAAGAAAGATTTTAAAAATTAAAAACTCACTTTTAAACCCATCTTGGTCGGCCCCTTGCTTGGGCACCAAGCAAGGATGTGGTCGGCCATAAGGATGACTTGGGTGGATGCGAGGCTTTATACATAGAGGCTACAACAGGGACCTAGAGGAGGAATTGGTTTTGGCCTCCTGATGAGCTTGAGCTTCCTGTGTTCGACCCGAACATCCAACTCAAGTTCATCAATAATAACTCATACCACTAAAGAGTTATTATTGAACTACCGCACTAATCCCATATTACATTATGGGCTCCTCTTATCATGAGTGTGTTGATCTCCCTGTGTTTAAGATATCGAATGTCCATTAATTAAATGAGTTACTGACAACTTACTTAATTAATATCTAGCTCCAAGAGTAGTACCACTCAACTTCATTGTCATGTCGAAACTAAGTCCACCTGCAGGGTTTACATGACAATCCTTATGAGCTCCTCAAGGGGACATCATTATCCTAATAAATAGGATACAGTTTCCTTCTATAATCAACAACACACCATATAAATAATATTATTTTCCAACTTATCGGGCCTATTGATTTAAAGAATAAATCTCACCTTTTGATAAATTAAAGAAATAAATACTAAGTACATGTGCTTGTTGTTATATCGGGATTAAGAGTATGCACATCCATAATAACAGAGGTTCTGTTTTTTTATGTAGTCAGTGTAAAAGGAACAACCTCAAATGGTCCTGCTCTATACACACATAGTGTACTAGTGTAATTTTATAGTCAAGATAAACTAGTACTAAATTATACTACAATCATTCCAATGATTTGTCCCAATCCATCTTAGTTGTGAGCTTCTATTTATAATCTATAAGAAACTGATAACATGATCTTCTGTGTGACACCACACACTATGTTATCGACAATATAAATTAAATGGACAACTGCATTTAACTAAATGCAGACATTTGACCAATGTGATTCTCATTTCAAAATAAATGTTTATACAAAAAGTTAGGCTTTTAATATACATTCTAACACTTTCAACACATGAATCACTTAAACATTTGGCACGCATCACTTGATAACTCCCATCACCCTAAACTTCCTCCAAATTAGAGTTATGATTTCTTTGGGACATTGAAAAAATTTAAGTCACGGATAATGTATATAGTTTGGGTTGATGTTTTGGATTCAAATAGAAGCATTCATGTATGTCTTGTGCATTAAGCAATATTTTTGATGTGTTTAGTATTAATGCTATCATGTATATGCAATCTCTCATTTTTGGTGGTTCATGTTTTTCTATCTAGTAGTAAAATTTTATAAAAGCGATATTGAGTTAATTATTATTTCACTATATGCCTACTTGATAGTTTGACCATTACACCTCACTTTTGATTTATTCCTGAAAGATTGATTTAGTACAATATAGTCATGATTCATTTTTTTAGACTAGTACCATAGTGACCATAGTTACCCTTTCCTAATATTTTAGTTACTAGATCATACTTGGTTTGTTATTGCCCATTTGAAAAAATTAAAATCCCAAATGAGAGAAAAAGAAAAGAAAATATTTGAGATATAATAAAATATTTGAGTGAAAAAAAAAAGAAATGGCAATAATGGAATAAAAAAATAGTTATTATAGGTGGAAAGGATAATATACCCCTTTGAGACCGAGTTAGGTTATTGGAATAATATTTATCTATTTCTCTCAATATTGGAACCTCGCGTATGATAGATAAGTTCCTAAAGCTGAAAACTTTGGGAACACAATTGAATGATGACTTGACTAAGTAGGAATTTGAGACCCTAAGGACAAACCATGTATTGTACACTTAACTAGCTTGTAGGCTTGGTAAAACGAATTGAGTACCCTCTCTTTAAGATGATAATACTGGATAGGATTAGATTATTTCATTGAAGCTAGGAGAGTGTTATTCACATGCTTTCTAGATTGTATTTGCTTGAGAACAAGTAAAGGTTTGGTCTGAGGGACCTTGATAAGTGTGAAGTATATAAGATTTTCATCATATTTTCATGCTACATTCAACCTACTTATGCATTCATGATTCATGATTTCTTGATTCTATGCTTCATTTTCATGCTTTATTACTCCTAGATATTGCTCTCATGTATTTTGGTTAACAGAAGCGAAGGTTGGAGTGAAACAAGGAGCAAAGGTGATCAAGGGGAGAAGCCCTGATCTGCCACGGGTGCTCGTGCCTCATGGCATGGGCCATGTCATGTTCAGGAACCATGCCACGGGTGGTTGTGTTGCTCCCCAAGACTCGTGCTCAATTTTGCTTCCCTGTCACAATCTGTTTGTGCCCAATGGCACGGGCCATGTGACATTTGGCCAACTCAACATGGCATTCCATGCCCAGCAGCATAGGTCATGGCCTAGGAGATCTGTTCCTTAATGCCAAACACAAGCACCCATGCCCAGTGGTACAACCCATGTCAGGCAACCTCTTTCAACACCTGTATTAGGAGACTTTCCCAATTGGATTAGGGACCTTGGATGGGAGGACTTTGTCCTCCTCCTTGGAGAGAGTTTCCCTCTCTAGGGGAAACCCTAGAGCACTTATCTTCATCAATTCCGACAATCAGTCCATCTCTGACGCAAGGGAACTACTCCGAAGATGCCGAGAATCTTCTCCCTAAGCATATCTCTATCTCTAATCTCTATTTTGATATGTATGAATGCTTTTATTAGTGCCTTTGATTTGTAATTTCCTTGAAAATAGAGTAGTTCTCTTGATTCTAGAATGTAGGGAGTAGCTCTTTTGATATGTGAATATGTTTTCATTTAATTTATATGTTTACATGTTTCTTATTTGATGAATGTATATTTGTGGCCCAGATCTACCGTATTAACATGATCTTGACAACAAAAGCATGATATTTATATCCCATGAGGGTTTGGGGATAAACCGGAAGGAAAACCTGATCCTCCAACCAGTAGAAAATTGAGACGCGGAGAGTCAGATACGAAAGTACAACCTGGTATGTTGCAAGGAACCCTAGGTCATCATAGAGCTTAATGGATCAAACCTAATTCATTGTCGCACAATAGGAAACATGGTTAATTAGAGGTCAAGGATCTTGTGACAGGATCCCCCTAGGTTTCAATCACTAGTTATAATCCTTTCAAAAGTAGACAATGATTAGAGTTAATATGCTATTGTAGAAAAGAAAAAGTTCATATCAAAAACCATAGGATGGTCTACCTACATAAATACCCATTGAGGATAGGAAACCAAGCATCGATTAGGTGTTTATGATCAGTTGGGTGAAACCGAAGTCCTAGAATTTCCTTCACCACTGTCTCTTTCTGTGATCTCTCTACTTTCTGATAGATCTCTCTGTCTTCCTTCTACGATCTCTTTACCTTCTAATTTAGATCACTATGCTTTCCTTCTGTGATCTCTCTTTCTTCTGATCTAGATCACTCACTAATTCCTGCTTTGATCACTATGCCTTCTCTTGTGATCATCTCTGTCTTCTCATTAGGATCTTACTGCCTTCTCTTGTGATCATCTTTGTCTTCTCATTGGGATCTTACTGCCTTCTCTCTATGATCTCACTGATTTCTGCTCTAATTCCTCTACCTTCTTTTTGTGATCTTCTCTGCATCTCTCTCTCTCTCACTCTCTCTCTCTCTCTCTCAATTCTAGCTTCCTTCCTTGCTCTAGTGACACACATAAATCTTTGATTATCTAGATAACCTATTTTGGAATTTTGACTAGTACTTGATTTATAATCCTCATGAGATCGATATCTTTTATTACTTGACGACATCTCCGTGCACTTATGGATTTGCCACACATCAACCAACATTAGCCTAAACCATAGGATCAGCCTAAGCCTGACCCATAGGATTAGCCACAACATGACCTAGATCCAGCCTTAGCAGAGGAAGAGGACCTGCCTGATATTCTCGCTAATCTTCTTCAGGTTCCTCCACGTCTAGTCCCTCCTACCCTAAAAGACAAAGTTATTTAACTTGAGGAGTCCTCCACCAGACTTGAGAAGTCCATGACTCATCTTAGATAGGAGATACATAATCTTAGGGAGGAGGAGCAGACTCGACACCTCGAGCTAATGGATATGCTTAGATCTTGGAGCTCATGCCCCCCTCCACCATCTTCCAAGTAGATCATCAGATTTTATATCTTGATACTGTTTTGGCTACACTGACTTGACTTTGACTCTTTTAACTATCTTTGACTTGAATTTGACTTTGACTTATAGATTGCTCCTGATGGTTAACTCATTTTTTTTAGTAGAATAGAACCTTTAAATTGTTTTTTAAAAAACCAAGTTGTTTTCAAAATTCATTATTTTTAAAAAAATCTAAGTTTTTATTGACATTTTTACTATTATACCAAGTAAAAAATTATCATTTTCTTGTAGTGTTTTTCAAAATTGGACTTAACCTAGGTTTTCCTCTTAAAAGTATGAACCTATAAGTTTAGATAGCTAGCATCTTACAAGTACATTAAAATTACCTTATTGTGTATTGAAAATACTTAGAATGATGTGATATGTATAGAACCAAGCATGAATTTCAGATGCTTATATCAATGCATCATTATAAGTATAGGCTAAAAATACTAACTCAAATTGATCAAGTTAAATAATCCTTCTTAGTAAATAGCTAGCTAGATATTTTACTTAACTTGACTAACCAAATGAAAACTACTATCTTCTAGTGGTCACTTAATAGCTAAATGTTAGATATTTCTTTTAAGGAAAATAAATGTATATTTTAAATATTATTTTTTTCTAAAATTATTATTTTTTTTCAATCATTCTTGAACTATAAGCAAATCATTAATTTTTTAATGTCTAGATTATAAGTAAATCAATACTGCACTTTATAACTCAAGTTCTCAACCTTAGGAAACTTCTACTAAGACAAACAATGAAGTTTGAAAACTTTATATTACATAATTAGTGAAAAAAAAATAAACAACTTTCTTTGGGCCCGGCATTGCACCACTTTGTACGCATCCTTAATAAGATCTGGGGTAGCTAATCCCGAACCCATTAAGGTACTACTAGGCGGTCTAGGAGCCTAGGGACGATCTAGGAGCCCACCCATGGACTTTGTGTCTAGTACATTCCTTTCTAAAGTAAAATACTTTCTTTTAACTATTGATTTCTTGTACTTGCACTTGTTTGTCATTTAAACAAACATCTTATGTGCACTTAATCCCCTCACACTTATAGGAAAGCACTTTAGGGCACTTGAATACGCTTCTTATCCCCAAAACTAAATGGAAAGCAATTCAAGATACTCTAAACATGCTCTTAGTCCCAAAACTTTAGAGGGCATCTTACATATCATAGCATCTATCTCCTTAAACACACAATAAGCATATCATAACATGCATCTTCCTTAATATGCTTAAAACATATCGTAACATGTATTATCGAAGCCACTCACACTATAGGTGAGAGATACTTACTTCCTTTCGCTATTTCTTATAATTACACCACTAAGGTTTTTGGGAGAATACGCCTCCCTTGTATGCCTTGGCCTCCGGCCGATTTCTCTTCACCCACGTAGTAATTCCCGGAAGGACACCCTCCTCTTAGATTCTCCTCTTGAGAAGCTTCAAAGAATGGAACCCTAAGGTTCTTGGATGAAAATTGAAGAAAAGAGAGGGAAGGAGGTTTCGGGTAGTGAGGAGAAGGAGAAGATGAAAAGCTAGGTTTTCATCTCTTCCATTCCCTTTTATACTAAGTGGAAGTTAAAGCATCTCTCCACATATAATCCATATATAATGAATAGTTTTCTATTTCTAATGTGATGCTTTACCACCACCTAATGGCTACTTAAACCAAAGGTCTAGGGTTCAAATCCTAGTCTGGGCCATTTATGAATATATTTTTATTTCTTTTCTCTTCTTCTATTTCTTTTTGCTCTTTTTGGAGGAAAGGAATTTTACGGGTGTTACAATCCCCATACCTTATAAAAAGTTCATCCTCGAACTTAGAACAAGTGTGGATACTTCCGTCTCATATCTTCCTCATGTTCCCATGTTGCCTCTTCATACTGTTGACTTTGTCACAGCACTTTCACTAACAATATCTCTTTGTTCCTCAGCTTCTTAACTTCTCGATCTATTATCCGAATAGGTCGACTTTCATAACTAAGATCCTCTTGAACTTGTACCATCTGTGGCTCAATCGCTTGGTTTTCATTAGGAACATGCTTCTTCAGCATTGAGACATGGAATACATTATGAATGGCTGGCATTTCCTGCGGTAGTTCCAGCTCATAAGCTACCTTGCCAACCCTTCTAGTGATCCGGTATGGCCCCACAAAACGTGGGTTCAACTTTCCTTTCCTTCCAAACCACATCACTCCTTTCATAGGAGCTACTTTGAGGAACACTGAGTCTTCAACCTCAAATTCCAGCGATTTACGGTGCACATCCACATAGCTCTTCTGCCGGCTCTAAGCAGTTTCAATTCTCTGGCGAATGTTCTGAATAGCTTTGGTGGTGTCTTCGATGAGGCCTGTCTGGAGTCCCATTTCTTTCTTTTCACCACTTTCATACCAACAGATAGGAAATCTACATCTCCACCCATATAGCACCTCATGGGGTGTCATTCCGATAGTAGCTTGATAGCTATTATTGTATGCGAATTCCGCTAAGCATAGGTATCGGCACCAGCTCCCTTTGAAATCTAAAGTACAAGCCCATAGCATATCCTCCAGAACTTGATTCACTCATTCTGTTTGCCCGTCAATTTGAGGATGAAATGCTGTGCTAAATCGCAACTTAGTGCCCAGAGCTCTTTGAACACACTCCCAGAAGTGTGAAGTAAAGCGACCATCTCTATCCGAAATTATGGTCTTGGGAACTTCATGAAATCTGATAACCTCTTTCACATACAATTGTGCTAACTGCTCAATAGAGTAGGATATTTTGATAACTAGGAAATGAGCAGACTTGGTCAATTTGTCCACTATTACCCAGATAGCATCATAACCATTCGTGGTTATGGGTAGTCCTACTATGAAGTCCATAGATATATCCTCTCACTTCCACTCTGGAATCTAGATAAACTGCAGAACTCTGCCCGGTCTCTGATGTTCTGCTTTAACCCATTGGCATGTCAGGCAGGTACTGACATATCTTCCAATATCTCTTTTCATTCCAAACCACCAGAAGCGTTCCTTTAAGTCTTGGTACATCTTGGTGGAACCAGGATGCATAGCGTAGGGCGTTCCATGGGCTTCATCTAGAATTTTTCATCGTAGTTCTTCGTGGTTAGGGACACAGAGGCGATCACCATAATATAGTATCTCACAGTCTGATACTCGAAACTCCCCATTTTCTCCTTCCTGTATTTCCTGCTTGATCTTCTGAATATTCGGATCTACATCTTGCCCTTTATATATATCATCAAGCAGGGGTAACACTAGTGTCAAAGTGGAGAGCTGCTCGGTAACAATTTCAAGCCCAAAGTTTACTACTTCCTTCTGTAAGGGTTGGGACATAGCAGCTAAGGATAATAAAGCTGTGCAAGATTTCCTACTTAGTGCATCTGCCACTTTGTTCGCCTTCCTCAGATGATAGAGTATTTCACAGTCATAGTCTTTGACTAGCTCAAGCCATCTCCATTGTCTCATGTTCAGGTCTTTCTAAGTGAAGAAATACTTCAGACTCCGGTGATCTGTGTAAATATTGCACTAAGCTCCGTATAAGTAATGCCTCCAAATCTTGAGAGCGAAGACTACCGCTGCTAACTCAAGGTCATGAGTAGGATAGTTCTTCTCATAATCCTTGAGTTGTCTCGAGGCATAGGCAATGACTTTGCCATTCTGCATCAGTACAGCCTCGAGTCCAAATTTAGAAGCATCACTGTAAATATCGAAGCCTTCGTTAGTCTCTGGAAGAGTTAGGATTGGAGCACTGGTCAGTCTCCTTTTCAGTTCAGTGAAACTCTTCTCACAATCCTCTGTCCACTCAAATTTTCTATTCTTTCTGGTAAGTACTGTCAATGGGAAGGCGATCCTTGAGAAGTTCTCTATAAATTTTCTGTAGTAGCCTGTTAACCCAAGGAAACTCCTGATTTCACTCACATTCTTGGGTCTATTCCAGTTACTCACAACTTCTATTTTTGTCGGGTCCACCATAACCCCATCCTTGGAAATAATGTGACCTAGGAAGGACATTTTCTCAAGCCAAAACTCGCACTTGGAGAACTTTGCGTACAACTGGCTCTGCTGAAGAATCTGTAGTACTGTCCTCAGATGTTCAACTTGTTCTTCCTGAGTTCTGGAGTATATAAGGATATCATCTATGAAGACGATTATGAACTTGTCCAGATATGCTTTGAATACTCTGTTCATCAGATCCATAAACGTAGCAGGAGCGTTCATCACTCCAAAAGGAATAACTACAAACTCATAGTGCTCATACCTCGTTCGGAATGTCATCTTCGGTACATCATCCGCTTTCACTTTCACTTGATGATATCCAGACCGCAAGTCTATCTTGGAAAAGACTATGGCTCCCTTTAACTAATCAAATAGATTGTCAATTCTCGGTAGGGGATACCTATTTTTGATGGTTACTTTGTTCAGCGCTCGGTAGTCCACACACATTCGCATGGACCCGTCCTTCTTCTTTACAAACAACACTGGAGCGCCCCATGGTGAGTGACTAGGGAGAATAAAACCCTTGTCAAGAAGCTCTTGTAGTTATCCCTGAAGTTCTTTCAATTCTGCCAGAGTCATGCGATAGGGTGCCTTTGAGATTGGATGGGTACCAGGGATGAGTTCAATCTCAAATTCAATTTCCGTATCCGAAGCTAAGCCTAGCAACTCATCCGGAAACACTTCTGGGTAGTCACATACGACTCTAACTTCCTCTAACTTTTGGTCTCCTTCTTGCTGGGTATTAATCACATGAGCTAGAAACTCGGCACATCCATCGGCTAACACTTTCTGAGCTTTTATAGCCGATAAGAATTTCTGGGTTCTCTTCTTTAATTCTCCGATGAACTCAAACTTAGACTTTGCCTCGGGTTGAAATAGGACTCTTCGCTTACGGTGCTCGATGGAACCACCATACTTGCTCAGAAAGTCCATCCCAACAATAACATCATAATCAGACATATTCAACATTATCATATCGATGTACAGTTCTATGTCTGAAATTTTGACTGGCGCGGCTCATAGCCAGTGCGTAGATGTCATTATCTCTCCCGAGGGTAGTGTTGTCAAGAATTGCCCACTTAGGACATCCGGAGCTATACCTATTCTTTCAGCAAATGCCATGGAGACAAACGAATGGGTTGCCCCAGTATCAAATAACACAGTTGCATATAGACTAAAAATGTGTATCTGACATGTGATAACAGTGGAGGTGTTTGCTACCTCCTCTCTGGTAAGGGAGAAAACTCGAGCATTTGTAGCACTTGGTGGAGCCTCTAGTCTGCCTTGGCTAATATGAGGACCCTCCAACGCAGCCTACATCTGGTGTAGTTGTGTCTGCTTGCCTCCATACTGAACAGGTTGTACCGGAGGTAGGTTGATCTTGGTCGGGCAATTCTTGGCCATATGCCCTTCTTGACCGCACATATAACAGCTACTAGTGCCCTTGCGACAGATTCCAGGATGCATCTTTCCACACATGGAACACGTAGCATACTTGGGCTGCTTGCTTACGGATCCTCTCTTTTTATTACTCCACTGCTTTCTCTTGGAGCTCCCCTTCCAGGTTAAACCTTGGCCCTGAGTTTTCTGAATGCCAGAACTCCCTTGACCTTTGTTCTCAATCTGTACTGGCTTCTGCTGCTTGATGTTGTTCAGGTAATGCTCTGTGATCAGGGCACTACTGACCAGCTCTTCTGCAGTTTGCGGGCTATTTATTCTACCAATCACATTCAGAGTTATCTTTGGCCTCAACATCTTGAGCATTAGCCTTACCCTCTCTCATTCTGTGCTGACCAGTTCGGGGTATAGGTGAGCCAGCCTATTAAATTTCTTCACGACTTCGACAACTGAAAAACTTCCCTGACAGAATTTCGTGAACTCATCGTAATGTTTGTTCGTGACTCGCATATGGAAGAATTCTTTAAAGAACTCAGTCTCAAAGTCAGACCAGGTCATTTGATTTACTATTCTTTTTGCCTTGACCCGTTCCCACCACATTCTTGCATCTCCAGTGAGGCAGAAGGAGGCACACTTTATCTTTTCTACCTCTGGTCAGTCCAATAGCTCCATTATGCTCTCCAGGGTTTTGAACCATGCCTGAGCATCCCATGGTTCATTGGTGCCAGTGAAATTCTCTGGTTTCAGTTTCTGCCACTAGATGAGGTACGCTTCTTGCCTCACTACCTTTGCTGGGGCTACAGGTGTAACTGACGGAACATCGGCTGTAATAGGTGCTACCTTGTTAGCTTCCGGTGGGACTACAGGAGCAGCTCGCTGATTAGCAGTCAGGGTGGCAATCACCTAATACCGCTCTGCCAATTGTCTGTGCAGCTGAGCTACTACTTCTAAAAGGTTGGGATGGGGTGTTGTAATGCCCGAAAATTCTCAAATCTATTTTAGAAATATTCTATAATTTTTCTGGAATTTTAGGATATTTTTATGGAATTTTTAGAGTAGCGGAAGTAGCAAAAATAAATAGAACCATAAAATAGCTTAAGCGGGAATCGAACCCGGGACCTATCGGGTCCAGTAACCTTTAGATAGCTTTAGTAACCAAGTGAACCCAGCAGGGCCGTGCTGAAAGGAAAGGGGAACAATTATATTTATATTTGAGTTGGGCCGAATTACCCACTTAATATAAATAGGGAATTTAAGTGAGGAATTGTTATTTTCTTAAACGAGAAAACTTTTCCCTCAAACCTCACCCGCCGACCCTCTCTCCTTCTCCCTCATCTCTCGGCGCCAACCTCAAGGAGACCTAGGGTTCCATCTTGAGGAGCGTAGGAGTACCTCCCGACGACATCAAGGATACGAGGGCGCTCCTCTCCGTGAGAAGAACGCATAGACGCAAGAAGATTTGTCGGAGAGATCTCTTCACCGGAAAGCTAGCGACTAGAATCGTAAGAAATCTAGTGCAGGAGGTAAGAAACCCCTCACCTGCAGTATAAGTAGCTCTTTTCAAGGTTTTACGCATTAGTTCAGTTGTACGCAGAATTTTAGTATGTAGGGTGTGAACTAGTGCACGCCATATGTTTGATAAAATGTGTAACTCAGTTAAATGCCACCGTAGGCATTTTAATAGCTCGGTAAATGCAATAGAAGCATTTTTACAGCATGTTCAGTTTTATTACAGTTTTTTTATGGGACTACGGTCCAATGGGTGGGCTCCCACAGTCGCCTCTAGGTTCAGACAACCTAGCTCTAGGTTCAGATAACCTAGAAATAACAAGATAAGAAAATTCAGCTATATCCAGTATTTTATTTTCAGCAGTGGCACTGTACTGGACTAGATGTCCCTTGGGTTGGGCTCCCATAGTCGTCCCTAGGTTTAGATAACCTAGTAACCCTACTAGATTCGGGACTAGCTACCTCGGGTTTAGTTAGGGATGTGCGCATAGCAAGTACAGTTGCCGGGCCCATCAGCAGCATGATTAGTATTTTGATCTATAATTATAAATAGTTTTTCAAAATCTCACAATCAGTTATGTGAACATGATTTAAATTCAGTATTAGCTTAGTTCAGTTCAGCTCAGTGTTGTATCAATTTAGCTTCTTTCCATTGATACATGTGTTAGCTCATGATTAGCTCTTGATATTCCATGACTAGTTTTGATGCCATGTTTTAGTACACATGATCAGTAACTTCAGTATTTAAATTTCAGCATGTGAGCATGTATTTCAAGTAGCATGTTTTAAAAGCATGATTTCATCGTATGCATGTTTTGTGAGGTAGATGGTTTCTTACTAAGCGAAAGCTTACAGATACTTCTTTTCCTTATACTACAGATAAAGGTAAAGGAAAGATGGACTAGCGGAGGCTGGATGTCAATGCGATGAAGATGTGTGTGGACAGGAACTTGGAATAAAGATTCTTGGAGAAACTAGCAACCTTTAGAACTTAGTATTTTCTTATAGTATTAATTTTCTGTATTTCTAGATATTTAAGTGTCCGAATTATGCAAGATATGCTTAGATGGTTAGTGGACATGCTTAGAACACTAGTTGTTTGCTATTAGAATATTTTTCGGTTATAGTAGAACTTATGTATGTGATCTTGGCACGAAACATTGCTGAAATCAGAGCTTAGCTGTGAAATCAGAAACCCCAATCGATCCACCGATCGATTGGAGGCCCTCAATCGATCAGCTGATCGATTGGGGAGTTTTCCTCGCGAACAGTAAGCTCCTGGATCGATCAGCTGATCGATCCGGTCGCGTTCTGTCACGAACAGTGAGCCCCGGAATCGATTCCTGGATCGATCGGGGAATTAGCCTCGTGAACAGAGAGCTCTGGAATCGATCACTGGATCGATTGGCCAGCCTGGATCGATCAGCTGATCGATCTAGAGTTTCCCCCGTGTACAGTAGCAAGCTGAATCGATCAGTGGATCGATCAGATCATTCCAGTCGATCCACCGATCGATCGGGAGGCTTGATAACAGCTGGAAACCCCTTATTTCAGTGCTGGTTCATATGTGAAGTCTAGATTACTTTCTTTAGCATAGGAACAGCATTCAAGATGTAGTTTAAACATGAGTTTCAGATCTAATAGCAATTAGCAGAAGAAATAGTAGTAGTTAGCAAAATTTTGAATTAGTTCAGCTTTTTCGCACCTTTAGAAAATGGTTTAGCACAGCATAATGTGACGGTCCGGCCTCGCAGCCTAGCTAGTAGGAGGTGGGTCGTTACAGAGTGGTATCAAAGCAAAAGTTCCATACTTCCTACGCACACATCAGCATTGAACCTGCAGCTTCTAAGTAAGAAACGTCTCTCACTTTATTTTGTTCTTTATTTCATGTTTATAGATACTGTAGCATGTTAATTGATGATAGTACCTAACATGATAGTAGTAGTAGTTATATAAACATGATTGCCTTAGTCATGTATGTCCTCTATCTCTTTAGAAAATGGTACGAGGACACCCAGCTAGAAAGACACCAGTTACTGAGCCCCAGCATGAGGCAGGCAGTTCAGTGCCTCCTCCAGACCTTACAGCTGTAGTGGCTCAGTTACAGAAGCAACTAGCTGAACAACAACAGGAGATAGCCACCCTCAGGGCTAATCAGCAGAACACTCCCACTGTCACCCCAGAACCCAATTTAGAGACCCCAGCAGTAATAGCGGTTCCACCAGTCCAACCTACAGCACCAGTAGCCCCAGCAGTCGGGGCAAGGGGAGAAGCCTATCTGATTCAGTGGCAGAGAGTTAAGCCAGAGAATTTCTCAGGCACCAGTGAACCATGGGATGCTCAAGCCTGGTTCAAAACACTGGAGAGTACGATGGAGCTTCTGGACTGGCCGGAATATGAGAAGGTGAAGTGTGCCTCCTTCTACTTGACAGGGGATGCATGCATGTGGTGGGAGAAAATTAAAGCGAGGCGCCCAGTGAACCAGATGACATGGGTTGACTTCGAGAAGGAATTCTTCGAGGAGTTCTTTCACAGGCGGGTCACAAACCGCCACTACGACGAGTTCACTGAATTTCGTCAGGGCAACCTTTCAGTTGAGGAGGCCGTGAGGAAATTCTACAGACTGGCTCGTCTATGCCCCGAACTAGTCAGCACTGAAAGGAAACTAGTCCGGCTGATGCTCAAGATGTTAAGGCCGGAAATAGCAATGATTGTGGCCAGCGGTGTCCGTAGGCCGCAAACTACAGAAGAACTAGTGAGCAGTGCCCTGACCACTGAGCATTATCAGAACAGTATCAAGCAGCAGAAGCAAGTTCTCTCAGAGTCGAAAGGCCAAGGAGGCTCAGGTACTCAGAAGCACCAGGGCCACAGCTCCCACGGCTCTAACTGGAAAGGGAACTCCAGCAACAAACGCAAACCAGGGAGTTACCCAAAAGGAGGACCAGCTAGTAAACAGCCTAGCTATCCCAAGTGTTCCACTTGTGGAAAATTTCACCCAGGAGTTTGTCGCAAGGGTACTCGAGGATGTTTCGAATGTGGCCAGGAAGGGCATATGGCTAAACAATGCCCAAACAAGACCAGCTTTCCTCCACCACAGCCGATTCAGTACGAAGTCAAACCAGCACAGTTGCACCAGATGCAGGCTGCTTTAGATGGTCCATACATCAGCCAAGGCAGACTGGAAGCCCCCTCAGTCACGACAAATGCAAGGATCTACTCACTGACCAGAGAAGACGTAGCGAATGCCTCGACAGTTGTTACGAATCAGATTAGTATTTTACAGCAAAGTACAACTGTCTTATTCGATACTGGGGCAACCCATTCTTATATATCCAGGACGTTTTCCGAAAAGTTAGCGATACCCCCAGAGGTACTCAGTAGTCA
Source organism: Zingiber officinale (assembly GCF_018446385.1). NCBI lineage: Eukaryota > Viridiplantae > Streptophyta > Magnoliopsida > Zingiberales > Zingiberaceae > Zingiber > Zingiber officinale. The sequence continues at coordinate 35,989,827 of NC_055988.1, read as the reverse complement.
ATTTCTGATGACATTGCCTTCGGGAGAAATTATGGCGTCCACGCACCAGCTTCGGGCAATGCCAGTCATTATAGCAGACAGAGAACTCTTTTGTGATCTGTTAGTGCTAGATATGACTGATTATGATGTCATCCTTGGAATGGACTTCTTGATCACATACGGTGCCTCTATAGAGTGCCGTAAACAGAAAGTCGTATTCCAACCTGAAGCAGAAGTACAGTTCGAGTACATTGGAGAACCAAAGAGAAAGGCCAAGAAGTTTCTCTCATCTCTAAAAGCACAGAAATTAATGGGTTCAGGATGTATGGGATTCCTAGCACATGTAGTCAATACCAGTCAGAACAAGGACCAACAGCTAGAAGGGGTCCGAGTTGTATGTGACTACCCAGCAGTCTTCCCTGAAGAGTTACCAGGCCTAGCACCAGACAGGGAGATTGAATTCGAGATAGAACACATTCCCGGTACAAATCCTATCTCCAAAGCACCTTACCGCATGGCTCCAGCAGAACTGAAGGAACTTCATGAGCAACTACAGGAGCTGCTTGACAAGGGCTTCATACGTCCTAGTCACTCACCATGGGGAGTGCCTGTATTGTTCGTGAAGAAGAAGGACGGGAGCATGCGCCTGTGTATAGATTACAGAGCACTAAACCAAGTCATGATTAAGAACAGGTATCCTCTTCCTAGAATAGATGACCTGTTTGATCAGCTAAAGGGAGCAGCAGTGTTCTCTAAGATAGATCTCAGATCGGGATATCACCAAGTTAAAGTCAAAGAGGGTGATATACCCAAGACGGCTTTCAGGACCAGATACGAACACTATGAGTTCGTAGTCATGCCCTTTGGCGTGACAAATGCTCCAACTACTTTCATGGACCTCATGAATAGGGTATTCAGAGAATACTTAGATAAGTTTGTTATCGTATTCATTGATGACATCCTTATCTATTCCAGAACTCAGGAAGAACATGCAGCGCACCTGAAAATAGTATTGCAGACCCTTCAGCACAAGCAGTTGTACGCCAAGTTCACGAAATGTGAATTCTGGCTAGATCAGGTAGCCTTCCTGGGTCACATCATCCCCAAAGATGGTATCATGGTAGACCCCCAGTAAGATAGAAGCTGTGAGTAACTGGAAAAGACCCAAGAACGTCAGTGAAATCAGAAGCTTTTTGGGACTAGCAGATTATTACAGAAAGTTCGTAGAGAACTTCTCCAGAATAGCCTCCCCACTGATAGCTCTTACCAGAAAGAACAGAAAATTTCAGTGGACAGAGGACTGTGAGAATAGCTTCAGCGAGCTAAAGAGGAGGTTGACCAGTGCTCTTATTCTGACTCTACCAGAAAACACAGACAGCTTTGATAATTATAGTGATGCCTCTAAGTTGGGACTGGGAGCAGTACTGATGCAAGAAGGTAAGGTGATCGCCTATGCCTCCAGACAACTCAAGGATTATGAGAGGAACTATCTTACTCATGACCTTGAGCTTGCAGCAGTGGTGTTCGCCCTTAAAATTTGGAGACACTACTTGTATGGAGCTCAGTGTAGAGTGTATACAGATCATTAGAGTCTGAAGTACTTCTTTACTCAGAAGGATCTGAATATGTGACAGCGTAGATGGCTCGAACTGGTCAAAGATTATGATGTAGACATCCTCTACCATCCAGGAAAAGCTAATAAGGTGGCAGACACACTTAGCAGGAAGTCCAGCGCCACCTTACTATCACTAGCAGCCATGTCACCGCCCCTACAGAAGGAGATCACAGATTTCAGCCTCGAACTTATAGTGGGATAGCTCTCTACTATGACATTAGAATCCACCTTGCTTGGTGACATCAAGACAGCTCAGGGACAGGATCCTGAAATTCAGAAAATCAAGCAAGGACTAGCAGGATCGGAAAGTGGAGAGTTCAGAGTATCAGATAGTGGGGCATTATATTTTGGTGGCAGACTATGCGTTCCGGATCAGGAGGAACTAAAGAGAAAGATTTTAGATGAGGCTCACAGGACTCCCTATGCGATGCATCCGGGTTCCACCAAGATGTGCCAAGACCTAAAGAGACGTTTTTGGTGGCCTGGGATGAAAAGAGACGTCGCTAGATATGTCAGTACCTGTCTAACCTGTCAGAGGGTCAAGGCAGAACATCAGAGACCAGGAGGAGTCCTGCAGCCTATTCAGATTCCAGAATGGAAGTGGGAGGATATTTCCATGGATTTTATAGTGGGACTACCCAGGACCACGAATGGCTTTGATGCCATCTGGGTAATAGTCGATAGATTGACTAAATCAGCCCACTTCTTAGCTATCAGGATATCCTACTCCATAGAGCAGCTAGCTCAGTTGTATCTCAAGGAGATTGTCAGACAACATGGAGTCCCACGGACCATCATTTCAGACAGAGACAGTAGGTTCACCTCACACTTTTGGGAGTGTGTACAGTCAGCATTGGGCACCAAGTTAAAATTTAGCACAGCCTTCCATCCTCAGACAGATGGTCAGACGGAGCGAGTAAATCAGGTACTCGAAGATATGCTCCGAGCATGTGCCCTAGACTTCAATGGAAGTTGGTGCAAATATCTGAGTTTAGCAGAATTTGCATACAACAATAGTTATCAGGCCACTATCGGTATGGCACCTTACGAGGCTCTCTACGGGCGGAGGTGTAGATCTCCAATCTGTTGGTATGAAAGTGGTGTGTTAGAGTGTATACTAAAAGCCTAGCTTTTGGTATAAACATTTATCTAGAAATAAGAATCACATTGGTCAAATGTCTACATTTGTGATAAATGTAGTTGTTCAATTAATTTATATTGTAGATAACATGGTGTGTGGTGTCACACACAGAGGATCATGTTATCAGTACCTTATAAATTATAAACAGTAGCTCACGACCAAGATGGAAAGGAACAAACCATTTGAAGGTCGTAGTGTAATTAGGTATTAGTTTATCTTAACTATATAATTACACTAGTACACTTGAGTGTATTGAGTAGGACCATTAGAGGTCGTTTCTTTTATACTGACTTTATAAAGAAACAAAGACCTCAGTTATTATGGAAGTGTGTGCTCTTAATCCTAATATAATAACAAGCACATATATTTGATATTTATTTCTTTAATTTGTCAATGGGTGAGATTTAGTTCGATGAATCAATAAGCCCGATAAGTTGGGAAATGATATCACTTATAGTGTGTGTTTTTTATTATAGAAGGAAACTGTGTCCTAGAGATACTAGGTTGAGAATGCCCCCAAGAGGAGCTCAAAAGGATTGTCATGTTAAACCCTGCAGGTGGACTTAGTCCGACATGACGATGAAGTTGAGTGGTACTACTCTTGGAGCTAGATATTAATTAAGTGAGTTGTCAGTAACTTACTTAATTAGTGGACATTTGTTATCTTAAACACAGGAAGACTAACACACTCATAATAAGAAGGAGCCCAAAAATGTAATTTGGGATTGGTGCGGTAGCTCAATAATAATTCTCTAGTGGAATGAATTATTATTGATAAAATTAAGTTGTGTGTTCGGGGCGAACACGGGATGCTTAATTTTATCGGGAGACCAAAACTAATTCCTCCTCTCGGTCCCTATCGTAGCCTCTTAATTATAGAGTACTATACCCACCTTCTTACCCATCCTATAGGGGGCCGGCCAAGCTAGCTTGGAGACTAAGCTAGGGCCGGCCATGTTTTGGTTCATGGGTGAATCATGTGGCCGGCCCTAGCTTGAACTCAAGCTTAGGTGGCCGGCCCTATTAAAATAAAAAGGAATTTTATTTTTTAAAATTTTCTCATGTGGATAACATGATTTAAAAGAGAGTTTAAAAATTTAAATCTTTCCTTTTATAAGATTCTACAAAAGATTAAGAGAAGAGTTAAATCTCTTTCCTTATTTGTAGATTAAAAGGTTGATTTTAATTTTGGTAAAAACTTTCCTTTTAATCATGTTCATGATTTAAAAGAGAGTTTAAAAATTAAATATCTCTTTTATAAAGCCTCTACAAGGATTAAGAAAAGATTAGATATCTTTCCTTATTTGTAGATTGGAAGAGATTTTAATTTTTAAAGATAACTTTCTTTTTATTCACATGTTTAAAAGAAATATTTTAATTTATAAAATTTCCTTTTTATTGACCATCATGAAGGGAAAATTATTAGAGAAATTTTTTATAAAATTTCCGGAAACAAATTAGGAAAGTTTTAATTCTTGATTGAATTAAATTTCCCTTGCTTGGTTTAAAGTGGCCGGCCACATTGTTGATGAGAAAAAAATTATTTTTAATTAAATAAATTTTCCTTATCAATGGCAAAAGAATTAAGGAAATTTTTATTTAAATTTCCTTATTTGCTAAGGCCAAGGATTATAAAAGAGAGGGTAGAGGTGCCTTCATGGAGAACAACTCTATTATTTTTCCTCTCTCTTTTTCTTCCTTGGTGTGGCCGGCCATCCTCTCCTCCTTTCTTCTCTTTGATGGCCGAACCTCATCCTTCTTGTGGAGACTCATATGGTGGCCGGATCAAGTTTAGAGAAGAAGAAGAAGAAGGAGAGAAAGAAAGCTTTGTTTCTAGCATCCCTTGGAGCATGGTGGTGGTGGCCGAACCTCTTCATCCTAGAAGAAGTTTTGATGGCCGAAACTTGCAAGGAAGAAGAAGGTGTTTGGTGGTTCTCATCTTGGAAGATCGTTGTCCACACAACGTCCGAGGTTAGAAGAGGAATACAGTAGAAGATCAAGAGGTTTTTCTAAAAGGTATAACTAGTAATTTTTCTTTCCGCATCATACTAGTTATTTTTGGAAATAATACTAAATACAAGAGGCATACGATTCTAGAGTTTCGAATTTGTTTTCGATATAGTGTTCTTTTGTTTTTCTTTTCCTTGTGATTTGATTGTTCTTTTCGGTTAACCTAAAGTTATTTTAGGAAATTAAATATTAACTTTCTATAAAAGGTTTTGTCTAGTCGGTGGTGGTTGCTCCCATATCCAAGAAGGCCATGTGCCTCGCCACGTCAGTACTGGGAACCGATTATGGAAATTAATATTTAATGGAATTAATAACTTAAGGTGACTTGGGTCGAACGTGTTAAGTTCCGCAGGAGATCCAAGTCAAAACCTTAAAGAACAAATAGATTAAGTTTTGGATCAAACGTGTTAAATTCCGCAGGCGATCCAAAATTTAATTTAAAAGAACACATGGTAGCTAGGAAAAGGTTCAGACCTTTGTACAAAATTTTTGTACATTGGAACCTCTAGGCTTTCCGAGTAGCAACCAACATGGTGAACAGAAGGAACTAGAACTTCAGACAGATCTAGTAGCAAATACCACAGTAGCTATACAGCAGATCCGTCAGAGGATAGAGACAGCTCAGAGCCTCCAGAAAAGCTATGCTGATACACGGCGCAGACCTTTAGAGTTTTCAGTTGGGGATACAGTATTCCTCAGAGTGGCTCCCATGAAGGGAGTAATGCGTTTTAGGAAGAAGGGAAAATTAAGTCCCAGATATGTGGGACCATACCTTATCAGCAGAAGAGTTGGCAAGGTAGCATATGAGCTAGAGCTACCCCAGGAGATGTCAGCTATCCATAATGTATTTCATGTCTCTATGCTGAAGAAGCATATCCCGGATGCCACTCAGGTGATTGAGCCCCAGTCGGTACAAGTTCGCGAAGACCTCAGCTATGACAGTCGGCCTATTCAGATAATAGACCGAGCAGTTAAGAAATTGCGAAACAAGGAAGTACCAATAGTAAAAGTTAGTTGGCACAGTCACACAGCAGAAGAGGCAACTTGGGAGACAGAAGCTAGTATGAGACAGAAGTACCCAGAGTTATTCTAAGTTCGAGGACGAACTTTTTATAAGGTATGGGGGATTGTAACGCCCGAAAATTCTCAAATCCATTTTAGAAATATTCTATGATTTTTCTGAAATTTTAGGATATTTTTATGGAATTTTTAGAGTAGTGGAAGTAGCAAAAATAAATAGAATCGTAAAATAGCTTAAGCGGGAATCGAACCCGGGACCTAACGGGTCCGGTAACCTTTAGATAGCTTTAGTAACCAAGTGAACTCAGCAGGGTCGTGCTGAAAGGAAAGGGGAACAATTATATTTATATTTGAGTTGGGCCAAATTACCCACTTAATATAAATAGGGAATTTAAGTGAGGAATTGTTATTTTCTTAAACGAGAAAACTTTTCCCTCAAACCTCACCCGCCGACCCTCTCTCCTTCTCCCTCATCTCTCGGCGCCAACCTCAAGGAGACCTAGGGTTCCATCTTGAGGAGCGTAGGAGTACCTCCCGGTGACATCAAGGATACGAGGGTGCTCCTCTCTGCGAGAAGAACGCATAAATGCAAGAAGATTTGTCGGAGAGATCTCTTCACCGGAAAGCTAGCGACTAGAATCGTAAGAAATCTAGCGCAGGAGGTAAGAAACTCCTCACCTGCAGTATAAGTAGCTCTTTTCGAGGTTTTATGCATTAGTTCAGTTGTACGCAGAATTTTAGTATGTAGGGTGTGAACTAGTGCACACCATATGTTTGATAAAATGTGTAACTCAGTTAAATGCCACCGTAGGCATTTTAATAGCTCGGTAAATGCAATAGAAGCATTTTTACAGCATGTTCAGTTTTATTACAGTTTTTTTATGGAACTACGGTCCAATGGGTGGGCTCCCATAGTCGCCTCTAGGTTCAGACAACCTTGCTCTAGGTTCAGATAACCTAGAAATAACAAGATAAGAAAATTCAGCTATATCCAATAGTTTATTTTCAGCAGTGGCACTGTACTGGACTAGATGTCCCTTGGGTTGGGCTCCCATAGTCGTCCCTAGGTTTAGATAACCTAGTAACCATACTAGATTCGGGACTAGCTACCTCGGGTTTAGTTAGGGATGCGTGCATAGCAAGTACAGTTGTCGGGCCCATCAGCAGCATGATTAGTATTTTGATCTATAATTATAAATAGTTTTTCAAAATCTCACAATCAGTTATGTGAACATGATTTAAATTCAGTATTAGCTTAGTTCAGTTCATCTCAGTGTTGTATCAGTTTAGCTTCTTTCCATTGATACATGTGTTAGCTCATGATTAGCTCTTGATATTCCATGACTAGTTTTGATGCCATGTTTTAGTACACATGATTAGTAACTTCAGTATTTAAATTTCAGCATGTCAGCATGTATTTCAAGTAGCATGTTTTAAAAGCATGATTTCATCGTATGCATGTTTTGTGAGGTAGATGGTTTCTTACTAAGCGAAAGCTTACAGATACTTCTTTTCCTTATACTGCAGATAAAGGTAAAGGAAAGATGGACTAGCGGAGGCTGGAGGTCAATGCGATGAAGATGTGTGTGGACAGGAACTTGGAATAAAGATTCTTGGAGAAACTAGCAACCTTTAGAACTTAGTATTTTCTTATAGTATTACTTTTCTGTATTTCTAGATATTTAAGTGCCCAAATTATGCAAGATATGCTTAGATGGTTAGTGGACATGCTTAGAACACTAGTTGTTTGCTATTAGAATGTTTTCCAGTTATAGTAGAACTTATGTATGTGATCTTGGCACGAAATAGTGTTGAAATCAGAGCTTAGCTGCGAAACCAGAAACCCCAATCGATCCACTGATCGATTGGAGGCCCTCAATCGATCAGCTGATCGATTGGGGAGTTTTCCTCGCGAACAGTAAGCTCCTGGATCGATCAGCTGATCGATCCGGTCGCGTTCTGTCGCGAACAGTGAGCCCCGGAATCGATTCCTGGATCGATCGGGGAATTAGCCTCGCGAACAGAGAGCTCTGGAATCGATCACTGGATCGATTGGCCATCCTGGATCGATCAGTCGATCGATCCAGAGTTTCCCCCGTGTATAGTATCAAGCTGAATCGATCAGTGGATCGATCAGATCATTCCAGTCGATCCACCGATCGATCGGGAGGCCTGATAATAGCTGGAAACCCCTTATTTCAGTCCTGGTTCATATGTGAAGTCTAGATTACTTTTTTTAGCATAGGAACAGCATTCAAGATGTAGTTTAAACATGAGTTTCAGATCTAATAGCAATTAGCAGAAGAAATAGTAGTAGTTAGCAAAATTTTGAATTAGTTCAGCTTTTCCGCACCTTTAGAAAATGGTTTAGCACAGCATAATGTGACGGTCCGGCCTCGCAGCCTAGCTAGTAGGAGGTGGGTCGTTACAGGTGCAGACTCATTTTCCATTGGTTGAGGTTCATTAACTCTCGATTGTCTCGTCGATCATCCTCTAGCCATTCTACATTTCATAAGCCAAACCAGTGGGGCATACGTCAACCCATCCTTAATACTTTCATGTATAAGTATGCTTAATCTTAACAAATAGTTCACATTAATCATAACAGAAATAAAATGCATAAAAGTTATGAGAAGGTACTTTCTTACTTGGAAGCTGTAGGATCAATGCTTGATGTGTGTGACGGAAGGATGGAACTTTCTCTGATACCAAACTGTAACACCCCACCCCACCCCTTTATCTATTTATATCCTTACCTTACATGGCAGAGGTTACTCTCTTCTTATCTAATTTTATGCTTCCATTCTTACTTATTAGAAACTGCTCGATACCGAGACATACTCAAAACTTGCTTCGTGGTAGGATGTGATTTGGAACCAAGCAGAGCTGGGAGGGAGTCTAGAGCTTCTGGCGGGTCGAGGTTGTGCAGCCCTGACCAGCCGTGTAGCCTTGCCAAGGCCACAATTTGGCACGATCGTGTGAAGGTCACACGGCCCTGTCATCTTGGTTGAACCAAAGAGGTGCATGACTGTGTGAGTCTACATGGTCGTGTCCCCTTGGCCGAGAGGAAGGGGTGCACGACCTTGTGAATCCACACGGTCGTGTCCCCTTAGCAAAGAGGAAGAGGTGCACGGCTGTGTGAATCCACACGGTCGTGTCACCTTGGCCGAGGAGAAGAAGTGCACGACCGTGTGAATCCACACAGCCGTGCCCCCTGTCCGAGAAGAAGAGGTGAACGGTCGTGTGAATTCACACGGTCGTGTCACCTTGGCCGAGAGCAAGAAGTAGGGGGTCGTGTGAATCCACACGGTCGTGACACGGGTCGTGCGGATGTCACACCCCACTCTACCCAAGGTTTGGTCTCCCCTTTGTACATATCATTGTCACTCCAATTACTACCAAACCGATAAATTCATCTTAAGCAACTAGTGATAGTATTTCAGGTAAAGCGGAAAGGAGAAAATACTTTAGCATCAGTTCTAACATATTCCAAACATTCACAAGTTCATAGATCTTCTTCCATTGTTCTGTCACACACACACACAATGCACCGCTCTTGCTGCCTCCTCCTAGTCGAGCTTTCCTTTACCTTTATCTGCAATATAAGGAAATGCAAATCTATAAGCGAATGCTTAGTAAGTATCATCTACTCACAAAATGATGCATTTAAAGAGAACATGTTTTCTTTTTAAAAACTGCTTGCAGAAGGCACAAAACTTACACTTAACCGTAATTCACGCTAAAACACATAAATTAGACTTATATACATGGCATACATTTTTAAATAGGTTGATCATGCAAAACATCAACTCAAACCATGCTAGTAATATAATGAAAACATAAATCTTGGCATATTATAGAGTTCATCAATGTTGCACTTTATAACTCAAGTTCTCAACCTTAGGAAACTTCTACTAAGACAAACCATGCAGTTTGAAAACTTTATATTACATAATTAGTGAAAATAATAAACAACTTGCTTTGGGCCCGACATTGTACCACTTTGCACGCATCCTTAATAAGATCCGAGGTAGCTAATCCCGAACCCATTAAGGTACTACTAGGTGGTCTAGGAGCCTAGGGGCGATCTAGGAGCCCACCCATGGACCTTGTGTCCAGTACATGCCTTTCTAAAATAAAATACTTTCTTTTAACTATTGATTTCTTGTACTTGCACTTGTTTGTCATTTAAACAAACACCTTATGTGCGCTTAATTCCCTCACTCTTATAGGAAAGCACTTTAGGGCACTTGAATAAACTTCTTAGCCCCAAAACTAAATAGGAAGCAATTCAAGATACTCTAAACATGCTCTTAGTCCCAAAACTTTAGAGGGCATCTTACATATCATAGCATCTATCTCCTTTAACATGCAATAAGCATATCATAACATGCATCTTCCTTAACATGCTTAAAACATATCGTAACATGTATTATCGAAGCTACTCATACTGCAAGTGAGAGATACTTCCTTTCGCTATTTCTTACAATTACACCACTAAGGTTTTGGGGAGAATACGCCTCCCTTGTATGCCTTGGCCTCTAGATTTCTCTTCACCCGCATAGTAATTCCCGGAAGGACACCCTCATCTTAGATTCTCCTCTTGAGAAGCTTCAAAGAATGGAACCCTAAGGTTCTTGGCCGAAAATTGAAGAAAAGAGAGGGAAGGAGGTTTTGGCTAGTGAGGAGAAGGAGAAGATGAAAAGCTAGGTTTTCATCTCTTCCATTCCCTTTTATACTAAGTGGAAGTTGAAGCATCTCTCCACATATAATGAATAGTTTGCTATTTCTAATGTGATGTTTTACCACCACCTAATGGTTACTTAAACCAAAGGTCTAGGGTTCAAATCCTAGACTAGGCCATTTATGAATATATTTTTATTTCTTTTTTCTTCTATTTCTTGTTGCTCTTTTTGGAGGAAAGGAATTTTACGGGTGTTACAAATAATTTATTATATATTCAATTTAAATTTGAATTAAACTCAAAAATATATACCTTGAACTCACTCCACCATTATTGTTTTGTGGCCGGTGGAGTGCTTGAATATGTCATCGATTCTCCTCCCCAATGGTTATTCATGATTCTATTAATTTCATGAACAACTTGTACAAGATTTTCAAATCTGCATTAAATTACAAACAGATAATGTTAAATAATTAAGATAGATAAAAACATAAAATATTTTATAGTACTTACGAATCTCTGATAGGGGCAAAAAAAGCTCTATCATTCCTAAACTCAGCAAATGAGTTTCTTGTAGAGTCAGGAAGATTTGTGGGCACTGGCAACTGCACGGGCAGAAAAATTTCGACAGCATCTCCCCTGTACTGGTGACAATCTAAGACATACATACATACAAAATACATCAGCCACATATGGCTGGAATATATTTACACAACCACGCAGTTATATAATCAGCCCACTCGGCTGGAACAGAAATAAACACAACCACGCAGTTATATAAATATATTAATCAGCCCACACAGCTGTACTAAAAACCAACACAGCAGAAATCACAAACAACGATCACCAAACATAAAGTCACTAACTGTGAGCCAGCTTGGCTTGACACAATAATATCAAACCAAATACAAGATACACAAACACAAGAATAAGAAACATAACGAAAACACAACTAACGTACAGTATACCAAAACCATAATATTGTCCTTGAATGTGACGTGGGACTGGCGGACAGGATCTCCAGGCGACTCCATAAATCCTTTACCTGGTACCTGGTGAAATTACCAATATACGGGGTGGTGAGTATAAAGACTCAGCGGGTAATAGACAGATAGAGCATGAGTATAGTAAAGAACTAGAGATACACAAAGGTATACAGTCTCATAGGGAATATAGCAGATACTACAGTGATATCATAGTAAATGTCCATACCTGAAACCATATCCTACGCTAGTAATAGGTCACAAGTAGCAAAGATCTGCTACAGTACTGCTTATACTACAAGGATAGCATGTGAGGTATATACATAATACCAATAAGTGAGCCAGTGTCTAAACACATACAACAGACGCATAACTCAACATATGTAAGCATAACAGCATAAGCAATAGCAGCATAAACTAGCAATAACAGCATAAGTATAATAACAACATCGTATGCATGGATGGTCACCCCGCTCACCCCTCTGCACCACGACCCCTGTATGGTCGAGAGGCTGGATCGATGACAACTGTACGACACTCCAGCCGCCACTACTCTCGAGTGACCGAGTGGACAGTTTGCATAGTAGTTGATTAGCTATGTCTGCGACGGGGGTCCCTGCTACCCGTGACTCCAGCTATCACTACCCACGAGTGTACGAGTGGGGGGAGGGGGGGGGCAAGACAGGACAAGCGGCACGCTCCAGCCGCCATTACCCATAAGTGGTCGAGCGTGCGGCCCTAGCCAACGACCCTCTCAACCACAAGGGAGACATGGTCGCTGGCATGCATGCAAGGACATAATGCGTAAATGCAGCAGGTCATCATATATATATAAACAGAAACAGGTATGCTACATGAAGCCAGCATGCTCAGTAAGGTGTGTAAATAAACAGCAACCAAAGCATGTAAACATGGTATCAGGTGTCCATATATCCAATACCTAATATCTAATGTCTGGCATCTGGTATCTGGTATCTGATACCTAGTAATATAGTATCTGCTAAATATTATCGATAGCAACAAGAGACTGTATAGAAACAGACATGAGTAGCTCAAAAATTGAGTGGAAGTATCAAACGCAGGAAAAATATGAGTGGAGTCAAGATAAATACAAGAACTATCGAAGGTATAGCTCATGCACTAAGAATAATGTACTAAGAGATAAAGCAAGAAGTACCCGCCTTTATCTGCCGATCGTGATAAATAATGTCACGTCAAGATGTGTCTCCGACTAGTATCCTGCAACACAGAATACATAATATTGCTAAGTTCTATCATAAGACAAATAGCTAATTCTAATCCTAATCTGATTAGGCATCAATATTTTAATTCCCTTTACTGATCCAACACTTCTTTCACAACTAATCCCCTTATGAGTTAATCTATTTCAATTAGTTAACCATTCTTGTTTACATACTCCACTTATCCAACAAAACCTGAACTAACAATCCAACTTATCTAATCATGTTTAATTCCATTAACAACTAAACATTATGAATTAAACATGCATAATTCATCCACCTAATCAGTTGCTAACCACCACCTCTGATAATCCAACCAACACTACTAATTACTCATTAACCAAGATAGAACATATTAAAATCCCAAACTGATATAAAACTATATCAACCTAATACCATCAATCCAAATCAACCAATATAATTGATTGTATTCATTAAGCCTTACCTTAGGATCAAACAAAAAGGGAGATCACAATGGTTAGTGCTCCCACCAACAATGTCTGCAAAGTAAGATACCATACAGGGCCTACACAGGAGTTAATGTAATTAACCCTATTCTTACATAATAAAAAGTAATACCCATAACTAAATTCTGATCTACCTAATGTCAAATGGTTAGTTCTATAAAATTTGTTGAAACTGTACAAAACCAGCACTGATCTAATACTTAGACATTTCATTGCTCAAACCATAGAAATCATTTAATTCATCTTCCAAAACTCACCTAGATTTGGAGACTCCTAAGTTGAGCCACGGTAGAGATACTTGCAGACGGAAATTCATGGCCAAAGCTACTGTAAAGCTGCTACCAAGGCAAGGTCGGAGCTACAGTCATTACCCACCAACTTAGTACAAACATCTTATACAAAAATTGGAATTCAAATCTCTATAAACCCAAAACCAAAATGCCTTACCCAAATTTTGTGCTGGCATTTTCCTCTCTGCAAGCGATCTAACAAAAAGAGGCTGATGAGATGGGTGAAGAAAGAACCGGCAGTAGTAAAGCTAGGGCACAGCGCAGATGGCGGATCAGCTACGACCGACCGAAGGGAAAATGCTTAGCTCTTGGCCGGAGAGGAATCCGGCCATGGACTCAAGGGAAAAAGGCAGATGGAGAAATGGATCATCGACGGCACTCGGGTGGCGCACGAGTGGCTCTCGGCTCCAGTAGATCGGGGAATCGGCGTAAGGAGGTCTCGCGGCATCCGTTAATGGCTGGAGAATCGAGATCAGGCGAGCAAGAGATGTCGAGAGGTTCCGGGTCAACAGGCACCAATGGTCTGGGTGGCCGACAATTGGGGCTCATCGGCGTCGGAGCCGGTTGATCAGCGGCGATGAGTGTTCGGGAGAGGTGGTGCGTGAGGGAGAGGAAGAGGGGATCGGGAATGAGGAAGAGGGGATCGGGAATGAGGAAGAGGGGTAATCAGTGGAGGAGAAGGGAGGGATAAATAAAACTTAGGTTTTTAATTAATCAACTTAGGTTAATCTAATTAAACATTAAGTTGATTCCTCAATCAACTCCCACTAAAACATATTCCAAACAGGCTTCTTCCCAGGCCTATAATTGATCTCCTTAAAATACGCCAAACGGGCTCCGAAAAATTTCCAGAAAATTCCTAAAGATTCCTGAAAAATACAATAAGATTATTTGTTAAATAACCTTATTATTTAATTATTATTTGGATATCGTATTTTACATTCTCCCCCACTAATAAAAATTTGGTCCCCAAATTTACTGCTCATCTCAGAGATCCTCATCTAAGGGTAGCAACTAAGCATCAAATCTCCAGCCATAATGGATGACTCTGGGGGGTTATGAGCTCACACTGCTTTCGCTACTTTCACACTGTTGTCTAGCCAACTGTGAGTAAATCAACTATCTCTGAAATCCATAATCCACTACTAACAGATCCTCCATCATCTGTATAGGGCGCTCAAACTAACCATCAGTCCAAGGGTGAAAACCACCACTACAACAAAACTCTATACTCACGATGTTACAAACTCTACTAGGTACGTGAGTTAAATCATAGATCTTGATCTGATATCATACTCAGTAATATACCATAAAGTTTGGTAATCTCTGTACAGTATATCCCTGCTAAGCGATCCAAAGGGTCCGCTCTATGGATCGGTAGAAAGTGAACGAAGCTAATCAACCAATCAACGATTACCCAAATCATATCATATCCTTTATAAGTCTTGGGTAATCCCACAACAAAGACCATCATGACAAACTCTCATCTTCATCCCAGTATGCGAATCTACTGAAATAATCCTGCTAGCCTCCAACATTAAGCCTTCACTTGCTGACAAACTAGACATCAAACTACAAAATCTGCGATGTCTCTCTTCATGTCGTTCCACCAATAGAAATGCTCTTAGTCTCTATACATCGGGTGTCACCTAGATGTATCACAAATCTAGATCGAGGTGTTTCCTGTAGTAACACCTCTCGAATTGTCTGAGACTCAAGAACACTCGCAATTTCCCACAAAGACAATGAATCCCGCATAAATGATGCCTCCATTTTCACCGTGAAAATGGTAGCTGCCAACTCCAGATCATGATTCGGAAAATATTCTCTCAATCTTTCAGTTGTCGAGAAAGATATAGTACTACTCGACTGTGCTACTTCAGAACTGCACCTAACCCCTTAGTACGATACTTCTGTGTAGAGTATAAATCCGTCTACACAAGAAGGTGAAACTAAGACGGTGCAGTTATCAGCTTTCGTTTCAATTCCTGAAACTGGTCTCAAAAGCATATGCCCAGGAAAATTCCACACTCTTCCTAGATAATCAAGTCAACGACATAACCACACTAGAGAAAACCTCAACCAATCTCCGGTAATATCCAGCCAGACCAAGGTAGCTGCGAGTCTCCTGTACATACTGTTGGGTTCTTCGGGCCGCGAAAACCGTTTTTTCGCGTCGCGAAAACCCCGAGTCACCCAAAGCCGTAGATCCGTGCAAAGATTCGTAAACAAAACTTTTTCAAAAAACTTTTTCTTGTACGAGTTTGTAAAACTTTTAGATCTACACTAGATGAAAGTTATACCTTCGAAGCGAAGCCCTTCGCGTTCCCGCTCATCCAAATGATGCCGGATCTCAAGACCGTTAAGTGTCGGTCCTCTAGAAGTATCCACACGGACACACTAGATGGAGGTGACCAAAAACCAAGGTGTGCTAGCACCTATGTGGTTCGGCCAAGGAAGGAGGAGAGGGAAAGGGAGAGCTTGAGAGGAAGAACACAAGGAAGAAGAAGGAGTTATACCACTTGAATGGGAAAATCAATTCACACCCCAAAACCAAGTGGTCGGCCACTTTTAAAAACTCACAAATTAATTGCATTAATTGCAATTAATATGAAACCATTAAGAGAGTGGCTTTGTAACTTCCATGAGGTGGCACCCATGATGATGTGGAACATCATTATTGGTCCACCTAATGCCAACTCACCAATGAGGTGGCAAAAGGTCAAGTCAAAATTGACCTTTGGTCTTCCTTCTCAAGTCAAGTCAAACTTGACTCAATCTCTGCCATGATGGATCTAATCCAACCATTTGATTCGAGCCAACTTAATATAATGAATCTAATTCATTAAATTAAATTGATTCAATGAGTCAAAATCTAAATTAGACTCATTTAACACATGAATCAACTTGAGTCGAACTCAAGTTAGCCCAATTAGGATTACTTTTAATCCAATTTGATTCATCAAATGAATCTAATCCTCTTGGTTCATCATATGAACTTAATCCCCATCTAATTGTCCTTAGTGTGTGACCCTATAGGTTCTTGTAACGTTGGCAATGCCCTAAACCCATTTAGGAGCATAAGTAATGAGCGGTATCTAGCAACACATCATTACTACCCAAGTTACAAGAATGTCGAGATCCGACATCACCCTGTGACTACCAATTGTGACTACTCACAAAATAATGACAAGTGTCCTTCTATCCTAGACATCTAGATTGATCAATGTGAGGCATAGACCGTGTCATCCTCTAATCAATCTAAATCTTGAACTCCAAGTAGACTCACTCGATCAAATGAGCTCAACATCTAATGTTGACTCATTTGAGCATGGCCATGCACTTAGTGGTCTCACTCTATCAAGAATACCGATGTCGCTCCCGTCATATGGGAGGGATAGATCCCATCTACATCACTCACATCCCTCTACATAATTCGTTATATACCCAGTAATCGCCTTTATAGTCCACCCAGTTACGGGTGATGTTTGACGAAACCAAAGTACATAACTCCTTATGTAGGGATCCATGGTGACTTCAGGTCTAAGGACTAATAGTCATACTAATAGCCACATGAGAAAGTATATGACACTCATATAACGATCCATGATACTTTCTCATGGCGGGTCATTCAGTATACATTCTCTAATGCATACCCATGTGTCAGCTTGATATCTCTATATCCATGACTTATGAGATCAAGTCATCGAGCTGACCTACATGCTAGTCTTATTGTATTAACATTGTCCCAGAATGCTAATACTCGACTAGGAATGATTTAGAATAGTGTTCCCTATATCATCTCACTATCGATTCAACTAATCGATTGATATAGGTATGAACCTTCTACTCAAGGACGCTATTATACTTAGTCTATTTGGCACTAATATAAATAAGTATAATAACCAAACAAATGCCTTTATTAATATACAAGAATATGATATACATGAGTCCATACAATCATCAAATGATTGGCTCTAGGGCTCTAACTAACAATCTCCCACTAGCACTAGTGCCAATCAGTATAGGCTCTAAGGCCTAATGACCTAGTGTGACCATCATGCTTCCTCTGTGCCAAAGCCTTGGTCAAGGGATCTGCGATGTTAGCCTCTGTAGGTACTCTGCAAATCTTCACATCTCCTCTATCGATAATCTCTCGAATGAGATGGAAGCGCCGTAGTATGTGCTTGGTCCGCTGGTGTGAGCGAGGTTCCTTTGCCTGTGCTATAGCTCCATTGTTGTCACAATAGAGCTCAACTGGGTCAGCGATGCTAGGAACCACCCCAAGTTCAGTGATGAACTTGCGGATCCAAACTGCCTCCTTTGCTGCCTCTGATGCAGCAATACCCCTGTTGTAGAATCAGCTACTGTGTCCTGCTTCGAACTCTTCCAGCTCACAGCACCACCATTTAAGCAAAACACGAACCCTGACTGCGATCGGTAATCATCCTGATCGGTCTGGAAGCTGGCATCACTGTAACCCTTTACAGTTAGCTCATCATTGCCTCCATATATCAAGAAATATTCTTTAGTCCTTCGTAAGTACTTAAGAATATTCTTGACCGCTATCCAGTGACTTTCACCTGGATCTGACTGGTATATGCTCGTCATGCTCAAAGCATACGAGACATCAGGTCGAGTACATAACATGGCGTACATGATCGATCCTATGGCTGAGGCATAAGGGATCTGATCCATGAGGTCTCTCTCCTCTCTAGAAGAGGGACCTTGAGTCTTCGAAAGACTCACGCCATGTGACATCGGCAGAAATCCCTTCTTGGAGTTCTGCATGGCAAACCGAAGGAGTACCTTGTCAATGTATGTACTCTGACTTAGGCCAAGCAATCTCTTAGATCTATCTCTATAGATCTGTATCCCTAGAATGCGGGATGCCTCACCTAAGTCCTTCATTGAGAAGCAACTCCCTAGCCAGGTCTTGACAGACTGAAGCATAGGGATGTCCTTCCCAATGAGTAGTATGTCATCCACATACAATATGAGGAAGACAACTATGTCCCCTACAACCTTCTTGTAGACACAAGGCTCATCTTCGTTCTTGATGAAACCAAACTGTTTGATCGCATCATCGAATCGAAGATTCCAGCTCCGAGAAGCTTGCTTTAGTCCATAAATGGAGCTTGCATACTCTGCTAGTATGCTGTGGATCTACAAAACCCTCAGGTTGTGTCATGTACACATCCTCGAGTAGGTTTCCATTCAGAAACGCGATTTTGACATCCATCTGCCATATCTCATAGTCATGGTAGGCTGCAATAGCAAGCATGATCTGAATGGACTTAAACATCGCTACTGGAGAAAAGGTTTCATCATAGTCAATACCATGAATCTGCTTGAAACCTTTAGCTACCAAGCGACCCTTATAGATAGGTCCATCCATGTCAGTCTTTCTCTTAAAGACCCACTTACACCCAATGGGTTTTACCCCTTCAGGTGGATCAACCAAAGTCCATACTTGGTTGGTGTACATGGATTCCATTTCGGATCTCACGGCTTCTAGCCATTTCTCGAAATCTGGTCTGATCACAACTTCCTGATAGGTGGTAGGCTCATCCTCTATGAGCACAATGTCGTCATGGTCAGACAAGAAAAATGAGTATCTCTCAGGCTGACGACGTACCCTATCAGACCTGCGAAGAGGTATGTCTACTTGAACCGGTTGTTGTTCCTCAACTCCTTGTGGAACAACATCATCCACAACACTTTGTGGTTCCAGTTCAATTTCCATCGAGGCATTAGTGCTATTGTTCGCATCTTGAACTTCTTCAAGATCGAACGCGCTCCCACTAGTCTTTCTAGAAACAAAGTCCCTTTCTAGAAAGACCCCAGTTTTTGCCACAACTACCTTGTGCTGACTGGGAATGTAGAAATAATATCCCTTAGTTTCCTTGGGATATTCGATGAAATAACACTTGTCGGATTTGGGTCCTAATTTGTCTGAGACTTGACATCGTACGTAAGCCTCACAACCCCAAATCCTCATGAAAGACACCTGGGCATCTCTCCCAGTCCATATCCTATATGGTATCTTTATCACGGCCTTTGATGGAACTCGGTTGAGTATGAAAGCTGCCGTGTCTAGAGCATATCCCCATAGATATGTCGGAAGATCTGTGTGACTCATCATAGATCGTACCATATCTAATAAGGTATGATTTCTCCTTTCGGATACACCATTCCACTGTGGTGTTCCAGGAGGAGTGAGTTGAGATAAAATCCCACACTTAGCTAAGTAGTCACGAAACTCATGGCTTAAGTATTCACCACCTCGATCTGATCGAAGTACTTTAATACTCTTGCCAAGCTGGTTCTGTACTTCATTCTTGAATTCTTTGAACTTTTCAAAGGATTCAGACTTATGTGTCATCAAGTACACATAACCGTATCTACTGAAATCATCAGTAAATGTGATGAAGTACCTATAACCGCCTCTAGCAACAACATTGAAAGGGCCACATACATCACTATGTATGAGTCCTAACAAATCAGTTGCTCTCTCGCTATGCCCACTAAAGGGTGTCTTGGTCATCTTGCCTCGTAGGCATGACTCGCATATCTCATATGATTCAAAATCAAATGAGTCCAGCAAACCATCCTTATGGAGCTGGGATAAGCGCTTGTCATTTATATGACCTAAGCGACAGTGTCAGAGGTAGGTTTGGTTCATGTCATTTGACTTGAACCTCTTGGTACTAATGTTATAGATAGGGCTCTCAAGGTCTAGAATATAGAGTCCGTTTATTAGTGGTGCACTACAATAGAACATATCTTTTAAATAAACAGAACAACATTTGTCTTTTATTATAAAAGAGTATCCTTTCTTGTCTAAACAAGAAACTGAAACTATGTTCTTAGTAAGAGCAGGCACATAACAACAATCATCTAAATCTAGTACAAGCCCAGAGGGCAGAGATAGCTGATAAGTTCCTACAGCAACAGCAGCAACCCGTGCTCCATTGCCTACTCGTAGGTCCACCTCGCCCTTTGCCAATGCTCTACTATTTCTCAGCGCCTGCACATCAGTACAAATGTGAGAAGCACATCCAGTATCTAATACCCATGATGTAGAAATAGATAGATTGACTTCTATAACATATATACCTGAAGTGGAAGTCTCACTTCGCTTCTTCTTAAGATCCTCCAAGTATACCTTGCAGTTCCTCTTCCAGTGCCCGGTCTGACCGCAGTGGAAGCAGGTAGCATCCTTGGCGACCCCTCCTTTAGGCTTCAGTGTCTTGCCTTTGCCCTTGGTTTGGGACTTTCCCTTACCTTTGGGCTTGCCCTTGCCCTTGTGCTTCTGGACCATCAGAATGGGCTTAACCTTCTTAAGGTTAATCTCAGCAGTTCGTAACATACTAAGTAGCTCGGGCAGTGGCTTGTCAATCTCGTTCATGTTATAGTTGAGAACGAATTGACTATAGCTATCCGGCAAGGACTGCAAGATCAAGTCAGTGGCCAACTCTTGGCCAAGTGGGAACCCAGTTGAGTACATAAGGACCTACAGGAGCCCCGTCTGACATCTTGCACTGAAACAGTGCCTTCGAGATCTCAAATCTCTCATGCCTCGCTTGTCCCTGATATAGTTGGCGAAGATGCTCAACCATATCGTAAGCGCCCATCAACTCATGTTGCTTCTGAAGCTCTGAGTTCATGGTCGCGAGCATTAGACAGGACACATCTAATGCGTCGTCTTGATGCTTCTTGTAAGCATCTTTGTCGGCTCGCGGGGCATTGGCAGGAGGAGCCTCCGGAATGGGCTGCTCCAGAACGTACAGCTTACGCTCCTGGGTGAGAACTATTCTCAAGTTCCTGTACCAGTCCAGGAAATTCGCTCCGTTGAGCTTGTCCTTCTCAAGGACAGATCGCGATGAGAAGGAATTCGTGTTCGACGTCATGGTTATCTACAAGAAAATTTGCAGAAATAAATATCATATTCTTTAAAACATTTAATTAGGCATTTAATTAAATGATGCTCCCACTGAATACTATAATTCTTGTGGGACAAGATCCACATCATACTAACCCTTGAGTTAGCTTTGGCTAATACGCCCAAGGCTTAGTATGATCGGTAGGTAACGATTACCAATTACATCTCTATGCAACTCTTGTTTATAGAATAAAATCCTCATTTATATTAAAACTCGAGTTAGCTTTGGCTAATACGCCCGAGAGTTAATATAGATGTGATTTTGACCTATCTTTCCAACTATTGGAAGAATGCCTATAGTTGACTCGATCCAACCGAGTAACTATGAATACTCAATCTAATTGAGTTTGTATTCACCCATGCGTTGATAGGCGGGACCAAGATTGTCCCTCCGTACCCTACCAAGATAATATGTATTGCTCTGCTTTGGCAGATTCAACAATACATGTGATCGAGGTAGTGATAGGTATCACGGCACGGTTAGGCATTTTAGAGTTGGTTCGATCTAGATCTAATCTAATCGAGAAGGATGCATCTTGTGCATGACTTAGATCTAATCTAATCGCAAGGGTGCATCATGTGCACGACTTAGATCTAATCTAATCGTTAAGGCACTAATTAATTAATTAATTATTAAACATGCATCAAATACATAACAATTAATTAATTAATCTATTTGTGATTTAGTCATGGCCCTACTACGATCTTCTCAAGCCAATGAGAAGATCGAATGGTCAACCTAGGGTCAACAGCTTCTCCAAGCTCCTCCCTTTGACCACCTTGTGTTGCTCATGCCCGCCTTGGAACTCCGTCTCGTGTGGACCCTCCACCGCTCCAATTTGTACATTACAATTTGAAACTCGAGTTACATTCGAGTTTAAATCTAATTTACAACCAGAATATAAGAGAGAGGCACGACTCGCAGGTCGCGAAAATAAAATAAAATTACAAGCACGCACATCACATAACGGCACGCATACCGTATTATGAATTACAACACATTGTCCAATCAAATTGGGTCTTTGGGCCATGACTATCACAAATTTAATATATAATCCAAAATTATATATTTTCATAATTTTCTATAATTTTTAAAATTAATTTTTAAAATTTTTACGAGTAAAATCTCCCGGCGGTCCCGTTTAGCGGTTTCGGGCGCAATCGCGGAACGGATCCCCTTGCGGGGCCCAGGGGCAGCGCCCCTACCCGCGATCTAACCATCGCGAGGGTTCCTTTGCGATCCAACAGCGCCTAAACCCGCTGTCCCAAAACGATTTGGGCCGAGACATTGCCGTTTCGGAAAAATCTTCCCGGCGGGTTCGTTTTTAGCGATTTCGGGTGCAATCGCGGAGCAAATCCCCTTGCGGGGTTAGGGGCAGTACCCCTACCCACGATCTAACCATCGTGAGTTGCTCCTTTGCGATCTAATGGCACCCGACCCCGCTGTCCCAAACGAATTTGGGGCAAAACGAAGCCGTTTACAAGAAAACTTTCCGGTAGCCGAAGCCTACAAGTGCCGAGACACTTGTGCTTCGCTTCTACGGAAAAATTACTCATAAAAACTCTAAAAACTCAATTTTACAGAAAATTACAGAAGGTATATTTTTCATAAAAATACAAACGAACTCGTACAAGTCTTTGCACGTGGCTCTGATACCACTGTTGGGTTCTTCGGGCCGTGAAAACCGCTTTTTCGCGTCGCGGAAACCCCGAGTCACCCAAAGCCGTAGATCCGTGCAAAGATTCGTAAACAAAACTTTTTCGAAAAACTTTTTCTTGTACAAGTTTGTAAAACTTTTAGATCTACACTAGATGAAAGTTATGCCTTCGAAGCGAAGCCCTTCGCGTTCCCGCTCGTCCAAATGATGCCGGATCTCAAGACCGTCAAGTGTCGGTCCTCTAGAAGTATCCACACGGACACACTAGATGGAGGTGACCAAAAACCAAGGTGTGCTAGCACCTATGTGGTTCGGCCAAGGAAGGAGGAGAGGGAAAGGGAGAGCTTGAGAGGAAGAATACAAGGAAGAAGAAGGAGTTACACCACTTGAATGGGAAAATCAATTCACACCCCAAAACCAAGTGGTCGGCCACTTTTAAAAACTCACAAATTAATTGCATTAATTGCAATTAATATGAAACCATTAAGAGAGTGGCTTTGTAACTTCCATGAGGTGGCACCCATGATGATGTGGAACATCATTATTGGTCCACCTAATGCCAACTCACCAATGAGGTGGCAAAAGGTCAAGTCAAAATTGACCTTTGGTCTTCCTTCTCAAGTCAAGTCAAACTTGACTCAATCTCTGCCATGATGGATCTAATCCAACCATTTGATTCGAGCCAACTTAATATAATGAATCTAATTCATTAAATTAAATTGATTCAATGAGTCAAAATCTAAATTAGACTCATTTAACACATGAATCAACTTGAGTCGAACTCAAGTTAGCCCAATTAGGATTACTTTTAATCCAATTTGATTCATCAAATGAATCTAATCCTCTTGGTTCATCATATGAACCTAATCCCCATCTAATTGTCCTTAGTGTGTGACCCTATAGGTTCTTGTAACGTTGGCAATGCCCTAAACCCATTTAGGAGCATAAGTAATGAGCGGTATCTAGCAACACATCATTACTACCCAAGTTACAAGAATGTCGAGATCCGACATCACCCTGTGACTACCAATTGTGACTACTCACAAAATAATGACAAGTGTCCTTCTATCCTAGACATCTAGATTGATCAATGTGAGGCATAGACCGTGTCATCCTCTAATCAATCTAAATCTTGAACTCCAAGTAGACTCACTCAATCAAATGAGCTCAACATCTAATGTTGACTCATTTGGGCATGGCCATGCACTTAGTGGTCTCACTCTATCAAGAATACCGATGTCGCTCCCGTCATATGGGAGGGATAGATCACATCTACATCACTCACATCCCTCTACATAATTCGTTATATACCCAGTAATCGCCTTTATAGTCCACCCAGTTACGGGTGACGTTTAACGAAACCAAAGTACATAACTCCTTATGTAGGGATCCATGGTGACTTCAGGTCTAAGGACTAATAGTCATACTAATAGCCACATGAGAAAGTATATGACACTCATATAACGATCCATGATACTTTCTCATGGCGGGTCATTCAGTATACATTCTCTAATGCATACCCATGTGTCAGCTTGATATCTCTATATCCATGACTTATGAGATCAAGTCATCGAGCTGACCTACATGCTAGTCTTATTGTATTAACATTGTCCCAGAATGCTAATACTCGACTAGGAATGATTTAGAATAGTGTTCCCTATATCATCTCACTATCGATTCAACTAATCGATTGATATAGGTATGAACCTTCTACTCAAGGACGCTATTATACTTAGTCTATTTGGCACTAATATAAATAAGTATAATAACCAAACAAATGCCTTTATTAATATACAAGAATATGATATACATGAGTCCATACAATCATCAAATGATTGGCTCTAGGGCTCTAACTAACACATACTTCAACTACTCCCAACTGGTAACCGCTTCTATCTCCTGTGGATTCACAGGTGTACCCATACTGGTGACCATATGTTCCAGAAATCTCACATAAGACAATCAAAATACGCACTACTGAACTTCACATATAGATGTTCCCATCGAGACATCTATAAACTATGTGAAGATAGTGCACGTGATCCACCTCGTATCGGGAATAGATCATAACATCGTCAACAAAGGCAATGAAAATCGATCCCAACACCCTAGAAATACCAAGTACAACGAGTCCATGAAAACACCTAAGGCACTATAACCCTAAATGATAAAACCAAGGACTCATACTATCCATACTATAGACATTCTCAAATGTAAGATCCCCAACAACAAGCCTATGATCGGATCACCAACCACAAATCACCATCCTACCAAAGGTGTATGACTACTGAAATCCAAGGAATATCCCTTGACCTCCTGATCGTTAACCAACAACTCTCCAAATGGTAGAGATACGGTCAATCCATGAGATGAATATACAAAACTCTACTAATCTTATCCAAATATATCCAATGAGTATGTCTAATCTCATCCATTCAAATACCCAAAAATCCACAATAAAAGAATGACACTCCAAAATTCAAAGGGTCACTCAACCTCCTGACTGAAAGTCTACCCATCTAGAGAGTATCTCCGCAACTCTCATAGTCGTGCCGTAAATATCATCCCTCAACTGTCGACAAAAGGTCCAACATCCTCTGATCCGACATATAGACTTCAAGACCTTCAGTAAGTGATCAAGTGATCAAGGTCTTGAGTTACTTATAGAGATAATGATAGTTGAGACGACTAACCATTGTCTTGTAACACATACTATGATTGCTCCACCTGAGGTTCAGTAACCTTTAATGATGAGCAATGGACACAAGGGTAGACGAGCACCTTCAACAAGTAGCTAATCGACATAACTGTCAATGGTCACTCTTCTCCTCGAAGATTATCATCTGACATTTCCATTCGGTGATGGTAGAACCTCGTAGGTGTTAGGCAATTAACACCACATACACTGCATCACTACAAATCATATATCTATATGTACCACCGAGGATATCCACCATATCCAAATGGTTCATGAGTCAGGATCACCCATAGAACAACATTAGGCAAATCGACTGATCATCGCCTTATAAATCGTTATGCTACCAAAGGAGATAGAGTAGCACACTCTCAAAACACCTCAAGATAATCCCCGAGATGTTTTGTTCTCACAAAAATCGTCTTCTGCATCTTTCTTTACGTGGTTCCTGGTCACGTAAAGGATACGCAGCTAACATCATCTTTTCTTCACCAGTACAAGTCATATATCTGAATATGCTCACCAATTGATACACCTATATAACAAATGTATCACGTAAGTGTTAAGCAACTAGCTCTATACTATTCCACATCAGCGGGGGCATCTATCTAAATGTACCCTCTAGGTCATCCTAGCCAGTACATATAGTCCATGGTCAAAATTCCTATGAAATAGGATGCATCGATCCTCTACAGACTAGTCAAGCCAACAATAACATGCGGCTAACTCAGTCAATTCGATATATGTACAAATCATGAACTCAAATGTGCCTTTTAAGTTATCTAACCGAACACAAATAACCCAAAGGTCAGAATATTCATGAAATAGAGTAAGTCGATCTCCTATTGACTGAACTACTGACCGAACCAATAACATAAGAATAGATAAGCCCTCTATTGACCAAGTCAACAAAGGTAAATCGAACCTCTACAGACTAAAGCAACTAGGATAAATCAATCATCTACTAACCAAAACAACAGAGTAAATTAACCCTACTAAGCAAGTCAACAAGGGTACATCGATCCTCTACTAACCGAAGCAACAAAAGTGAATTAGTCCTCTATGGACCGAACCAATTAGAGTAGATCAATACTCTACTAAGCAAGTCAACAAGGGTACATCGGTCCTCTACTAACCGAAACAACATGATATTTCGCAGATACTATCCACTACCAAACTAGTGATAACAAAAACTAATAATACTAGTGGTATGGTAAAAGAAGTCTCATGAGACTGTAATCCTTGATCTCTAGTAGGGTCAATCATGATCAGTGATTGACCCAACACATGTGATGTATGCTACAAACAACTAGACAGGTACTAACAAAAGTGTACTAATACATGACATAACTACCAGAACAACTGTGCATGTACTAACAGAAATATAAGATAACAATATGCAAACATACCTCCCATAGCTTGGAGATTCCTGTCGCCGCCTGGTCCCAAAATCCGAAAAGTCACATCGAGAAACCAAATCATGAAAAATCCAAATCACGGAAAATAGGCCTCGTGAACTTGGCTCTGATACCAATAAATTGTCACGCCCCCAAAGGAGTCCCTACCGAAAAATTTCAACAGCATCTCCCCTTTACCGGTGATAATCTGAGACATACATACATACAAAATACATCAGCCACATACGGCTGGAATATATTTACACAACCACGCAGTTATATAATTAGTCCACACGGTTGGAACAAAAATAAACACAACCACGCAGTTATATAAATATATTAATCAGCCCACACAGCTGTACTAAAAACCAACATAGCGGAAATCACAAACAACGACCACCAAACACAAAGCCACTAACTGCGAGCCGGCTCGGCTTGACACAATAATATCAAACCAAATACAAGATACACAGACACAAGAACAAGAAACATAACGAAAACACAACTAACGTACGGTATACCAAAACCATAATATCGTCCTCGAAAGTGACGTGGGATTAGCGGACAGGATCTCCAGGCGATTCCATAAATCCTTTACCTGCTACATGGCGAAATTACCAATATACGGGGTGGTGAGTATAAAGACTCAGCGGGTAATAGACAGATAGTGCATGAGTATAGTAAAGAACTAGATATACACAAAGGTATACAGTCTCGTAGGGAATATAGCAGATACTACAGTGATATCATAGTAAATGTCCATACCTGAAACCATATCCTACGCTAGTAATAGGTCACAAGTAGCAAAGATATGCTACAACACTGCTTATACTACAAGGATAGCATGTGAGGTATATACATAATACCAATAAGTGAGCCAGTGTCTAAACACATACAACAGATGCATAAATCAACATATGTAAGCATAACAGCATAAGCAATAGCAGCATAAACTAGCAATAACAGCATAAGCAACAGCAACAGCATAAGTATAATAACAACAGCGTATGCATAGATGGTCACCCCGCCCACCTCTCTGCACTATGACCCCTGTATGGTCGAGAGGTCGGATCAATGACAACTGTACGACACTCCAGCCACCACTACTCTCGAGTGACCGAGTGGACAGTTTGCATAGTAGCTGATTAGCTACATCTGCGACGGGGGTCCCTGCTGTCCGTGACTCCAGCTATCACTACCCACGAGTGTGCGAGTGGGGGGGGCAAGACAGGACAAGCGGCACGCTCCAGCCTCCACTACCCATGAGTGGTCGAGCGTGCAGCCCTAGCCAACGACCCACTCAACCACAAGGGAGACATGGTCGTTGGCATGCATGCAAGGACATGATGCGTAAATGCAGCAGGTCATCATATATATATAAATAGAAACAAGTATGTTACATGAAGCCAACATGCTCAGTAAGGTGTGTAAATAAACAACAACCAAAGTATGTAAACATGGTATCAGGTGTCCATATATCCAATACCTAATATCTAATGTCTGGCATCTGGTATCTGGTATCTGATACCTAGTAATATAGTATCTGCTAAATATTATCGATAGCAACAAGAGACTGTATAGAAACAGACATGAGTAGCTCAAAGATTGAGTGTAAGTATCAAACGCAGGAAAAATACGAGTTGAGGCAAGATAAATACAAGAACTATCGAAGGTATAGCTCATGCACTAAGAACAATCTACTAAGAGATAAAGCAAGAAGTACCCGCCTTTATCTGTCGATCGTGATAAATAATGTCACGTCAAGATGTGTCTCCGACTAGTATCCTGCAACACAGAATACATAATACTGCTAAGTTCTATCATAAGACAAATAGCTAATTCTAATCCTAATCCGATTAGGCATCAATATTTTAATTCCCTTTACTGATCCAACACTTCTTTCACAACTAATCCCCTTATGAGTTAATCTATTTCAATTAGTTAACCATTCTTGTTTACATACTCCACTTATCCAACAAAACCTGAACTAACAATCCAACTTATCCAATCATGTTTAATTCCATTAACAACTAAACATTATGAATTAAACATGCATAATTCATCCAACTAATTAGTTGCTAACCACCACCTCTGATAATCCAACCAACACCACTAATTACTCATTAACCAAGATAGAACATATTAAAAACCCAAACTGATATAAAACTATATCAACCTAATACCATCAATCCAAATCAACCAATATAATTGATTGTATTCATTAAGCCTTACCTTAGGATCAAACAAAAAGGGAGATCATAGTGGTTAGTGCTCCCACCAACAATGTCTACAAAGTAAGATACCATACAGGGCCTACACAGGAGTTAATTTAATTAACCCTATGCTTACATAATAAAAAGTAATACCCATAACTAAATTCTGATCTACCTAATGTCAAATGGCTAGTTCTATAAAATATGTTGAAACTGAACAAAACCAGCACTGATCTAATACTTAGACATTTCATTACTCAAACCATAGAAATCATTTAATTCATCTTCCAAAACTCACCTAGATTTGGAGACTCCTAAGTTGAGCCACGGTAGAGATACTTGCAGACGGAAATTCATGGCCAAAGCTACCGTAAAATTGCTACCAAGGCAAGGTCGGAGCTACAGTCATCACCCACCAACTTAGTACAAACATCTTATACAAAAATTGGAATTCAGATCTCTACAAACCCAAAACCAAAATGCCTTACCCAAATTCCGTGCTGGCATTTTCCTCTCTGCAAGCGATCTAACAAAAAGAGGCTGATGAGATGGGTGAAGAAAGAACCGGCAGTAGTAAAGCTAGGGCACAGCGCAGATGGCGGATCAGCTACGACCAACCGAAGGGAAAATGCTTAGCTCTTGGCCGGAGAGGAATCCGGCCATGGACTCAAGGGAAAAAGGAAGATGGAGAAATGGATCATCGACGGCACTTGGGTGGCACACGAGTGGCTCTCGGCGCCAACAGATCGGGGAATCGACGCAAGGAGGTCTCGCAGCATCCGTCAATGGATGGAGAATCGAGATCAGGCGAGCAAGAGATGACGGGAGGTTCCGGGTGAACAGGCGCCAATGGTCTGGGCAGCCGACAATTGGGGCTCATCGGCGTCAGAGCCAGTTGATCAGCGGCGATGAGTGTTCGGGAGAGGTGGCGCGTGAGGGAGAGGAAGAGGGGATCGGGAATGAGGAAGAGGGGTAATCGGTGGAGGAGAAGGAAGGGATAAATAAAACTTAGGTTTTTAATTAATCAATTTAGGTTAATCTAATTAAATGTTAAGTTGATTCCTCAATCAACTCCCACTAAAACGTATTCCAAACAGGCTTCTTCCCAGGCCTATAATTGATCCCCTTAAAATACGCCAAATGGGCTCCGAAAAATTCCCAAAAAATTCTTAAAAATTCCTGAAAAATCCAATAAGATTATTTGTCAAATAACCTTATTATTTAATTATTATTTGGATATCATATTTTATAGATCCGGTATATAAAAAACTCAGTGAGCTATAAGTTTGGTAAATTTGCATATTAAAGATAAATGTTCTTGTAAAAAAACTAGTACCACAAATGTAAAAAAATATGGTAAATTCCTTTAAATAAGCTAAGAAAACTTACCCATCATCAAAATTGAAGCCCCCATTGTCATTATCATCCTCCTCCTCCTCCTCCTCTTCCTCTTCCTCTTCATCCTCCTCCTCCTCCTCCTCCTCCTGATCATCATCATCATCATCATCATCATTAATTTCACTTGTATCCATGTTTATCACTACACCGCTGGGATCTCATAAAGTTGGAATAATATATTCCTCAGTCTGAAAGGTGTTTGCAACTTCCTCTTGTTGATATGTAATGTTTTCCCAACGTGTCTCAATCTTTTTTCATGCTTTGATTTTACAAATAGCCCATCAATCAATCTTATCACATTTTAAACTAGGATACGAAGAATAGAATACTTGAATTGCTTGTTGTGCCAACACAAATGGTTCATATCTCTTATAAAATCTCTTATGATTTATTTCAACCAAATTATAATATGGGTGCACCTTCATCCCTCTGATAGGGTCAAACTAGTGACACATAAATAATATAACTTGCATTTGTGGCCCTAGGTATTCTACTTCTATAATTTCATCCAACAAACCATAAAAATCATTGCTTGCACCTCCTTCATTGGATGATAATACGCACACCCCACTATTCATGGTATTCTTTCTCATTCCATATTCTTGAGTATGAAAATTATATCCATTTATGAAATATGCTGGCCAAGTACGTACGAATGATTTTGGACCCCATGACAAATGGATCAGCCATTCTTGCTCAAGGTGAGCTTGATTACCATGAACCTAAGGTCAAAATACTAATTGTTAAAAGTATGCATATGTGTCAACCAAATATAGTTTGTTTACTTACATATAATATGAACCATGCATCAAATTCTTCTTCTCAAAATCTATCAAACTCTTGTGTCGACAATTCAGAATATAAGTTTTAAAACATCCTACTCAAAAAAAATATATTATTATACAAACAATTTATGGCATTAAAAAAATAAAATAAAAATATATACTTACTCATAATATGATGATACTTCTAGACAATTTAGTAAAATATAGGTCTAGGATGCCCTCCATTCTTTACCAGTTAAGTATCTGTAACAACCCAAATTTCCTCATTCCAAGTCCTAATAGCATTTAAAAATATTTAGAAATGCTTTAGAAATATTCTAGAGATTTTTAGAAATTTTTGGAGTTCGTTTGGTATTTTTACTAAATGAAAGAAGTTTCGATAAAAATAATGTCCAAGCCGAGATTCGAACCGGAGACCTCCGGCCGAGCCAACTCTTAAGCGAATCTAGCTAACCAAGTGCCCAAGCGGGCATTGTTGATTAAAAGGAGAACAATATTTATTTAAGCAGTAGTTTGGAAATAGAAAATAAATGGGAATAAAAGGTTCGGATGAGGAATCGAACCCGCGACCTCTGACCCGGTCAGAGGTTTCGGCGAAACGTGGCTAGCCAAGTGTTCAAGCGGGTGTTGCTGATTAAAGGAGGAGTGAAAATTATTTAAGTGGTAGTTAATAAACAAAAAATAAATTGGAAAAAAGGGTTGCGGCCGAGATTCGAACCCGCGACCTCCTACCCGAACCGAACCTTAAGCGAATCCGGCTGACCAAGTGCCCAAGCGGGCGGTTCTATTTAGAAAAGGTAGCAAAATTTATTTAAGAAGTTAATAGAATATTGGAGATTATAAAAGGGATAAGTTAGGAGAGGGTTTTATTTTCCCGTGACCTAGAAACCTTTCTCCTCTCCTTTCTTCTGCGCGCGGCGACGGCGATTTCTCGGGCGGAAACAAACCGGAGCTAGGCTTCTCTCCGGCGACCGACGAAGGGAAAATCCCGAGAGTTCTTCACCTCCTTAAGATCCTCTCGTCAAAGAGAAGTCGTGGGCACGAAGAAGAGCCAAAATCTCAAGCTCTCCGAAAACCCTAGAAACCTAATTCGGATTGTAAGACCAAGAAACCAAGGTAAGTGCTACTCACCTGCGGTAAGGGTAGTTTCAAGCTTTGATTTAGTGTTTCTTTTAGTTTTCGGAATATGCTGTAAAGGATTGTGGTTGCTTGGGAATTTAGAGTAGATCCAAGATTTGTTTTTCCCTTGTAATTAGAAATTCAGATTTTTATGTGAGCTTATAGTGCAGATTTTTAATTAAGTCTATAGTGCAGATTTTAATTAAGCATATAGTGCAGATTTTTATGTAGACTTATAGTGCAGATTTTAATTAAGCTTATAGTACAGATTTTAATTAAGCTTATAGTGCAAATTTTAATTAAGCTTATAATACAGATTTTTATGTAAACTTATAGTGCAGATTTTAATTAAGTTTATAGTGCAGATTTTAATTAAGCTTATAGTATAGATTTTTATGTAAGCTTATAGTGCATATTTTAATTAAGCTTATAGTGCAGATTTTAATTAAGTTTATAGTGCAGATTTTTTGTGGAACTTGTAGTGCAGATTTTTGGTGGAATTTATAGTGCAGATTTTAATTCAGCCTATAGTGCAAATTTTAATTAAGCTTATAGTGCAGATTTTAATTAAGTTTATAGTGCAGATTTTTGGTGGAATTAATAGTGCAGATTTTAATTAAGCCTATAGTGCAGATTTTAATTAAGCTTATAGTGCAGATTTTTATGTAAGCTTATAGTGCAGATTTTAATTAATCTTATAGTGCAGATTTTAATTAAGTTTATAGTGCAGATTTTTGGTGGAATTTATAGTGCAGATTTTAATTAAGCCTATAGTGCAAATTTTAATTAAGCTTATAGTGCAGATTTTTCTGTAAGCTTATAGTGCAGATTTTAATTAAGCTTATAGTGCAGATTTTAATTAAGTTTATAGTGCAGATTTTTGGTGGAACTTGTTGGTTGCTACTCGAAAAACCCAATGGCTCCACTGTACAAAAATTTTGTACGTGATCTTAACCTTTCCTAGCTACCATGTGTTCTTTTAAGTTAAACTTGTATCTTCTGCGGAACTTAATACGTTTGATTCCAAGTTTAACTTATATGTTCTTTTAGGTTTAGATTTGGATCTCCTGCGGAACTTAACACGTTTGATCCAAATCACCTAGGTTATAAATTCAATTAAATATTAATTTCCAAAATTGGCTTCCAGTACTGCATGGCGAGGCACTTGGCCTTCTTGGATATGGGAGCAACCACCACCGACTAGACAAAGCCTTTTAAGGAAAGTTAATATTTAATTTCCTTATATAACTCTAGGTTAACCAAAAGGAACAATCAAATCACAAGGAAAAAAGAAAAGAACACAACATCGAAATTAAATTCGAAAAACAAGAATCAAATGCCTCTTGTATTTGGTATTTATATAAATAAAAATTAACTAGTATGATGCGGAAATTAAATACTAGTTATACCTCTTCCTTGTATGCTAAAAACCTCGAGATCTTCTGTCGTATCCCTCGCCTCCTCTTGGACGTCGTGTGGGCGATGATCCTCCAAGACGAACACCACCCGGAAAGCTTCTCCTCCTTCTCTAGAATTCGGCCACCACCACCACAAAGGAGCAAAAGAGAGCAAAGGGAAGAGAGGGAGAGGGAGAGGGGTCGGCCACTTGATGATCTCCAACAACACAATATCAATTGTTATGTTATTCAAGGCCTCCCCTTCCCCCCTATTTATATTAGTTTCCCAACGAAAAATTATGGAAAGAGTTTTATAAAAAATTAGACTCATTCCTATTTCCTTTTTTTTCTTTTTCTTTCCTTTTAATTAATCAATCCTAGATTGATTTATTAATTAAACAACTATTTGTTGATGTTTAATTATTTGACCCGCCCCTTGCTTGGGCACCAAGCAAGGTGGCCGGCTACTTATTAAAAGGAAAAGAAAGAAAAAAAATTTATAAAATTTTAAAAGAAGAAAACTTCTAATAAAATTTTACAAACTCTCTCTTTTTTTCTAATGTGGATATTAAAAGGAAAGTTTTAAAATTTAAAACCAAGTTTTAAAATTTAAAACATCTCTAATAATATTTCTTTTTAAAAGAAAGTTTTATAAATTTTACAACTCTCTTTTAAAACCTTGTGGCCTAATTTAAATTAGGAAAATTTTATAAATTTTTAAAATCTCTCTTTTTACAAATTGTAAATATCTGAGGAAATTTAAAAATTCAAAAACAACCTTCCTAATTTAAATATTGCGGCCGACCCCCTTGCCCAAGGCAAGGGCCGGCCACTTCTAGAGAATATGTGGCCGGCCATTGCTTGGTCACCAAGCAATGAATCGGCCCCTTCTTGGACACCAAGATAGGCTTTTCTTTGGATGGACTTGAGGCTTTATTGAGGCTACAACAGGGACCTAGAGGAGAAATTGGTTTTGGCCTTCCGATGAGCTTGAGTTCCCGTGCTCGCCCCGAACACACAACTCAAGTTCATCGATAATAACTCATTCCACTAGAGAGTTATTACCGCACTACCGCACCAATCCCAAATTACATTATGGGCTCCTTCTTATCATGAGTGTGTTAGTCTCCCTGTGTTTAAGATTACGAATGTCCACTAATTAAGTGAGTTATTGACAACTCATTTAATTAATATCTAGCTCCAAGAGTAGTACCACTCAACTTTTTTGTCATGTTGGACTAGGTCCACCTGCAGGGTTTAACATGGCAATCCTTATAAGCTCCTCTTGGAGACATTCTCAACCTAGATAACTAGGACACAGATTCCTTCTATAATCAACAACACATACTATAAGTAATATCATTTCCCAACTTATCGGGCATATTGATTTATCGAGCTAAACCTCACCCTTTGATAAGTCAAAGAAATAAATATTAAATATACATGCTTGTTATTATATTAGGATTAAGAGCACACACTTCCATAATAACTAAGGTCTAGTTCTTTTACTAAGTCAGTACAAAAAGAACTTACCTAAATGATCCTACTCAATACACTTAAAGTGTATCAGTGTAATTTATTAGTCAAGATAAACTAATACTTAATTACACTACGTCTGTTCTGATGGTTTGTTCCTTTCCATCTTAGTCGTGAGCAACTGTTTATAATTTATAAAGAACTGACAACATGATCTTCTAAGTGTGACTCCACACTCCATGTTATCTACTATATAAATTAATTGAACAATTACATTTAACAAATAAATGTAAACATTTGACCAATGTGATTCTTTATTTCAAAATAAATGTGTACAAAAGCTAAACTTTTAAGTATACACTCCAGCAATCTCCCACTTATACTAAAAGTCTAAGCTGCCATATCTGTTGCCATACATCTGATTCTCATCCCCTCCACATGCCGATCAAAAGCTTTTGCCGGAAGGGCCTTAGTGAAAGGATCTGCCAGGTTATCTGCTGACGCTATCTTGGCGACGACAACTTCTCCTCGCTTGATGATGTCTCATATCAGGTGGTACTTGCGCTCTATATGTTTACTTGCCTTATGGGCTCGTGGTTCCTTCGAGTTTGCAACTGCACCGCTATTATCACAATAAATCATGATGATTTTGGGCAAACCAGGAATCACATCTAAGTCCATTAGAAAGTTCCTGAGTCATATTGCTTCTTTAGCCGCCTCAGAGGCTGCTACATACTCAGCTTCCATGGTTGAGTCCGAAACGCATTTCTGCTTAACACTCCTCCATGCAATGGCTCCACCTCCTAAAGTAAATACATAGCCTGATGTAGACTTACTATTGTCCCTATCTGATTGGAAATCTGAATCCATGTAACCCACAGGGAGCAAATCGTCTGCTTGGTAAACTAGCATATAATCTCTAGTCCTTCTCAGGTACTTTAATATATGCTTTACCGCAGTCCAATGTCCTTGCCCAGGGTTACTCTAATATCTGCTAACCATGCCCACAGCAAAACAGATATCAGATCTCATACATAGCATTGCATACATTAGGCTTCCTACAGCCGAAGCATAAGGAACTGCTTTCATGTCCTCTATCTCCTTTGATGTCTTCGGAGACATCTCTTTAGATAGAGCTACTCCATACCTAAAAGGTAAGAAACCTTTCTTGGAATCCTGCATGTTAAAACGAGCAAGGATTGTATCTATATATGAAGCTTGGGACAGACACAACATTCTTTTCTTGCGATCTCTTATAACTTTGATCCCAAGGATGTGTGCACATTCTCCTAAGTCCTTCATATCAAATTGTTTGGACAACCATACCCTTACGTCCGATAATACCTTGACATTGTTGTCAATTAACAAAATATCATCTACATATAGTACAAGAAATACCACCATGTTTCCGTTACACTTCTTGTATACACAAGACTCATCCGGATACTGAATAAATCCATATGACTGGATTACTTCATTAAACCGGATGTTCCAAGACCTTGAAGCTTGCTTCAGTCCATAAATGAACCGATTGAGCTTGCACACTAGATGCTCTTTGCCTTTTTCAATGAACCCTTCTGGTTGCTTCATATGGATGTTCTCTTCAAGACTTCCATTAAAGAAAGATGTCTTGACATCCATTTGCCAAATCTCATAATCCATATGAGCAGCAATGGATAAGAGTATCCGGATAGACTTAAGCATGGCTACCGGTGAAAAGGTCTCCTCATAATCGATTCCCTCTTTCTGAGTGTACCCTTTCGCAACAAGCCTAGCTTTGAAGGTTTTTACCTTCCCGTCTGTCCCTCTTTTCCTTTTTTAGATCCACTTGCATCCAACGGCTTTTACACCATCGGGTGGTTCTACAAGCTCCCAGACCTTATTAGAGTACATAGACTCTATTTCAGAATTCATTGCCTTTTGCCAAGATGCTGCATCTATATCTTGGAGTGCTTCGTCATATGTTCGGGGATCAGGTTCATGTTTACCCGGGATCAAGTCCGAAGACTCTCCCAAAAACATGAATCTATCAGGCTGTCTTACAACCCTCCCACTACGATGAGGCACTATCTGTGGTTGTGTATCATGTGTGACACGTGTTGCAGTCTCTTGTGGTACTTCATCTTGTACTGTTGGTACTGAAGTAGACGTGTCCTCTCTAAGTTCTTCTAGAACAATTTTACTACTGGGCTTTTGATCCATTATATAGTCTTCTTCTAAAAACTGGGCATTGGTGCTAACAATGACCTTCTGGTCTTTAGGACTATAAAATAAACCACCTTTCATTCCTCTGGGATACCCCACAAACACGCGAACTTCTGTACGAGATTCTAACTTATCAGCATCTGGTTTCAGCACATGTGCTGGACTACCCCAAATCCGAAAATGTCTTAGACTGGGCTTTCGCCCATTCCACAATTCTGTGGGAGTAGAAGAAACTGATTTAGAAGGTACTAAGTTCAGAATGTACATTGTCGTTTCCAGAGCGTATCCCCAAAATGAATTTGGTAATTCTGAATAACTCATCATCGATCTAACCATCTCCATAAGAGTCCTATTCCTTCGTTCTGCCACACCATTCTGTTGGGGTGTACTAGGTGAGTACAATTGGGATTGAATCCCGGCCTCTGATAAGTAATTCCTAAACTCTCCTAAGAGGTATTCGCCACCACGATCAGACCGTAGTGTCTTGATACTGTTACCTAGACGTTTCTCCACATCAGCCTTGTACTCTTTGAACTTATCAAAGCACTCAGACTTACGGTGCATTAGGTAAATGTATCCATATCTTGAATAATCGTCTATAAAAGAGACAAAATATTCAAAACCACCTCTTGTCTGGACAGACATAGGACCACACAAATCAGAATGAACCAATTCTAACACTTCTTTGGCTCTATACCCCTTGGCCTTAAAAGGCCTCTTGGTCATTTTACCTTCCAAGCAAGATTCACAAGTTGAAAAATTTTTCAACTCTAATGAACCCAAGCGTCCATCGGCTATAAGCCTCTGAATCTTACTTAAGTTAATATGACCAAGCCTTAGATGCCAAAGATATGCTTGGTTCATTTCCGAAGGTTCTTTTCTCTTATGAGAGTTAGAAGATGTGTTATTAATTTTCATATTATGCTTTGTGGGAGAAATTAGATTTAAAGTATACAAATTGCCAACTAATGCACCAGAACAGATAATCAATTTATTTCTCTTAATAACTACATCGTTACTAAAGGAAACTGAATATCCATCCAAAAACAGTTTAGAAACTGAAATTAAATTCTTTCTAAAACTGGGTACATAAAGACAATTTCTTAAAACCAAATTTCTATTCCTATTAAAAGATAAGTAGACATCTCCCACTGTAACAGCCGCCACCTTAGTAGCATTGCCCATGTAGACGGTAATCTCTCCTTCAGATAGTCGTCGGGTTTCCTGGAACCCCTGCAAGGAATTGCAGACATGATCAGTGGCTCCCGTATCTACACACCAGGTGCTGGTAGATAACACCGCTAAACATGTTTCAACAACTAGAGTATGAGATATACCTTTATTGTTCTGTTTCCTACGAGCACAGCCCGCCTTCCAATGTCCAGTCTGCTTGCAAATAAAGCACTTACCCTTCGGCTTCTTTATTCCAGCTTTTTGTCCTGCACCTTGAGGTTTATTCACCTTCTTTGTTGAGTCATTTTGTTTCTTCTTCTTCTTCCCTTTCGGCTTAGAAGTAGAACCATTTTCAGCATAGTAAATTTGAGAATGTTGACGAAACAACCCTTCGGCTGCCTGAAGTTTTGTCAGAAGTTCCGCCAATGAATACATCCTTTTATTCATATTATAGTTCAGGCGAAAATGCTCAAAACTTCTGGGCAGCATTTGGAGGATGATATAGACCTGGGTTTCCCCATCAATTTCCCCTCCAAGAACTTGTATTTCGTTTAAGTAAGCCATCATCTTGAGAATATGATCCCTCACGGGAGTCCACTCAGTCATGGTAGTTGTCATCAGTTTTCTCATTGTCTCTTGCCTAGCAGCCCGATTCTGATGTCCGAAGAGTTCCTTGAGATTGCTCATTATATCATAGGCTGTTGGTAAGTCATGATGCTGATGTTGCAATACATTTGACATCGAAGCCAAGATGTAACACCGTGTCATCTCATTAGCTTTTACTCATTACTATGATACTGAATCTCCTCTGGGGTAGAATCATTGCTAGGTGTTTCTGGGCATTCCTCTGACAGTACAAACTTATATCCCTCAGCAGTAAGAACAATATCCAGGTTCCTTTTCCAATCTATGTAGTTAGGACCAGTAAGTCTGTTCTCTTTTAGTATGATGGCTAGTGGGTTGAAAGTCATCCTAAGAATCACAAATAACTTTTGGTCAGAACTCTAAATTTAGAATAATATTGATTCCTCAAACAATACTATTTTAAATTAACCAACACCTCAAAACACCGTGAATTTTGTATGCCACGATAGTGTGGACGTATACAAATTCAACATTTGTAAAAGGAGGGTTTTACCCATTAATTTTATTATCTTGTCAACCTAACTTTTTGACAAATAAAATTAATAGTTGGTTTACTTTGGTCACACGAATAATAGCAGTGACTCCGATGGGGAGGATACTATTAGACGTGCCTAAGTGTGTACCATTACTTGACACTAAGTCCATTAATAAGATTGTGCCCCTTCTGATGGGGAAGATCACACGCTCTTAATTAACTTCCTATAGTCATCCTAAGAATGGAAGTTTAATCTAGTGATCCGCAAACAAGCTCATCCGATATGGAGGAAGGCACTCAGAGCCAACGCGCAAGCTTGTTGCATCACTTATAAACCAGTAATGGAGACCGTGGAATTTATTTAAAAATAAATCCCTCTCCCACTTAGTTATTTAAAGTGAGGAATTTTGACTATGCTAGCCTACTAAACATGCATACTAACAAGCACACACAGTCACAGCATAAAAAGCAATAAATAGAAAAACTAATTTTCAACTATTATGGCTTTTATCTATTGTTGTCCTCCGTGTGTCGCCAACCCTAGCTGCTGCCATCTTTGGTCACTGCCACCGGGTCTAGTTGTCGCATCCATCTTGCCCCTTGTTCCGCTGCATCTCTGGTCCTCAAAAAGGTTCCACGCCTTGCAAGATTCGATCCGCGACATAAATAAAATTTTACATTTTTTGATCCTATATTCCTCGAAGGAATGTACATGTGAACTAGATCGAACATAAAATAAAAATTTACATCCATCGATCATATATTCCATAAACGGAATGTACATGTAACTAGATCAAAAAATAAAATCCTAATAAAACTAAATACAGCTCCTGCTGTATTTTATAATACAATCATGCACACATAATAAATGCCCTTGACATGTCCAAGGGTCCAATCACACACATAATAACTATAAGCCATAATAGTTGGATCCTGCATCCACAAAGTTAGCACATCCTACTATTAACCTGCCAAAATTATGTATGACATGTGCATAATTAAACTAATACCAAATACACAAAGGCAAAACCTCGCTCTGATACCAATTGTTGGTTGCTACTCGGAAAACCCAATGGCTCCACTGTACAAAAATTTTGTACGTGATCTGAACCTGTCCTAGCTACCATGTGTTCTTTTAAGTTAAACTTGTATCTCCTGCAGAACTTAACACGTTTGATTCCAAGTTTAACTTATATGTTCTTTTAGGTTTAGATTTGGATCTCCTGCGGAACTTAACACGTTTGATCCAAATCACCTAGGTTATAAATTCAATTAAATATTAGTTTCCAAAATTGCCTTCCAGTACTGCATGGCGAGGCACTTGGCCTTTTTGGATATGGGAGCAACCACCACCGATTAGACAAAACCTTTTAAAGAAAGTTAATATTTAATTTCCTTATATAACTCTAGATTAACCAAAAGGAACAATCAAATCACAAGGAAAAAAGAAAAGAACACAACATCGAAATTAAATTCGAAAAATAAGAATCGAATGCCTCTTGTATTTGGTATTTATACAAAGAAAAATTAACTAGCATGATACGGAAATTAAATACTAGTTATACCTCTTCCTTGTATGCTAAAAACCTCGAGATCTTCTGTCGTATCCCTCGCCTCCTCTTGGACGTCGTGTGGGCGACGATCCTCCAAGACGAACACCACCCGGAAAGCTTCTGCACCTTCTCTAGAATTCGGCCACCACCACCACAAAGGAGCAAAAGAGAGCAAAGGGAAGAGAGGGAGAGGGGTCGGCCACTTGATGATCTCCAACAACACAATATCAATTGTTATGTTATTCAAGGTCTCCCCTTCCCCCCTTTTTATATTAGTTTCCCAATGGAAAATTATGGAAAAAGTTTTATAAAAAATTAGACTCATTCCTATTTCCTTTTTTTTCTTTTTCTTTCCTTTTAATTAATCAATCCTAGATTGATTTATTAATTAAACAACTATTTGTTGATGTTTAATTATTTGACCGGCCCCTTGCTTGGGCACCAAGCAAGGTGGCCGGCCACTTATTAAAAGGAAAAGAAAGAAAAAAATTTAATAAAATTTTAAAAGAAGAAAACTTCTAATAAAATTTTACAAACTCTCTCTTTTTTTCTAATGTGGATATTAAAAGGAAAGTTTTAAAATTTAAAACCAAGTTTTAAAATTTAAAACATCTCTAATAATATTTCTTTTTAAAAGAAAGTTTTATAAATTTTACAACTCTCTTTTAAAACCTTGTGGCCTAATTTAAATTAGGAAAATTTTATAAATTTTTAAAATCTCTCTTTTTACAAATTGTAAATATCTGAGGAAATTTAAAAATTCAAAACCAACCTTCCTAATTTAAATATTGCGGTCGGCCCCCTTGCCCAAGGCAAGGGCCGACCATTTCTAGAGAATATGTGGCCGACCATTGCTTGGTCACCAAGCAATGAACCGGCCCCTTCTTGGACACCAAGATAGGCTTTTCTTTGGATGGACTTGAGGCTTTATTGAGGCTACAACAGGGACCTAGAGGAGAAATTGGTTTTGGCCTTCCGATGAGCTTGAGTATCCCGTGCTTGCCCTGAACACACAACTCAAGTTCATCGATAATAACTCATTCCACTAGAGGGTTATTACCGCACTACCGCACCAATCCCAAATTACATTATGGGATCCTTCTTATCATGAGTGTGTTAGTCTCCCTGTGTTTAAGATTACGAATGTCCACTAATTAAGTGAGTTTGTCACGCCCCAGAGGAGTCCCTGTCCGAGAAAATTTCGGCAGCATCTCCCCTGTACGGTGGACAATCTGAAACTTTTCTACATCCTCATATACCTAAGCCACAGGCGGCTGGAATAATAAAAATAATAAAATACAACCACACATACATCCACGCAGTTTATATATAAGTACACAGATCAGTAATATCATGACTCGAAAACAACCCTACTCCACTACACTCGTAAAGCTCAAATCCGACAATAAAACCAACTTACCTCTTCTGTCATCTAAGCAGGCATGTAGTAAAAGCAAATCCAAAACCAAATCCATCGACATCACAAAATCCATACAATGTCCAAGTATCATAATCCAAAACATAATAAGTTCAGAACATAGTCTAAATAAAGAAGAAAACCAAAAGATCCTTAATATCCTCGAGGTCTGCAGGGGACTAGCAACTGGAACACTCTCCTGACAGCATCAACCTGAAAATATCAACAATGGAGGCGGGGTGAGTCCAACACTCAGCAGGCACAACTGATATACAAAGTAAGGAAATAACACCTAGCACTAATCATGCATACAGTCTCCTGATGTAATAAAGGTAAATGCAAACTGAAATAAACAGGAGAATACTGTACTAACCAGGACCTGGGTATAAAGAAAAGCAGTCCGAGAGATATGGAAATCCTGTATGCATGTCAAACATAGGTATCCAAACAATATGCAAGATATAAATGCAGCAAAAACAAACACAAGCAATAAATGCATCATGCATATAATGCCAATGATGTGTCCTGGTCACCCATGACGCCAGTCGATCATCTCACACAATAGAGAGGTCGAGTGGGTAGGGCTGTGACAACCGTGTACTCTGTCGTCACTACTCCTGATGAGTAACCGAGTGGACGGGATGCTGTCGGAGTACACCTATCCTCCTACCCCAAATCATAAATGGGGGAGTGCAATGCTCTCATCTCCCGGTACACGATGACGGGGAGGAATCCTTGCCGGACAACACATTGTGTCACACTACCCATGAGCGGACCAACGGTGCCTAACAGTCCCTGCTGCAACACACTCTGCCTGAATCGACCACTAACCCATGAGTGGTGGTGTGTGCAGATCCATGTAACTGGCGATGTG
The DNA here is from genome assembly GCF_018446385.1 of Zingiber officinale. Classification (NCBI taxonomy): domain Eukaryota; kingdom Viridiplantae; phylum Streptophyta; class Magnoliopsida; order Zingiberales; family Zingiberaceae; genus Zingiber; species Zingiber officinale. Next base: position 35,945,972 of record NC_055988.1, on the reverse strand, counting down.
CTCACAATAATGGAGCGAACTATCGCACAGCATGCAATCATGCAAATGGTGCATGGCACTAACCACAACATATCCTGACCTAATCCATATATATATAAGTGCGTCATAGGTCAACGAATCAAATCAAATCAAAGGTACACAAGGTATAAAACCTAGGTCCTGAACATGGTGAAGCATGGTATATCACTACCCCTATAAGCATGTATCAACAGGTAAGGAATACATGAGATGCAAAACAATCAATCAATCAATCATGTAACAATTATCGGGTAGTGATTAACCGGAATAAATAAGAAACATAATTAATGCAACTTGTTATATTCACTACTATGTATATCAAATGGCATAAGTCAAAAGTACCCGCCTCCGATAAAATGATCCAAATCTGACTCCGAGATACTCGTCTCGCGTCAAAGTCCTGTGTCAAACAAATAAATCTTTTTTATTTAACTACACACCTATAAATAGCTAAATAAAAATCTCCTACACTAGATTAGGGCAAAAACCCTAATCAACAACCACATAAATCTCACCCAGAATCCAACTCATACCAAATACAAAACATAACCTAAAGTAACATTCCTTGCTAACCTATCAACCAATCATCTACAAGATGATTAAATTCTTTACCTCTTATCTCAATTCACAACTGTAGTTGCTGCTGGATCTAATGTAAACAACTACTGGATTAAATTACTGAACCAAGAAAACCCTATAGCAAGTCCTGTTAGAAAATTCTTCCTCACTGTCGGTTCAAGATGAGATCACAAACCAAAAATACCTAATTTTTCTTACCTATCTCGTAGCTGTGCTTGTTGATCCACACCAGGACTGTTGCTGCCAACACAAAATGATTGCTGCTGGAAATCCCAAGTTTTTCTACTAGAAAATAAGCGCAAATTTCTTGATCACAACTACTCTATTCTGATCAAGAACAAAAATCCAAAAACCAAGAATCAAACTTACCTTAACCGTGACCTAATTCTACCACAATGAAGGATTTCTCAAGAACAGAGAAGAGGCGGAGCAGTGAGGGGTGGCTCTACTCCGTGCAACGCCGGCTACTAGCTAGGGCACGACGGCGATCCAGTGGCAACGACGGCTTCAAAAACTAGGGCTCAGTGTCGCAGAAATCAGAAGGAGGGCCGACAGTCGGCGTCGGCTCACAAGGTCGAGCGGCGCGTCTTGATCCCAGCGGCGGAGAAGGCTCGGTTGGCGGCGCTAGGGCAAAGGCGACAACGGCGTTGGGTCAGATCTGGTGGCCGGTACAGAGGAGGTGGCCGGCGACGCTGCCAAGAGGAGAAAGAACTCGGCACTGGGAGGCAAAGTGGAGAAGAAGAAGGAGTGGAAGGGAGGAAACAACCGGCGCCGAGCGGTTAGGGCACAGCCGTCGGGTCCGAGGGGAAGGCGTCGGGGATGGCTCGGGCTCGCGGGAGGGAAAAAGAAAACGGGAAAGAAAAATAAGGAAAAATAAAAAGAATTAAATATATATACTTTTCCTCACTTAAATGTGGTAGCCTAAACAGGCTTTTCCGGACCCCATTTTTATCCCCGTTAACTCGTCCGTACGAGCTCCGAAAAATTCCCGAAAAATTTCCAAAAATTCCGGAAAATTCCCTTATCAATATTTGCATATTTTTGGTATTTTACATTCTCCCCCTCTAATAAAAATTTGGTCCCCAAATTTCATTATCTACCATCAGCAAGTACCAACAACAGATATAAAGTATAAATGCTGAACGGCAAACAAATCACATACCTCATGTAAAAAGATGGGGATATCGAGCTCGGATAGTATCTTCGAGCTCCCAAGTAGCCTCCTCGTCCGAATGATGCTGCCATCCGACTTTAACCAGTCGGATAGTCTTGTTCCGAAACTGACGCTCTTTCCGGTCGAGAATCCGTACCGGAACCTCCTCATAAGTAATGTCAGACTGAATTGGAACTGGGATATCTGCCAGCCCATGTGTCGGGTCATGTACGTATCTCCTCAGCATCGATACGTGGAATACATCGTGAACACCTGACAGGGACGGTGATAGTGTCAGTCGATAAGCTACCGCTCCGATCCTCTCCAAGATCTCGAAAGGGCCAATGTACCGCGGAGCTAGCTTACCTCTGAGGCCAAACCTCTTCACCCCTTTCGTGGGTGAAACTCGCAGAAATACATGGTCGCCAACTGAGAACTCTAGTGGTCTGCGTCTCCGATCAGCATAACTCTTCTGGAGGTCCTGCGCCTCTGACATCCTCCGTCTGATAGTACGGACCAACTCTACATCCTGCTGAGCTCTATGAGGTCCCAACAGCTGGGCCTCTCCAACCTCATCCCAGAGAACGGGTGTCCGACACGGTCTGCCCTACAACGCCTCAAACGGTGCCATCTGGATAACCGAATGAAAGCTGTTGTTGTAAGTAAACTCTACCAACGGCAGATGGTCCTCCCAACTGCCTCCGAAATCCATAACACACGATCTCAGCAGATCCTCTAAAGTCTGAATGGTCCGCTCTGACTGTCCATCTGTCTGTGGATGAAAAGCTGTACTGAAACGGAGCTGTGTGCCCAAGGCCTGCTGCAGACTCTGCCAGAAACGAGACGTGAACCATGGATCTCTATCCGAAATGATACTCAATGGAACACCATGTAGTCGGATGATCTCTCGGCAATACAAATCTGCCAATCGATCTAGGGAATCAGTCCTCCGAATCGCTAAGAAATGCGCGGATTTGGTTAATCGATCAACGATTACCCAAATCGCGTCATGGCCTCGTCGTGTCATCGGCAATCCCACTACAAAATCCATAGTGATATGTTCCCATTCCTACTCAGGAATAGGAATCCGCTGAAGTAATCATGCAGGTCTCTGGTGCTCAGCCTTCACCTGCTGACAAACAAGACATCTAGCTATGAAATCCGCGATGTCTTTCTTCATGCCGTTCCACCAATAGGAACGCCTCAAATCTCGATACATACGGGTCCCGCCTGGATGGATCGCAAATCGAGAATGGTGTGCCTCCTGAAGTAACTCCTGTAAGACCGAATGAGACTGAGGTACGCATAATCTGCCTCGGAAGTATATAACACCCTCCTCGTCTCGCGTGAACTCGGTCTGCTGCCCGGAAGCTATCTGACTGCTAATAAACTGCAAATGCTCATCACCATCCTGGGCCTCTCGAATCCTCGTCCTGATTGATGACTGAGCAACCATGGTAACCAGAATACCCTGTTCTGTCGGTCCTTACCCCTCAAGGCCCAAACCGGAGAAACCTTAAATCAAGTCTGTGACCACAACTCGGTGGTAAGCTAAAGTCCCTCCGGACTTCCTGCTAAGCGCATCGGCAACCACATTAGCTTTCCCCGGGTGATAGCTAATGGTACAATCAAAATCCTTCATAAATTCCATCCATCTCCTCTGTCGGAGATTAAGTTCCTTCCAAGTAAACAGATATTTGAGACTCTTATAGTTAGTGAGAATCTCAAATGTAACGCCATATAAATAATGTTTCATGGCAAAAATAATGGCGACTTGCTCCAGATCATGTTCAGGGTATTTCTTCTCATGCTCCTTCAACCTACGAGAAGCATAGGAGACTACCATATCGTGCTGCATCAGAACAGCGCTCAAACCATGAATAGATGCGTCGGTGTAGAGGACATATCCGTCCTCTCCAGAAGGTAAAACCCAAAATCGGAGCCGACACTAATCTCCGCTTCAGCTCCTAGAAACTGGTCTTGCCATCCTCAGTCCAAGAGAACTTCACGCCTTTCCTGGTCAAGCGTGTAAGTAGCATAGCAATCCGTGAGAAACCCTCAACGTATCTCCGGAAATATCGAGTCAAACAAAGGAAGTTGCGAGCCTCTTCTATAGACTACGACTACTCCCAACGACAACAAACTCTATCTCCTGTGGAACCATGGTATACTCCTACTGGTGCCCGTGTGTCTCAAACATCTCACAGAAGACAACCAAAATATGCACTACTGATCTTCACATATAAATGTTTCCGTCGAAGCATCTCTAGAACTATGCAAAGATGAAGTGCGTAACTCACCGTGGATCCGAAATAGATCACAACACCGTCAACAAAGACAATGGAAACCGATCCAAACATCCTGGGAATACCAAAATCATCAAGTCTCTGAAAACCTCTAAGGTTTCCCAAACCCTAATGGTAATATCATGACACATAATGTCCGTATCACAGATATTTCTAACCATAAGATCCCTGACAATAAGTCTGAAATATGATCACCAACGATATAAATCATCTAAGCATAGATCCTCCAGTGTGAGAGCAACGCTCCATCACAGAAAATACCACATATGTGGGAGCAACGCTCTACCACAAGAAATCCTCAATATGTAAGAGTAACACTCCACTACAATAATCCATAACATGTATCTGCAATAGATATGGGAGCAATGCTCCGCTATAAGCAATCTGAAATATGTATATGTGGGAGCTCTGCTCCACCACAAATGATCCATAAGTGTACAAGGCACTTAACTATCTAACTAGAGGCTGCACGAGATCACTCAACCACATATCACTGTGGGCAGCCAAAGGTATAAACAACCTAGTAAACAAATCAAATCCATAGTCAACTCTATCATCATCCTAGTGGGTTGGTCACCCACAATAGAAGAATTAGTTAACAGGGTTATACAACCAATAACATAATGTAGACACTCAGCATTCTACATTCAACATAGGTAGAATCATGCTGCTACCAACAATACACCTGGCACACTTGCTCACACAACATATATATGATCGACATAATCCTCCCACTTGTACACACCATACATACTCACAACACAGGTATAAACCAGTGTGATACCTCCAACAATACCTATCGAACCCGTGTGCATATATCAACATAGTTATAATCGACAATACACCTCAAACAACCTCACATGACATATATACACCTATGCCAAGAGTATAATCAACGTAATACTTCCAACAAAGCCTAATAGACACAAGTGCATCCACAAATCAAATATAATCAATAAAATATCTCGAATATTACACCGAACACATCTGCACATATCAGAACTCATATTAAATCGATAAGATACCTCCAAATAAACAATCAGACACTTGGGTATAATCTACTAGAATCCTACAGCAATCATAACTGGAAAAGTATACACCCACTACATGCAATTAAACTGTCCATCATAACACTCTTACAACCCATAATAATCATATGTACACACCACATAGATATGCAGAAATCAACATCCTTAATCCAATCAACCTGACATTCCCTATTTTACCTTCTATGTTATCCAAATCCGACACAATACTCAACCATTTTCATCCAGCCTTGACATTGATGAAAAATTGGTTACATTTAACACTTCACTAAAATTTATATCCTCAATATCTGCAACCATTACTAATCATTCATATGGAGTTATATGATCAAAAATTTTGTCAGGATTCACAAACCAATCCACTCATAATCAAACGGATATCATGTTCCATACATGTATCCACTCAGCAGACCCAGAAAAATTTTCAACTATGATAACCAAAGGCAGCACTACAAAAATCCTACCAGTCCATTGATCCATAATCCATACAGAACTATCCGAAGGGATCCATCTTTATAGACACCAGAGCAAGTAACAACTTGACCCCCAAATAAATTGTCAAATAACTAAATCAGTTCATGGGTCAATTCAACACTAATTACATCAACTCAAACTAGAAAATGTCAGCCCACATAATATCATATGTATAAATGTATACGACCCAAATGAAGAAGTCAGAATTCAAGATCATCTAGACACTCTCATTTTTATCCTCAAAAATATCAGATGAATAAATCTCTACTCCCCATGAGAGCAAGTTAGCATTCAAAATATCAAATCATTATTTATCCACATAGTCCAATATCCGAGGAAGCAAATATCAATTTTATCATCCTGTTAACTAACCACAACTAACCATATTTATAAAAATCTCATAAGCACACCAAACCGTAAACTCTCTAGCACCCGATTTATAATCTGATCACCAACTATAATCATCAAACCTGTGAATATCATACATGACACTCACTATGTCACTATCAACGACAACCCAAATAATAAAACATCAAAATAGTTGAGACTAAAAGATCATCAAAACAAATATCCAGTAATAGATCATCAAACAACCACATAACATTTACTCTCATAAATCATTAGAATCAACATATCACAATATCTGATCTCATAATATCCCTCAACCTCAAACCATTCTCAACAATGATCAAACATGGTAACTCCCAAATGAACAATTTTCATCGTATCGGGTACCCTAATATCCAAAAGATATGAGTATAAAAACTCTACTGACTAAATCAACAGGAATTATGTAGGTATCATCCACTACCCAGCTAACAATAGTAGAGGCTGGTATGTGTCTCCATCTCCTACTAGTAGTAACAGAAGCTAAAACTACTGATGGTATGATAAGAAAAATCACCAGAGACTATAATCCTTGATCTCTATTAAGGTCAACCATGCTCAATGGCTAACCCATCACAGGTAATATGTGCTACAACAACCAAACAGGTACCACATAAAGAATGTTAATACCTATCATAAACTATAAAATTAAACATCATACCTATATGCCGTCTGGAGATGTTCCATCGCTATCCAATCCCCAACTTCAGACCTCAAAATTCCGAACATGAAAATCACCGGAAATCCATATAAATCCGAAACGGAAGTCCAAAATACATACATAATGAAAAATCCGTGCAATCCAAATAACTACCCAGTTTGCCTCGCAAACTTGGGCTAATCCAAAAATCCAGAATACCAAAAGCAGGTATCATAACCCACTCGAATACCAATAAATTGGTATCAGCCAAATCTCGAAAATTCGTAACACGAAAATCAACAAGTATCGCCAAGCTTTGGCGCTCTGATACCAATAAATTGGTATCAGGTTATCCCCAATATCCAAAATACAAAAACAAACGATCGTAAAACCTGGCTTTGATACCACTAAATTGTCACGCCCAGAGGAGTCCCTGTCCGAGAAAATTTCGACAGCATCTCCCCTGTACGGTGGACAATCTGAAACTTTTCTACATCCTCATATACCTCAGCAACAGGCGGCTGGAATAATAAAAACAATAAAATACAACCACACATACATCCACGCAGTTTATATATAAGTACACAGATCAGTAATATCATGACTCGAAAACAACCCTACTCCACTACACTCGTAAAGCTCAAATCCGATAATAAAATCAACTTACCTCTTCTGCCATCTAAGCAGGCATGTAGTAAAAGCAAATCCAAAACCAAATCCATCGACATCACAAAATCCATACAATGTCCAAGTATCATAATCCAAAACATAACAAGTTCAGAACATAGTCTAAATAAAGAAGAAAACCAAAAGATCCTTAATATCCTCGAGGTCTGCAGGGGACAAGCAACTGGAACATTCTCCTGACAGCATCAACCTGAAAATATCAACAATGGAGGTGGGGTGAGTCCAACACTCAGCAGGCACAACTAATATACAAAGTAAGGAAATAACACCTAGCACTAATCATGCGTACAGTCTCCTGAAGTAATAAAGGTAAATGCAAACTGAAATAAATAGGAGAATACTGTACTAACCAGGACCTGGGTATAAAGACAAGCAGTCCGAGAGATATGGAAATCATGTATGCATGTCAAACATAGGTATCCAAACAATAGAGAGGCCGAGTGGGTAGGGTTGTGACAACCGTGCACTCTGTCGTCACTACTCCTGATGAGTAACCGAGTGGACGGGATGCTGTCAGAGTACACCTATCCTCCTACCCCAAATCATAAATGGGGGAGCGCAATGCTCTCATCTCCCGGTACACGATGACGGGGAGGAATCCCTGCCGGACAACACGTTGTGTCACACTACCCATGAGCGGACCAACGGTGCCTAACAGAGTCCCTGCTGCAACACACTCTGCCTGAATCGACCACTAACCCATGAGTGGTGGTGTGTGCAGATCCATGTAACTGGCGATGTGCTCACAATAATGGAGCGAACTATCGCACAGCATGCAATCATGCAAATGGTGCATGGCACTAACCACAACATATCCTGACCTAATCCATATATATATAAGTGCGTCATAGGTCAACGAATCAAATCAAATCAAAGGTACACAAGGTATAAAACCTAGGTCCTGAACATGGTGAAGCATGGTATATCACTACCCCTATAAGCATGTATCAACAGGTAAGGAATACATGAGATGCAAAACAATCAATCAATTAATCATGTAACAATTATCGGGTAGTGATTAACCGGAATAAATAAGAAACATAATTAATGCAACTTGTTATATTCACTACTATGTATATCAAATGACATAAGTCAAAAGTACCCGCCTCCGATAAAATGATCCAAATCTGACTCCGAGATACTCGTCTCGCGTCAAAGTCCTGTGTCAAACAAATAAATCTTTTTTATTTAACTACACATCTATAAATAGCTAAATAAAAATCTCCTACACTAGATTAGGGCAAAAACCCTAATCAACAACCACATAAATCTCACCCAGAATCCAACTCATACCAAATACAAAACATAACCTAAATTAACATTCCTTGCTAACCTATCAACCAATCATCTACAAGATGATTAAATTCTTTACCTCTTATCTCAATTAACAACTGTAGTTGCTGCTGGATCTAATGTAAACAACTACTGGATTAAATTGTTGAACCAAGAAAACCCTACAGCAAGTCTTGTAAGAAAATTCTTCCTCACTGTCGGTTCAAGATGAGATCACAAACCAAAAATACCTAATTTTTCTTACCTATCTCGTAGCTGTGCTTGTTGATCCACACCAGGACTCTTGCTGCCAGCACAAAATGATTGCTGCTGGAAATCCCAAGTTTTTCTGCTAGAAAATAAGCGCAAATTTCTTGATCACAACTACTCTATTCTGATCAAGAACAAAAATCCAAAAACCAAGAATCAAACTTACCTTAACCGTGACCTAATTCTACCACAACGAAGGATTGCTCAAGAACAGAGAAGAGGCGGAGCAGTGAGGGGTGGCTCTACTCCGTACAACGCCGGCTACTAGCTAGGGCACGGCGGCGATCCAGTGGCGACGACGGCTTCAAAAACTAGGGCTCAGTGTCGCAGAAATCAGAAGGAGGGCCGACAGTCGGCGTCGGCTCACAAGGTCGAGCGGCGCGTCTTGATCCCAGCGACGGAGAAGGCTCGGTTGGCGGCGCTAGGGCAAAGGCGACAACGGCGCTGGGTCAGATCTGGTGGCCGGTACAGAGGAGGTGGCCGACGACGCTGCCAAGAGGAGAAAGAACTCGGCACTAGGAGGTGAAGTGGAGAAGAAGAAGGAGTGGAAGGGAGGAAACAACCGGCGCCGAGCGGTTAGGGCACAACCGTCGGGTCCGAGGGGAAGGCGTCGGGGATGGCTCGGGCTCGCGGGAGGGAAAAAGAAAACGGGAAAGAAAAATAAGGAAAAAGAAAAAGAATTAAATATATAAACTTTTCCTCACTTAAATGGGGTAGCCTAAACAAGCTTTTCTGGGCCCCATTTTTGTCCCCGTTAATTCGTCCGTACGAGCTCCGAAAAATTCCTGAAAATTTTCTAAAAATTCTGGAAAATTCCCTTATCAATATTTGCCTATTTTTTGGTATTTTACAGAATTACTGACAACTCATTTAATTAATATCTAGCTCCAAGAGTAGTACCACTCAACTTTATTGTCATGTTGGACTAGGTCCACCTACAGGGTTTAAAATGGCAATCCTTATGAGCTCCTCTTGGGGACATTCTCAGCCTAGATAACTAGGGCACAGATTCCTTCTATAATCAACAACACATATTATAAGTAATATCATTTCCCAACTTATCGGGCATATTGATTTATCGAGCTAAACCTCACCCTTTGATAAGTCAAAGAAATAAATATTAAATATACATGCTTGTTATTATATTAGGATTAAGAGCATACACTTCCATAATAATTAAGGTCTAGTTCTTTTACTAAGTCAGTACAAAAAGAACTTACCTAAATGATCCTACTCAATACACTTAAAGTGTATCTGTGTAATTTATTAGTCAAGATAAACTAATACTTAATTACACTACGTCTCTTCTGATGGTTTGTTCCTTTCCATCTTAGTCGTGAGCAACTGTTTATAATTTATAAAGAACCGACAACATGATCTTCTAAGTGTGACTCCACACTCCATGTTATCTACTATATAAATTAATTGAACAATTACATTTAACAAATAAATGTAAACATTTGACCAATGTGATTCTTTATTTCAAAATAAATGTGTACAAAAGCTAAACTTTTAAGTATACACTCCGAACTTGTAGTGCAGATTTTTGGTGGAATTTATAGTGCAGATTTTTGGTGAAATTTGTAGTGCAGATTTTTTGGTGGAACTCATACTACAGTTTTTTTAAAAAAAAAGATTATAGTGCAGTTTGGTTAAGTATTATAGTGCAGAATTTATGTTTGCATAGTATGCAGAAATAGTGTAGCATATAATGCAGAATCTTGATTAGTATAGTATGCAGAATTTTGATTAGCATTGTATGCAGATTTTTGTTTATGCATTTCAAAGTTCATAGTATGTAGATTTTTGTTTATGCATTTCAAAGTTAGAATTTGTTTAAACATTTCAGTTTTTAAAGAAGCATTCTTTTATTAGAAGTATTAACAAGTATAAGAAAGATAAAGAAAAGAAAGAAAAAGGTCAAGGCTTTAAGTAGATCCCAAAGTCAAGAGTTTAGGGATTTTGGCACACAAGGTGCTCGTTAAAATGCCAAGGCATTTAAATAAGAAGTAATTAAGATAAATCAGCTTATGAATCAGCATTTTACTTTTATCAGTGGCACTGTGCTGGACTCTTAGTTGTCCTTGGGTTGGGCTCCCATAGTCGTCCCTAGGTTTAGATAACCTAGTAAACCCTACTAGATTCGGGACTAGCTACCTCGGGTCTAGTTAGGGATGCACACATAGCAAGTACAGTTGTCGGACCCATCAACAGCATGATTATTATTTTTATCTATTATGAAAATAGTTTTCAAAACTTCACAAATCAGTTACGTGAATACAATTCAGATTCGACATTAGCCTAGCATCAGTTTAGCTTAGCTTATGTATCAGTTCAGTTAAACTTATTATTCTGAAGTATAAAAGTATAAGTTTTGAACAAGTGAAATAAGCTTTACATGTTTAGCATTTCAGCATGTCTTGTTTCTTTTGCTATTAGATGAGCATGTGTAGTATTTCCTTTAAAGCATTCAGTTTTAGATTTATTTTATTCACATGCATATTCGAGTTTTATGAGTTAGATAGCGTTTACTAAGCAATTTTGCTTATAGATGCATTTTCCTCTTACCGCAGATAAAGGAAAGGAAAAGCTATAGCAAAGGAAGGTGACAAGGAGGTGCGGATGGATGTGTGATGCCTGGACTATAGAAGCCTTGGGATTTAGCAAAAGAATTTATTAAGATTGACATATATTTAGAATTCTTTCATTTAAATTGTTATGCACATTAGACCTATTATCTGAGTTGTATAATGGTTGCATGCATGTTCAGATTAATACATATATTTCAGCATGATTAGATTGATGTATAGATTTAGTTGTGAACATAAGTCTGAGTAGTATGTATAGATGAGTCATTTAGTCTTCCGCTGCCAGTTAATTGCATGTTTTGAGTGTTTAGAGAGTTTTAAGTATAGATATTTTCATGCGAACAATTTTAGTTAAAGTATAGTTAGTAGTCTAGTAGCGCTCCGCCCTCACAGTCCAGTAGTGAGGAGGGTGGGGTGATACAGTATCTTTGTTTACATGGTCCACTTGGTCGACCAAGGTAGTTAAAAATTAAAAATGAGTTCACATTTGGATCAATAGGACCCTCATCATTTCAACCCGCTCTTCGCCTTTTGCTATGAACATGAGGTTCAAAATAATATGATGTAAAAGTCGTTACTTCCTCCACAATGTATGCATTGACAATTGTAATGACCCAATTTTCCTCATTAGGAGTTCTAAAAGTTCTTAAAAATATTTAGAAATATTTTAGAAATATTCTAGAGATTTTTAGAAATTTTTAGAGTATTTTTATATAATTTTTGGAGGTCGTTTGGTATTTTTACTAAACGAAGGAAGTTTCGACAAAAAAATGTCTAAACCGAGAATTGAACCCACGACCTTTGACTCGGTCAAAACCCGACTGACTAGGTGGGCAAATGGATTTTTCTGTTTAGAAAAGGTAGCGAATTTATTTAAGATAGTTAATAGAATATTGGATTATAAAAGGGATAAGTTTATCTTGGATTTGTCTATTTAGAAAAGGTAGCGAATTTATTTAAGATAGTTAACAGAATATTAAAAAAATGATAAGTTGATGTTGGATTTGTTTGTTTAGAAAAGGTAGCGAATTTATTTAAGATAGTTAACAGAATATTAAAAAAATGATAAGTTGATGTTGGATTTGTTTGTTTAGAAAAGGTAGCGAATTTATTTAAGATAGTTAACAGAATATTAAAAAAAGGATAAGTTGATGTTGGATTTGTCTGTTTAAAAAGGTAGCGAATTTATTTAAGGAGTTAACAGAAATATTAAGTTATAAAAAGGGATAAGTTGATGCTCTGTTTTCCCGTGACTTAAACCATTCTCTCCTTCTCTTCTGCGTACGATGGCGGAACTCAGGGAGAAAACGAAAGGGAGTAAGGGCATCATCTCCGGCAGCCGGCCAAGGTCCTAGAAGCCCTTTTTGTTCGGTTGTGAGTCCAAGAAGCAAGGTAAGTGCTTCTCACATGTAGTAGGAGTAGTTTCGGACCTTTGTTCTTCTTGAATTCGAAGCATAAGAAGCGCTTATAGTGCAGATTTTTAATTAAGCCTATAGTGCAGATTTTAATTAAGCTTATAATGTAGATTTTTATGTAGAGCTTATATTGCAGATTTTAATTAAGCGCTTATAGTGCAGATTTTTAATTAAGCCTATAGTGCAGAATTTAATTAAGATTATAATGCAGATTTTTATGTAGAGCTTATATTGCAGATTTTAATTAAGCGCTTATACTGCAGATTTTTAATTAAGCATATAGTGTAGATTTTAATTAAGTTTATAATGCAGATTTTTTATGTAGAGCTTATATTGCAGATTTTAATTAAGCGTTTATAGTGCAGATTTTTAATTAAGCCTATAGTACAGATTTTAATTAAGCTTATAGTGCAGATTTTTATGTAGGCTTATAGTGCAGATTTTAATTAAGCTTATAGTGCAGATTTTATGTTTACATAGTATGCAGAAATAGTGTAGCATAGAATGCAGAATCTTGATTAGAATAGTATGCAGAATTTTGATTAGCATAGTATGCAAATTTTTGTTTATGTATTTCAAAGTTAGAATTTGTCTAAACATTTCAGTTTTTAAAGAAGCATTCTTTTATTAGAAGTATTAACAAGTATAAGAAAAAGAAAGAAAAAGGCCAAGGCCTTAAATAGATCCCAAAGTCAAGACTTTAGGGATTTTGGCACACAAGGTGCTCGTAAAAATACCGAGGTATTATATATTAGAAGTATTAAAAGATAACAAGTATTTTACTTTTATTAGTGGCACTGTACTGGACTCTCAGTTGTCCTTGGGTTGTGTAAAATATCGGAAAATAGGCGAATATTAATAAGGGATTTTTCTGGAATTTTTGGAAATTTTTCAGGAATTTTTCGGAGCTCGTACGAATGAGTTAATGGGGAAAAAAAAAATCTGTTTAGGCTACCCTATTTAAGCGAGGAGAAGATTATATTTATATAATCTTTTTCCTTTTATTTTCTTATTCCTTTTTATTTACATTTGTCGCCGTTTTTCTTCTTTGCTGAGCCGTGCCCGCGCGCCCTCTTTTCTCCCCGACGCCGCCGATCTCGTCCGAGCCCTAATCGCCGGGCTGGCGGTTTTCCTCCTCTCCTCCTACTTCATCCTCCCTTCCACTTCTTCTTCTTCTCCCTCCGGCGACGCCGCACGAGCACAATCGAACCGGACTATCTCCTTGCCCTAATCTGCCGCCGGCTGAGTTCCTGCTACCTTTTTTCTCTAGCCGACGACAGCCACTTGAGTAGCGCCGGCCACCCCCGATCGCCGGCACTCGAGTACCACTGTTTGGGTTCTTATGTGCCCTAGCTTCTGCCGCCGACGACGAGAGCCACTGCCGAGTCCTTCCCTGTGCCCTAGCCGACACTTGCTCCCGAGCCACTTCGACCACCCCGACTGTTGACCGAGCAGCACCGCTGTAAATCCTTTCCGGCACCTCTATCCTTCCGAGCAGTGCCGAGCTTGGATATTCTTCTCTGTTATTGATCAATCCTTCTTTGTGGTGGATCAACAAGCACAACTATGAGTTAGGTAAGGGTTTTTGTTAAGGTCAACAGTGATATGGATTTAGGTATACTACTATAAGGTTTTCTACTAAGTTGGATTTGGAATTTGTTTTCCAATTGGCAGCGAACGGTCCGAAGTTGCTGGATTCCGGTCTTTCCGTTGTGAATCGGATCAGTTGCCATCACAGACGACTGAAGGAGAGTTAGAGGTAAGGATTATGGTTTTGATATTTGTGGTAGATTATTGCTAGTTGAGTTAGTAATAATTAATAATTTAGGTTCGGAAGTTATGTAATGGTGTAATTGGGGTTAATGAAACTAACCATAATTGGTCAGTGGGTTAGGAATTTGTTTAGCTATTTGTTTATAATTAAATTAGCTAAACTGTGTGATTTAACACAGGACTTTGATTCGAGACGAGCATCTCGGAGTCAGACTGGACCATTTCTTATTGGAGGCGGGTACTTTGACTTATGTCTTTTGATATGCATAATAAAGTGTTTAACATATAGCAATGATTGTGTTATCCTTTTGATTCGGTTGGTCACTACATGATCTGTTACATGTTGTTTGTTTATTTATTATGCACTGCATGTTATTATTGACCTGACCATACATGCTTTCGGTAGTGACCCAACCATGTGATACATCATGTTCAGGACCTAGGGTTTATATGATACCCTATCTGTTTGTGTACCTTCCATCTGATACATTGATTTGTGGTACACCTTTTATTTATGTATGGATCTTGCTATGCTATTCATGAGATTGCCATGCTTAGTATCATGCATCATGTTTGCATGCTGTGCGATTGTCGGCTTCACTTTGGTTGAGCCCATCGCCAGTTACATGTACTGCACACACCACCCATGGATTAGTTGTATATCTGGCTGGTGTGTGGCGGTTCTGCTGTTTGGCTCCGTTGGTCTGAGGACTCAGCGTGGTAGCCGGCAGTCAGTTCCGCTCTGTTTGGCTCCGTTGGCATTTAGGGTAGCAGCGTGGTAGCCGGCAGATGGTGGACTCTGTTTGGCTCCGTTGGTCAGGAGACTCAGCGTGGTAGCCGGCAGAGATTTCCTCCCCGTCGTCGTGTACCGGGAGATGAGAGCATTGAGCTCCCCCATTTATGATTTGGGGCCAGAGGACAGGAGTACTCCGACAGCATTCCGTCCACTCAGTCACTGTCAGGAGCAGTGATGTCCGAGTGCACGGTCACCATATGCATTTATTGCATTTTATTGTTGTGATTGCTGCACTTATATGCTGCATTTGTATGGATGCATTTGATTGACATGCATACAGGATTATGATTTCTTCGGTCTGACGACTTGTTACCTTTGTACCTTGATCCCGGTTAGTACAGTTATCTCCTGATTTCGTTTCAGTTGCATTTATTCCTTCTCGTATTCAGGAGACTGTACGCATGATTAGTGTTGTCTGTTAGTTGTTTGTACCTGCTGAGTGTTGGACTCACCCCGCCTCCATTGTTGATATTTTCAGGTTGAGGCTGTCCGGAGCAGTTCCAGTCGCTGGCCCCCATATGCACGTAGAGCTAGTTCTCTACTAGTTCGTTATTGGTTTTATTTTGGCCTTTTTCTATATCAGACTTTGTTTTAGTATTGTCTTTGGATTTTTCCTATAGATATTGTATGGATTGACACATTTTTATGGATTTTTGATATGGTATTGGATTTCATTCTACTACGTACCTGCCTGGACGGCAAAAGAGGTGAGTTCGTTGGATTTGAGCTTTACGAGTGTAGTGGAGTAGGGTGGATTTTGAGTCAGAGTCCTATTGTTATTGATTACTATTATTAACTGCGTGGTTGTGACAGCCAGAGGCTGAATATCTTTATAAACTGCGTGGTGTTTGTTTTTATTTATTGTTATCATTCCAGCCGCCTGTGGCTGATGTATATGTGATATGTAGAAAGTTTCATATTGTCCGCCGTACAGGGGAGATGCTGTCGAAATTTCTTCGGACAGAGACTCCTCTGGGGCGTGACAATTAAGTGGTATCAGAGCGAGTATACGATACTTGCTATGTGTTCTGGATTTTGAGAGCTTAAGTTTTACGATCTTTGTTTTCGTATTTCGGATAGTTGATATAACCTGATACTAATTGATATGGTATCAGAGCGCCAAAGTTTGGCGATATTTGTTTGATTTCTGCGTGTTGGATTTTCGAGATTTATCTGATACCAATTCATTGGTATCAGAGCAGGGTGTGATACCTGCGTTTGGTATTTTGGACATTTTTATACTAGCCCTAGTTGTGAGACAGATTAGTCTGGGCAGTTATTTTCGGTTGCACGGATTTGTCCGTTTCGATTATGTTATGGACTTCCGTTTTGGATTTATATGGATTTCTGGAAATTTTGAGGTCATTTTGGGGGCTGGACAGCGATGGAACATCTCCAGACGGCATATAGGTATGATGTTTAATTTTATAGTTTATGACAGGTATTAGCATTCTTTATTTAGTACCTGTCTGGTTGCTGTAGCACATATTACTTGTGATAAGTTAGCCATTGAGGATGGTTGACCTTAATAGAGATAAGGGATTATAGTCTCTGGTGATTTTTCATATCATACCAGTAGTAGTTTTAGTTTCTGTTACTACTAGTAAGAGTTGGAGGCACATACCAGCCTCTGCTATTGTTAACTGGCTAATGGATGATATCTACATATTCCTGTTGACTTAGCCAGTAGAGTTTTTATACTCATATCTTTTGGATATTAGGATACCTGTTTCGATGAAAAATTATTCATGGGGGAGTTACCATGTTTGATCATTATTGAGAATGGTTTGAGGTTGAGGGATTTTGTGAGATCAGATATTGTGATATGTTGATTTCTTATGGTTTATGAGAGTAAATGTTATGTGGTTGTCTGATGATCAAATACTAGATATTTGTTTTGATGAGCTATTAGTGGATAACTATTTTGATGATTATATTTGGGTTGTCATTGATGGTGACATAGTGAGTGTCATTTATGATATTCACAGGTTTGATGATTATGGTTGGTGATCAGATTATAAATTGGGTGCTGGAGAGTTTTACGGTTGAATGTGCCTATGAGATTTTAATAAACCTGGTTGGTTATGGATAGTTAACAGGATGATATAAAAAAAAATGATATATGCTTCCTCTGATATGGGACTGTGGATAAATAATGATTGATGTTTTGAATGCTAACTTGCCCTCATGGGGAGTAGAGATTTATTCATCTGATATATGGTTTGGGCTGTTATTTTTGAGGATAAAAAAAATGAGGGTGTTTTGATGTTCTTGAATTCTGACTTTTGTCTTTTGGGTCGTACACATTTATACATATGATATTATGTGGGTTGACATTTTCTAGTTTGAGTTGATGTAATTAGTGTTGAATTGACCCATGAACTGATTTAGTTATTTAACAACATTGTATACCATTTTATCTTAGTTAATTTTCGTCAGTAAATATTGATTTACACTTGTTAAATCGGTCAGTAGAAGACTGATTTATGTTTGTCGAGTTGGGTAGTTGTGGTTTGATATACCTTAGTTGCTTGTGGAGGATTAAGGTATTCTTGATTAGTTAGTAGATGAATGATTTAGTTTTGTTGGTTGATCAGTAGAGAATTGTCATGATCTATTTTTAGAGGTTCGAACCTTTAGGTTATTTGTGCTTAGTTATATATCTAGAGCACATTTGAGTACATGTTTTGTACTGGCGTGGAAAGGACTGATTTAGCCATATATCATTGTCGGCTTGGATAGGTTATAAAGGATCGATGTATCCTATTCCATGAAAACTTTGACCGTGGACTGTATATACCTGGTGGGATAATTTAGAGGGTGCATTGGAATATGCGACCCCGCTGATGTAAGGAAGTGTAGAGCTAATTGCTTAACACTTATGGGATACAATCGTTATTAGTGTTTACTGGGAGAGTACATTTTGGATTTATGAGGATAAAATTTTTTCCATTGGATATAGTCTTGGTAGTGTATGACATTGACTGGCAATGTTATACCACGGTGTGTATATCTTTCTTGTCCGATACTAGTTCCTTTGAACCTATAGCAGGGTTGTTACTGGATGATTAGACTGTTTTATTTTGGGTTGCTTTTGATTGATGTATTCATGCTTGATACATATGCATGAATTTTGTTTAGATATACCGGTAACCCATGAGTGTTGGTAGCATAAGGTTGGTCTCTTTGATTGAGCTGGTATGCTGATTTTGCATGTATATCATGATTATTTTGGGTTGTAGGAGTCCTGTGGTAGACTGTCCATTTGTAAGTAGTATATGTATCCATGTTCTGATATGGTTTGAAGGTTCCTTGTGGATCATAGATATGTAGTTGGGTGTATGTATCTGGAGGTATTATTGAAGATATCTTGTTGATTAAATCCGAGATGTAGTATATGTACATCGGTGGTGTTTTGTTGGAGGCATTTTGTCGATTTAATCTGAGTTGTGATATGTACATATGTGTTTGGTGTGGTATCTGAGGTATTTTTTTTTTATTATGTTTGATATTTGAGTGCACCTGGGTTTAGTATGCTTTATTGAAAGTATATGTTGGTTATACTCTTGGCATAGGTGTATATATGCCATGTGAGGTTGTTTGAGGGGTATTGTCGATTATACCTATATTGATTTTGCACACGTGTTCGGTATGTATTGTTAGAGGTATCATACTGAATAAACCTGAGTTGTATGTTTGGTGTATAATAATTGGAGGATTTTGTTGATCATACATATGTTGTGTGAGCATGTGTGCGAGGTGTATACATTGGTAGCAGTATGATGATTTTACTTATACTGAATGCAGAATGTGGAGTGACTGCATTATGTCGTTTGTTGGATTAACCCATCAACTAATTTTCCTATCAGTGGATGACCCACTAGGATGCTGATAGAGTTGATGATGGATTTGATTAGTTACTAGGTAGTTATAGCCTAGGCTAACCACAGTGATTTGTGGTAAAGAGATCTTGTACAATCTCTAGCTGGATAGTTAGGTGCCTTGGGGTACTTATGTATTATTTTGTGGTGAGCGTTGCTCCCACATATCACGGATTGCTGGTAGCGGAGCATTGCTCCTATATTTATTGCAGATACATATTTCAGATTATTTGTGGTGGAGTGTTGCTCCCACATATTGAGGATTTCTTGTGGTAGAGCGTTGCTCCCACATATGTGGTGTTTCCTGTGATGGAGCGTTGCTCTCACCCTGGAGGATTTATTCTTTGGTGATTTATGTTATTGATGATCATATTTTTTTCGATTTATTATTGGAGATCTTATGGATAGGAATGTCTGTGATATGGACATTATGTGTCTTGGTTTTTTTGTCATATAGGCTTACAGTGCCTTAGATGTTTTCAGGGACTCGATGATCCTAGTATGTCGAGGATGTTTGAATAGGTGTCCATTATCTTTGTGGATGATGTTGTGATCTATTACGGATCCGCGGTGAGTCACATACACTACCTTTGCATAGATCTAGAGATGATTCGACAAGAACATCTATATGTGATTATCAGTAGTGCTGGTTTGGATTGTCTTTTGTTATGATGTTTGGTACACACGGTCACCAGTAGGAGTGTACCGTGGTTCCACAGGAGATAGAGGTTGTTACCGTTGGAAGCAGCCAAAATCAGTGTAGGAGATCCGCAGTCTTTTGTGACTCGCAGGATATTATAGATCTTTCGTCGAGGGTTGCTTCCGCATAGCTATGCTACTTTCACGCGTGACCATGAAAGGCGTGAAGTTTACTTGGACTGAGGATTTCAAAACCAGCTTCTAGGAGCTGAAGCGGAGACTAGTGTCTGCTTTGATTTTTGGTTTTTACCTTCAGGAGAGGATGAATTTGTCCTCTATACCGACGCGTCTCTACAGGGTATGAGTGTTGTTCTGGTGCAGCACGGTAGAGTATTCTTATATGCTTCTCGATAATTGAGGGAGCCTGAGAAGAAAATACTCAGTTCATGATCTGGAGTTGGCCGCTGTTATTTTTACCCTGAAGATTTGGCGGCAGTACCTATACGGTATCACATTTGAGATTCTCACTGATCATAAGAGTCTCAAATATATTTTCACTCAGAAGGAGCTTAATCTCCGACAGAGGAGATGGATGGAGTTCCTGAAATATTATGATTGTACCATTAGCTATCACCTGGGAAAAGCTAATGTGGTTACCGATGCACTTAGCTAGAGGTCCAGAGGGACTTTAGCTTGCCATCGAGTTGTGGTCACAGATTTGATTCAGGATTTCTCTGAGTTAGACATTGAGGAGCAGGGACATACAGAGCAGGGTATTCTTGTTACCATAGTTGCTCAGTCGTCGATCAGGACGAGAATCCGAGAGACCCAGTTGTTGGGACCTCATAGGGCTCAACGTGAGGCGGAGTTGGTCCGTATTATCAGACGGAGGATGTCAAAAGCATAAGACTGCCAGAAGAGTTATGCTGACCCGAGTCGGAGACACCTTGAGTTCTCTATTTGCGGCTATATATTTCTGCGAGTTTCGGCCACGAAAGGGGTGAAGAGATTTGACCTCAGAGGTAAGCCAGCTCCGCGGTACATTGGATCTTTCCAGATCTCGGAAAGGATTGGAGCAGTAGCTTACTAGTTGGCACTACCACCGTCCCTGTCAGGCGTCCACGATGTATTCCACGTATCTATGCTGAGGAGATACGTACCTGATCCGACGCATGTGCTGACAGATATTCCAGTTCCAGTTCAGCCTGACATTACTTATGAGGAGATTCCGGTACGGATTCTGGACCGGAAAGAGCGTCAGTTGCGGAACAAGACTATCCGGCTGGTTAAAGTCGGATGACAGCATCATTCGGACGAGGAGGCTACTTGGGAGCTCGAGGATACGATCCGAGCTCGATATCCCCATCTTTTCACTTGAGGATGTGAATTGTTTACCGTTCAGCATTTATACTCTATATCTGTTATTAGTACTTGCTGATGGTAGATACTGAAATTTGGGGACCAAATTTTTATTAGTGGGGGAGAATGTAAAATACCGGAAAATAGGCGAATATTAATAAGGGATTTTTCTGGAATTTTTGGAAATTTTTCAGGAATTTTTCGGAGCTCGTACGAATGAGTTAACGGGGAAAAAAAAAATCTGTTTAGGCTACCCTATTTAAGCGAGGAGAAGATTATATTTATATAATCTTTTTCCTTTTATTTTCTTATTCCTTTTTATTTACATTTGTCGCCGTTTTTCTTCTTTGCCGAGCCGTGCCCGCGCGCCCTCTTTTCTCCCCGACGCCGCCGATCTCGTCCGAGCCCTAACCGCCGGGCCGGCGGTTTTCCTCCTCTCCTCCTACTTCATCCTCCCTTCCACTTCTTCTTCTTCTCCCTCCGGCGACGCCGCACGAGCACAATCGAACCGGACTATCTCCTTGCCCTAATCTGCCGCCGGCTGAGTTCCTGCTACCTTTTTTCTCTAGCCGACGACAGCCACTTGAGTAGCGCCGGCCACCCCCGATCGCCGGCACTCGAGTACCATTGTTTGGGTTCTTATGTGCCCTAGCTTCTGCCGCCGACGACGAGAGCCACTGCCGAGTCCTTCCCTGTGCCCTAGCCGACACTTGCTCCCGAGCCACTTCGACCACCCCGACTGTTGACCGAGCAGCACCGCTGTAAATCCTTTCCGGCACCTCTATCCTTCCGAGCAGTGCCGAGCTTGGATATTCTTCTCTGTTATTGATTAATCCTTCTTTGTGGTGGATCAACAAGCACAACTATGAGTTAGGTAAGGGTTTTTGTTAAGGTCAACAGTGATATGGATTTAGGTATACTACTATAAGGTTTTCTACTAAGTTGGATTTGGAATTTGTTTTCCAATTGGCAGCGAACGGTCTGAAGTTGCTGGATTCCGGTCTTTCCGTTGTGAATCGGATCAGTTGCCATCACAGACGACTGAAGGAGAGTTAGAGGTAAGGATTATGGTTTTGATATTTGTGGTAGATTATTGCTAGTTGAGTTAGTAATAATTAATAATTTAGGTTCGGAAGTTATGTAATGGTGTAATTGGGGTTAATGAAACTAACCATAACTGGTCAGTGGGTTAGGAATTTGTTTAGCTATTTGTTTATAATTAAATTAGCTAAACTGTGCGATTTAACACAGGACTTTGATTCGAGACGAGCATCTCGGAGTCAGACTGGACCATTTCTTATTGGAGGCGGGTACTTTGACTTATGTCTTTTGATATGCATAATAAAGTGTTTAACATATAGCAATGATTGTGTTATCCTTTTGATTCGGTTGGTCACTACATGATCTGTTACATGTTGTTTGTTTATTTATTATGCACTGCATGTTATTATTGACCTGACCATACATGCTTTCGGTAGTGACCCAACCATGTGATACATCATGTTCAGGACCTAGGGTTTATATGATACCCTATCTGTTTGTGTACCTTCCATCTGATACATTGATTTGTGGTACACCTTTTATTTATGTATGGATCTTGCTATGCTATTCATGAGATTGCCATGCTTAGTATCATGCATCATGTTTGCATGCTGTGCGATTGTCGGCTTCACTTTGGTTGAGCCCATCGCCAGTTACATGTACTGCACACACCACCCATGGATTAGTTGTATATCTGGCTGGTGTGTGGCGGTTTTGCTATTTGGCTCCGTTGGTCTGAGGACTCAGCGTGGTAGCCGGCAGTCAGTTCCGCTCTGTTTGGCTCCGTTGGCATTTAGGGTAGCAGCGTGGTAGCCGGCAGATGGTGGACTCTGTTTGACTCCGTTGGTCAGGAGACTCAGCGTGGTAGCCGGCAGAGATTTCCTCCCCGTCATCGTGTACCGGGAGATGAGAGCATTGAGCTCCCCCATTTATGATTTGGGGCCAGAGGACAGAAGTACTCCGACAGCATTCCGTCCACTCAGTCACTGTCAGGAGCAGTGATGTCCGAGTGCACGGTCACCATATGCATTTATTGCATTTTATTGTTGTGATTGCTGCACTTATATGCTGCATTTGTATGGATGCATTTGATTGACATGCATACAGGATTATGATTTCTTCGGTCTGACGACTTGTTACCTTTGTACCTTGATCCCGGTTAGTACAGTTATCTCCTGATTTCGTTTCAGTTGCATTTATTCCTTCTCGTATTCAGGAGACTGTACGCATGATTAGTGTTGTCTGTTATTTATTTTATTATGCATATCAGTTGTACCTGCTGAGTGTTGGACTCACCCCGCCTCCATTGTTGATATTTTCAGGTTGAGGCTGTCCGGAGCAGTTCCAGTCGCTGGCCCCCCATATGCACGTAGAGCTAGTTCTCTACTAGTTCGTTATTGGTTTTATTTTGGCCTTTTTCTATATCAGACTTTGTTTTAGTATTGTCTTTGGATTTTTCCTATAGATATTGTATGGATTGACACATTTTTATGGATTTTTGATATGGTATTGGATTTCATTCTACTACGTACCTGCCTGGACGGCAGAAGAGGTGAGTTCGTTGGATTTGAGCTTTACGAGTGTAGTGGAGTAGGGTGGATTTTGAGTCAGAGTCCTATTGTTACTGAATATCTTTATAAACTGCGTGGTGTTTGTTTTTATTTATTGTTATCATTCCAGCCGCCTGTGGCTGATGTATATGTGATATGTAGAAAGTTTCATATTGTCCGCCGTATAGGGGAGATGCTGCCGAAATTTCTTCGGACAGAGACTCCTCTGGGGCGTGACAGGTTGGGCTCCCATAGTCGTCCCTAGGTTTAGATAACCTAGTATGCAGGACTCTCAGTTGTCCTTGGGTTGGACTCCCATAGTCGTCCCTAGGTTTAGATAACCTAGTAAACCCTACTAGATTCGGGACCAGCTATCTCGGGTCTAGTTAGGGACGCGCGCATAGCAAGTACAGTTGTCGGGCCCAAGAAGAAAGTTGATTATTATTTTGAAGTATTATAAGTATAAGCTTTTGAACAAGTAAAATGAGTTTTCACATAAGTATAAAAGTAAGTAAAGTATAAGTTGTAAGCAAGTGGAATAAAAGAATAAGTTTAGAACAAATGAATTAAGTTTCACTTTGTTTTAAAATCAGCAAGTTTAGTTTTCTTTTATGCTAGCATGTAATTTAGATTAGTTTACTGTTCTTTGTTATTAGAAGAGCATGAGTAGCTTTACATGTTCAGCATTTCAGTATGTTTGTTTCTTTTACTAGTAGATGAGCATGAGTAGATTTCCTTTTGAGCATTCAGTTTTAATTTTCAGTATAATCACATGCATACTCGAGTTTTTTGAGTTAGATAGCGCTTACTAAGCAATTTTGCTTATAGATGCATTTCCTCTTACTGCAGATAAAGGAAAGGAAAAGCTATAGTAAAGGAAGGCGACAAGGAGGTGCGGATGGATGTGTGATGCCTGGACTATAGAAGCCTTGGGATTTAGCATAAGAATTTCTTAACAAAGAGTTGAGTAGAATGTATTAGATGAGTCATTTAGTCTTCCGCTGCTAGTTAATTATATGTTTTGAGTTCTCCGAGAGTTTTAGGAATTTCTATCAACATGTGAACAAGGATAGTTAAGTAAAGTTAGTAGTCCAGTAGCACTCCGCCCTCACAGTCCAGTAGTGAGGAGGGTGGGGTGTTACAACAATAGAGGCTTCAACTCGTGCTTTATTTTTCACTTTTTTCTTCAAATGATATAAGAATCTGTTGGTAATATAACAAATTATATTCAATATTAATATATAATCCAGGATTAGTATTTTTTTTTTTTTTTTGCATTCAAAGAGTCGAAGTATAGAAAAAAGAAATTCTACCTTTCAAATGGATACATCCACCGAAAATGGGCAGGTCCTCCAACTTTAGCCTCATAAGGTAAGTGAACTAAAAGATGTTCTATGGAATCAAAAAAAAAGGGTGGAAATATCCTTTCCAAATTGCACAAAATGATTGGAATGTCTCTCTCTAACTTCTCCATGTGTGAATGTCTCAAAACTGTTGAGCAAATATCATGTAGGAAAATACTTAACTCCGTAATCACTCCCCATACAAATTGTGGTAAGAGTTCCTTAAAAGCAATAGGAATCAGTCTTTACATTATTATATGACAATCATGACTTTTCATACCAATTAACTTGCATTCTTTCATATCGACACATCATCCAAGATTAGAGACATACCTATCTGGAAATTTCAAAGATTTCAACCATTCACATAGGACATGTCGTTGATCCTTATTTTATGTATAAACTGCCTTTGGCTTTGGTCCCCTGCTATTTTCATCGACATCAAGAGTGTATCTTTTACAAATGAGTCGTATATCTTTTCTTGCATTGAGATTGTCTTTTATTTTTCCGTTGATATCCATCACTGTATTTATCAGATTATCAAAAACATTCTTCTCAATATGCATTACATCGAGATTATGATGTATCAAATGACTAAACCAATACGACAAATTCCAAAATATACTCTGTTTAGTCCATTTATATGTACTCCCATATTCATATATTGTACCATGTGGCTTTTCAATAACGGATGGAAAGTGAAGCACTCTGTCACTCTATACCAAATATCTAGATCTGTCAATCTCAATGGCGGAAGTGTTCTTTCAATCCTATTTTTAGTGAATTCATCTTTATTCTTTCTGAAATTATGATTTGTTGGTAAAAATTGTCTATGACGATCAAAATAACTCGACTTCTTCCCATTTTTCAATTTGATTGACTTTGATCTCTCCATATATATGGGGCATCTGAAGATCCCAGCAGTACTCCAACCTGATAGCATACTATAAGTTGGAAAGTCATTTATGGTCCAAAGAAGAGCAGCCTTCATTATAAACATCAGGTTAGAATGAACATCGTATGTAGGAACACCTTCATCCCATAGTTGTTTAAGTTCTGCTATCAGGGGTTGCATATAAATATCTATTAACTTCTTTGGATTTTGCGGGCCAGGCACAACTAATGTTAAAAACATATAAGGTGTTTTCATGCACATCCCAGGTGGAAGATTATACGACGTTAAGATAATTGGCCAACAAGAATAATTTCTTCCCAATTTACCAAATGGAGCAAATCCATCAGCACAGAGACATAATCTAATGTTTCAAGTCTCCTTTGCAAAATCTGGATATGTCTATCAAAATTTTCCACACATCTGCATCTGATGGATGACACATTAGCCCCTCTTTTCTTTGATGAGTTGCATGTCAAGTCATGTGTTCCACAATTGCCTTTGATGCATACAGTCTTTGTAACCTCGGAGTTAAAGGTAAATAAAACAACTGGGTGTATGATTTATGTCGTTGTTGACTCCCTCTGGTTGTCTTATACCTATCTTGATTACAGAATTTACAAACATCTATATATGCATCATCTCCCCAATATAACATACAACCATCTCTGCAAACATCAATTCTTTCCACCGGAAGACCTAAATCTTTCACTAATTTTTTCATACTATAAAAATCAAGAGGCGAAATGTGATCACATGGCAACGTATCGTCAAAAGCTTGAACAAAATTATTAAAACAATGTTGCGACACATTATGATCTACCTTTACATTTAATAGTCTTGCAATGAGAGATAATTTAGTTTAACTGTCACAACCGGCCCATAATGGTTCCTCTGTGACACTCAACACTTCATGAAATTTGCGATATATTTCATAACACTTGGTACTTTGGGCTCCTCCAACGGTGATGTATTAGTATCAAACATTTGTTCACTTATTGGTGGGAAACTAGAACTCACACCAAGCATTTCGGGAATAAAATTCTAACCTGTTGCATCAATTACCATCCGTTGATATAGATTTAATTGTTCCTAATAACTCTGATCCCCCTAACAGAGGCTTGGAAATTCCATCCATAATCCTCATCAGATATGAACAGTTCACCATGAGATGTCCAATTATAATAATTCGGGGTAAAACCAAATCTACAAAAAATTTCTTCAACTTTATCGGTGGGTAAAAATTTGTCATTGTGATACTTTCTACATGGACACCTTATCTTCTTGTCATCCATATACATAACTTGACTAGATGCAAAATTCAAAAATTGCCTCAGACTAGTGATAAACTCATTAGTTAACCCCCGACGATCAAGCAAATTCTTATTATACATCCAAGTTCTTTCATTCTGCATTTTACCTGTATTCAGTTATTTAGTTAAACATTATTAAAAGTTACTACAAATAAATCTTATCATTGAAGACAAAGTAACAAAGAGCATCTTATCAAAATGAGGGAACACACATATGTATAATATATTACTAGTATTAATGTAAAATCAAGCACAAGAAGATTGTGTTTGGATCTATTACATGTAACACCCCACCCTCCTCAGTACTAGACTGTGAGGGCGGAGCGCTACTAGACTGCTAACTTTACTTAACTAACATTGCACACATGTTGATAGTAATTCCTAAAACTCTCGGAGAACTCAAAACATACAATTAACTAGCAGCGGAAGACTAAATGACTCATCTAATACATTCTACTCAACTCTTTGTTAATAAATTCTTATGCTAAATCCCAAGGCTTCTATAGTCCAGGCATCACACATCCATCCGCACCTCCTTGTCGCCTTCCTTTGCTATAACTTTTCCTTTCCTTTATCTGCAGTAAGAGGAAATGCATCTATAAGCAAAATTGCTTAGTAAGCGCTATCTAACTCACAAAACTCGAGTATGCATGTAAGCTGAAAGAAATCTAGAAACTGAATGCTCATCTAATAGCAAACGAAACATAGCATACTGAAATACTAAACATGTAAGCAAATCTAAACAACATGTCAGTATATAAGAAAGCTAAACTTGCTAAATTTTAAACTTATGTGAAGCTTATTTCTTTTGTTTGAAAACTTATACTTTAATACTTCAAAATAATAATCAACTTTCTTCTTGGGCCCGGCAATTGTACTTGCTATGCGCACATCCCAAACTAGACCCGAGATAGCTGGTCCCGAATCTAGTAGGGTTTACTATTGTAACGACCCGACCCATTTGGCGGCCCATTTGGCGACCCTCTGGTCGTCGACCGTCGACCGTCGGTCGTGCCGTTACTACTAGGTTATCTAAACCTAGGGACGACTATGGGAGCCCAACCCAAGGACAACTGAGAGTCCAGCACAGTGCCACTGATAAAAGTAAAATACTTGTTATCTTTTAATACTTTTAATATATAATGCCTCGACATTTTAACGAGCACCTTGTGTGCCAAAATCCCTAAAGTCTTGACTTTGGGATCTACTTAAGGCCTTGGCCTTTTTCTTTCTTTTCTTTATCTTCCTTTTACTTGTTAATACTTCTAATAAAAGAATGTTTCTTTAAAAACAGAAATGTTTAAACAAATTCTAACTTTGAAATGCATAAACAAAAATCTGCATACTATGCTAATCAAAATTCTGCATACTATTCTAATCAAGATTCTGCATTCTATGCTACACTATTTCTGCATACTATGCAAACATAAATTCTGCACTATAATACTTAACCAAACTGCACTATAATCTTTTTCTTTAAAAATTGCATTATAAGTTCCACCAAAAATCTGCACTATAAACTTTAAAGAAATCTGCACCATAAGCTCTTAAGAAATCTGCACTACAAGCTCTAAAGAAATCTACTCTAAAGAAATCTGCATTTTAAGCTCTAAGAAATCTGCACTACAAGCTTAATTAAAATCTGCACTATAAGCTTACATAAAAATCTGCACTATAAGTTTGATTGAAATATGCACTATAGGCTTAATTAAAATCTGCACCTATAAACTTAATTAAAATCTGCACTATAAGCTTAATTAAAAAACTGCACTATAAGCTTAATTAAAATCTGCACTGTAGGCTTAATTAAAATATGCACTATAAGTTTACATAAAAAACTACATTATAAGTTTAATTAAAATCTGCACTATAGGTTTAATTAAAAATCTGCACTATAAGCTTAATTAAAATCTGCAATATAAGCTCTACATAAAAATCTGCATTATAAGCTTAATTAAAATCTGCACTATAGGCTTAATTAAAAATCTGCACTATAAACGCTTAATTAAAATCTGCAATATAAGCTCTACATAAAAATCTACATTATAAGCTTAATTAAAATCTACACTATAGGCTTAATTAAAAATCTGCACTATAAACGCTTCTTATGCTTCGAATTCAAGAAGAACAAAGGTCTTAAACTACTCTTACTGCAGGTGAGAAGCACTTACCTTGATTCTTGGACTCACAACCGAACAAAAAGGGCTTCTAGGACCTTGGTCGACCGCCGGAGATGATGCCGTAACTTCCTTTCATTTTCTGCCCGAGCTCCGCCATCGTACGCAGAAGAGAAGGAGAGAATGGTTTAAGTCACCGGAAAACAGAGCATCAACTTATCCCTTTTTATAACTTAATATTTCTGTTAACTCCTTAAATAAATTCGCTACCTTTTCTAAACAGATAAATCCAACATCAACTTATCCCTTTTATAATATTCTGTTAACTATCTTAAATAAATTCGTTACCTTTTCTAAACAAACAAATCCAAGATCAACTTATCCCTTTTATA
The DNA here is from genome assembly GCF_018446385.1 of Zingiber officinale. Taxonomy (NCBI): domain Eukaryota; kingdom Viridiplantae; phylum Streptophyta; class Magnoliopsida; order Zingiberales; family Zingiberaceae; genus Zingiber; species Zingiber officinale. The sequence goes on along the minus strand of NC_055988.1, from coordinate 35,916,041 downwards.
ATCCAATATTCTGTTAACTATCTTAAATAAATTTGCTACCTTTTCTAAACAGAAAAATCTGTTTGTCCACCTGGTCAGTCGGGTTTTGACCGAGTCAAAGGTCGTGGGTTCAATTCTCGGCTTGGATATTTTTTTGTCGAAACTTCCTTCGTTTAGTAAAAATACCAAACGACCTCCAAAAATTACATAAAAATACTCTTAAAATTTCTAAAAATCTCTAGAATATTTCTAAAATATTTCTAAATATTTTTAAGAACTTTTAGAACTCCTAATGAGGAAAATTGGGTCGTTACATTACAATTAATCAACTATAACATAATTATTTACAGTTAACTAGAGGGGATGAATAGCTCTTATGTAAACATTGAATCTATTACAATTAATCAACTATAACATAATTAATTATAGTTAACTTTATATATAGATAAGTAAATGTAAATTAATGAACTTAGGAATACCAAAAAGAGGTGAACAAATACGACTGTCTTCAACTACACTGAGATCACGGTAAATTGAGACCTGCACAAACAACATTATGAATTCAAACAGTACCTTCCGAATTTTAAATAAAAAATGAAATAATAATACACCTCATGCTACCACGGCTACCAGGGGCAGTCGCGGCCATCCACAGCCACCATGAACAATCGCATCCCCCGTGTCCAGCCGCAGCCACCCTACGTGTGCAGCAGCGGCAACGCCCGGCCACTACCAGATTAGGCCAACCGCTGCCAAGCCCGGCCACACGGCCACCCACGGCCAAACGCAGCCAGCCACATAGCGCAGGCTAAAGTCGACTAGCCACGCAACGACGGCCAGACTCGGCCAGCCCTGCTACGGTGGTTAGAGTCGGCCACCCACCCGGCGGCGGCCAGAGTCGACCAGAGTCGGCCAGCCACCCGACAACAGTCAGGGCAGTGGCCAGCTGCGCGTAGCAGTGGCCACCCACGCCTGGCAGCGTCCACTCAGCTAGACACGGGCAAAGAGGGGAAAGGGGATTAGATGGGAGAGGCCAAGAGAGGAGATGGCCATACCGACACACGCTTCCGCCGTTTGAGATCAACGCCACCACTGGAGTTCAAAGCCACCGTCGAAGATTAACGACTCCGCCGAAGAGAATCCTAGAGTAGATCTAGGAATGGGTCGGGGCAGAGAGAAAAGGAAGCAAAGGAAACGACAACGTGAGATGAATTAAATCTAGATCTAGGGTTTTTTTACATCAACAATTTTTTCATCCCTAAAATTGGGACAAAACCCTTATTCATCCCCAAATCTGGGACGAATCCTAGATTCGTCCCAAAATTTAAATTTTTTTAAAAACATAAGGGAAAAATCGGAAGACTTAAAGATGGATCTAGAGACATCAGAATTTCATGAAACAAGTTTCCGTGTGTTTATATCATTCTCCTAATCATAATAATGTCCTCATAAATAATTTTGACCTAATTTATTGAATTTTGGGAATTTTAATTGGAATTTGACCTAATTCGGGTTAAAAAATCGCCACACTCAAAATATTATGTTAAAATTATGGATGAGGATGTTTATGATCAGGAGAATGATAAGAACTTATGGAAATTTGTTTCATGAAATTCCGATGTCTCTAGGTCCATATTTAAGGTTTCGACTATATATACGAACATGCGTTGAACAATAACTTTTTAATTAGTATTAAACTATATATGTTTTAATCAATATGGGCCTAGAGACATCGGAATTTCATGAAATAAGTTTTTTTATATTCATATCATTCTCCTGATCATAATAGTATCCTCATAAATAATTTTGACCTAATTTATTGATTGATGGGAATTTTTAATTGGAATTTGACCTAATTCGAGTTAAAAAAATCACCACACTCAAAATATTATGTTAAAATTATGAATGAGGATGTTTTATGATTAGGTAAATAATATGAACTTATGAAAATTTTTCTCATGAAATTCTGATATCTCTAGGTCCATATTTTAGGTTTTGACCACATATACGAACATGCATTAAACAATAACTTTTTAATTAGTATTAAACTATATATGTTTTAATCAATATGGACCTAGATAAATCAAAATTTCATGAAACAAGTTTTTATGTGTTCGTATCATTCTCTTGATCGTAATAGTATCCTCATGAATAATTTTGACCTAATTTATTGATTGATGGGAATTTTTAATTAGAATTTGACCTAATTCGGGTTAAAAAATTACCACACTCAAAATATTATATTAAAATTATGGATGAGGATGTTTTTATGATTAGGAGAATAATATAAACTCATGGAAATTTGTCTCATAAAATTCCTATATCTCTAGGTCCATATTTTTTGTTTTGACCACATATATGAACATGCGTTGAACAATAACTATTTAATTAGAATTAAACTATATATGTTTTAATCAATATGGACCTAGAGACATCAGAATTTCATGAAATAAGATTTTATGTGTTCTTATCATTCTCCTGATCATGATAGTATCCTCATAAATAATTTTGTCTTAATTTATTGAATGTTGGGAATTTTTAATTCAAATTTGACCTAATTCGAGTTAAAAAATTTCCACACTCAAAATATTACTTCAAAATTATGGATGATGATATATTTCTGATCAGGAGAATGATACAAACTTATAGAAACTTGTTTCATGAAATTTCGATGTCTCTAGGTCCATATTTAAGCCTTACCATTTTTCCTTTTTTTTGTAAATTTTTAATTCTAGGGTGAATCCAGGATTCGTCCCAGATTTCGTCCAAGAATTGAAAATTTAAAAAAAATGAAAAAAAAAATAGGAAGGCTTAAATATAGACCTAGAGACATCAGAATTTCATAAAATAAGTTTTGTGTGTTTGTATCATTCTCCTAATCGTAATAGTATCCTCATAAATAATTTTTACCTAATTTATTGAATGTTGGGAATTTTTAATCCGAATTTGACCTCATTTGAGTTAAAAAATCATCACACTCAAAATATTACTTTAAAATTTTGGATGATGATATATTTATGATAAGGAGAATGATACAAATTTATAGAAACTTATTTCATGAAATTTCGATGTCTCTAGGTCCATATTTAAGCCTTACAATTTTTTTCCTTTTTTTAAAAAAAAAATTAATTCTGGGACGAATCCTGGATTCGTCCCAAAATTTTGGGATGAATATGGATTCGTCCCCAAATCTAGGACAAATCCTGGATTCATCCCCAAATCTGGGATGAATCCAGGATTCGTCCCAGAATTGAAAATTTTAAAAAAAAACAAGGAAAAAATCGGAAGGCTTAAATATGGACCTAGAAATATTAAAAATTTATGAAAAAAGTTTCTACATGTTCGTATCGTTCTCTTGATCATAATAATATCGTCATAAATAATTTTGACCTAATATATTGAATGTTAGGATTTTTAATCCGAATTTGATCTAATTAGAGTTAAAAAATTGCCACACTCAAAATATTATTTCAAATTATGGATGATGATATATTTACGATCAAGAGAATGATACAAACTTATAGAAACTTGTTTCATGAAATTCTGATGTCTCTAGGTCCATATTTAAGCCTTATAATTTTTTCCCTTTTTTTAAAATTTTTAATTCTAAGACGAATCCTGAATTCGTCCCAGATTTGGGGACGAATCCAGCATTCATCCCAGATTTGGGGGCGAATCCATATATTCGTGGGGACGAATCCAGGATTCGTCCTAGAATTGAAAATTAAAAAAAAAAGGAAAAAAATTAGAAGGCTTAAATATGGACCTAGAAACATCAGAAATTTATGAAAAATGTTTTTATATGTTCATATCGTTCACTTGACCGTAAAAGTATCCTCATAGATAATTTTGACCTAATTTATTGAATGTTGGGAATTTTTAATCCAAATTTGATCTAATTCGAGTTAAAAAATTGCCACACTCAAAATATTACTTCAAAATTATGGATGATGATATATTTACGATCAGGAGAATGATACAAATTTATAGAAACTTATTTTATGAAATTATGATGTCTCTATGTCTATATTTAATCCTTACAAATTTTTTCCTTTTAAAAAAAATTAATTCTGGGATGAATCCAAGATTCGCCCCCAATTCTGGGAAGAATCCAAGATTCGTCCCAGAATTGAAAATTAAAAAAAAAATCGGAAGGCTTATATATGGATCTAGAAATACCTGAATTTCATGAAACAAGTTTCTATAAGTTTGTATCATTCTCTTGATCGTAAATATATCATCATCCATAATTTTGAAGTAATATTTTGAGTGTGGCAATTTTTTAACTTGAATTAGGTCAAATTAAGATTAAAAATTCCCAACATTCAATAAATTAGGTCAAAGTTATTTAAGAGGATACTATTATAATCAAGAGAATGATACAAATATATAGAAACTTTTTTCATAAATTTTTGATGTTTGTAGGTCCATATTTGAGCCTTTCAATTTTTTTCTTTTTTTTTAAAAATTTCAATTCTAGGACGAATCCTGGATTCGTCCCAGATTTAGGAACGCATCCAAGATTAGTCCTAAAATTTTGGGATGAATCTATGGATTCATCCCCAAATCTAGGACGAATCCTGGATTCATCCCAGAATTGGGGATGAATCTTGGATTCATCCTAGAATTGAAAATTAAAAAAAAAAAAAGGAAAAAAAATCGGAATGCTTAGATATGGACCCAAAGACACCGTAATTTCATAAAACAAGTTTCTATAAGTTTGTAGCGTTCTCTTGATCATAAATATGTCATCATCCATAATTTTGAAGTAATATTTTAAGTGTGGTAATTTTTTAACTCGAATTAGGTTAAATTCGGATTAAAAATTCCCAACATTCAATAAATTATGTCAAATTATTTATGAGGATAGTATTACAATCAAGAGAATGATACGAACATATAGAAACTTGTTTCATGAAATTTTGATGTCTCTAGGTCCATATTTAAGCCTTATGATTTTTTTTCTTTTTTTAAAAAATTTTCAATTCTGAGACAAATCTTGGATTCGCCCCAAATTTGGGGGTGAATCAAGGATTCATCCCAAAATTTTGGGACGAATATATGGATTCGTCCCCAAATCTGGGACGAATATATGGATTTGTCCCCCAAATCTGTGACAAATCCTAGATTCATCCCAAATTCTAGGACGAATCTAGGATTCGTCCCAGAATTAAAAATTAAAAAAAAAAGAAAAAAATCAAAAGGCTTAGATATGGACCTAGAGATACGGGACTTTCATGAAACAAGTTTCTATAAGTTTGTATCGTTCTCTTGATCGTAAATATGTCATCATCCATAATTTTGAAGTAAAATTTTTAGTGTGGCAATTTTTTAACTCGAATTAGGTCAAATTCAGATTAAAAATTCCCGACATTCAATAAATTAGGTCAAAATTATTTATGAGGATACTATTATGATCAAGAAAATGATACGAACATATTGAAACTTTTTTCATAAATTTTGATGTCTCTAGGTCCATATTTAAGCCTTCCGATTTTTTTCCTTTTTTTTTTAAATTTTCAATTCTAGGACAAATCCTGGATTCGTCCCAAATTTGGGGAAGAATCCAAGATTCATCCCAAAATTTTGGGATGAATATATGGATTCGTCCCCAAATTTGGGACGAATCCAAGATTCATCCCCAATTCTAGAACGAATCCAAGATTCGTCCCAGAATTGAAAATTAAAAAAAAAAAGGAAAAAAATTGGAAGGCTTAGATATGGACCTAGAGACACTAGAATTTCATGAAATAAGTTTCTATAAGTTTGTATCATTCTTTTGATCGTAAATATGTCATCATCCATAATTTTGAAGTAATATTTTGAGTGTGGCGATTTTTTAACTCGAATTAGGTCAAATTCGGATTAAAAATTCCCAATATTCAATAAATTAGGTCAAAATTATTTATGAGGATAATATTACGATCAAGAGAATGATAGGAACATATAGAAACTTGTTTCATGAAATTCCGATATCTCTAGATCCATATTTAAGCTTTATGATTTTTTTCTCTTTTTTTATTTTCAATTTTGGGGTGAATCCTGGTTTTGTCCCAGAATTAAAAATTATTAAAAAAAAATAAAAAATTTGTAAGGCTTAAATATGGATCTAGAGACATCAGAATTTCATGAAACAAGATTCTATAAGTTTGTATCATTCTCCTGATCATAAATATAGCATCATCCATAATTTTGAAATAATATTTTGAGTGTGGCGATTTTTTAACTCGAATTAGGTCAAATTCGGATTAAAAATTCTCAACATTCAATATATTATGTCAAAATTATTTATGAGGATATTATTATGATCAAGAGAACGATACGAACATATAGAAACTTTTTTCATAAATTTTTGATGTCTCTAGGTCCATATTTAAGTTTTCCGATTTTTTCTTTTTTAAAAAGAAATTTCAATTCTAGGGTGAATCCTGGATTAGTCCCAAAATTATGGGAGGAATTTAGCAACGAAAATATTGTAACGACCCAAATTTTCTCATTTTGAGCCCCAAAAATAATTCAAAAATATTTAGAAATGCTATAGAAAAATTCTAGAGATTTTTAGAAATTTTTTAAAGTATTTTTATGTAATTTTTGGAGTTCTTTTGGTATTTTTACCAAGGAGAATAAGTTTTAAAAATAAACTAAAAAAAAAAAAAAAAGGTTGTAGAAGCTGGGTTTCGAACCCAGCACCTCGGACCCAAGCAAAACCGGCCCAACCAACCGAGCTGCGTTCGATTTGTTAATCATATATGAAGCGATATATATTTAAGTAGTAGTTAGGAACAGTAAAATAAATTGGAAATAAAAGTGCGCGGCTGAGGAATCGAAGCCAAGATCTCTGACTTGGTTAAAATCTGGCTAACCAAGTGTGTTGTGGGCGGTTTTGTTTAAGAATAGATAGTAAAATTATTTAAAGAAGTTAACCGAATATTGAGTTATAAGAGAGAACTTAGGCATTAATTTTTCCCGAGACCTAATTTTCTTCCCCCTCCCTTATCTCGCGCGGCGTCGTCCTCTGCTCGGGCGGAAGACGAAGAGAAGCTAGGGCTTCTTTCGACAGCCGACCAAGGTTCTCCAAGGGATTTTCTTCACTATCACAATCCCCTCGTCGAGGAGATTTCGTGGACACGAAGAGGAGCCGAGATCTTCACTTCTCCGGAAACTCTAGAGCCTTCCCCTTCGGCTGTGAGTCCAAGAAACCGCTGTAAGTTGCTACTCACCTGCGGTAAGAGTTGTTCCGATTTTAAATTGGTGTTTTTCTTGTATTTTTGAGCATGATCGTGAAGATGAAGGGTCTCTGCCGTGAGCTTCCTTGTTGTAGAATGTTTGCTGTCGTGAACCCTAAAGAAAGAAAGGGAAGGGTTAGTTTAGTTCAAGCAGGTGGATCAGATTTCCTTCAAAGCCTTGTAATTAGTATTCCTAGGTTTTGACTCAAACCCTTGTTGTTTGTTACCTTAGTAGGCATGATCGGTCCATGTAGGACTTTGTAGATTTTAGAATCTGTTGTAGTTGTAATGATCTCGAAGTTGTTCTGTTAAATTCTGCAAGGATTGAATGAAGCATGATTTTAGGCTATAAGGTTTTGATCTTTTAACTACGCCAGATCTTGTTCGATTCTGTTTATGTCTCATTGAATGGATATGAGAAGTTAGTGGTTGCTGTGGTTTAGGTTATCCACTGCTACCATAATCTGAATTGATGTACTGTTACTAACTGAAAAGAGTATTTCTCCAATGTATATGATCCATCTTTTACTTCCCTATGCATGAGTTAGATTTTTATTTGTTAGTTCCTCTAAAGCTAGTTTAAGTTCCGTGAAGCTAATTGTTGATGTTTGGATTCTCTTGAGTTGATCATGGATGTGGTAGCAAAACCTACAGATTCAAGTATAGATTTGGTGAGTATCATGTGTTAAGACTAAAGATGATTTGAATTGATGTAATGAATTTAACAGGTGAGAAATATGTGAGTAATTTAGATATGCTACTTCCATTTGAGTATACAGATTTGAGGTTCTGAACATGAGGTTTAGATAATTTGCTTATGTTAAATCTGAGCATGAGGTTTAGATAATTTGCTTACATTAAATCTGAGCATGAGGTTTAGATAAATTGCTTATGTTGAATCTGAGTTTGAGGTTTAGTTATGCTACTTCCATTCAAGTATATGGATAACATCTGTGCTTGGCTGATTCTGGAATTTTAAATGGATTACGAGTTATAATATCTTTATTGAGTGAATTCCAGACAAGTTGTGTATTAGTCATATTATGGAAAGGAAGTTTGAGAGACGATGAAAATCTGTACTAGCCAGAATATGTTTCTTTTGTTAAGTTTCTTTGCAGAATTTCTGTTAAGCAGGTGCAGATTTTGTTAAGCTAGGATGCAGATTTCTATTAAGCTATTATGCAGATTTTTATCAAGCTAGTATGCATATTTCTGTTAAGCGTTTGTGCAGATTTTTGATAAGTATTGTATGTGCAGATTTCTTTTGTATTCTATGCATGGTTATGTGTTACATAGTTAGTTTCATTCATAGATGCATACGAAAGATACCCTAACAGTATTTTGGGTTTAAGAAAAGTATAAGAAAGATAAAGAAAAGTATAAGACAGATAAAGAAAAGAAAGAAAAAGGCCAAGGCTTAAGTAGATCCCAAAGTCAAGACTTTAGAGATTTTGGCACACAAGGTGCTTATTAAAATGCCAAGGCATTATATATTAGAAGTATTAAAAGATAACAAGTATTTTACTTTTATCAGTGGCACTGTACTGGACTCTCAGTTGTCCTTGGGTTGGGCTCCCATAGTCGTCCCTAAGTTCAGATAACCTAGTAGTAACGGCACGGCCGACGGTCAACGGTCGACGACCTGAGGGTCGCCAAATGGGCCGCCAAATGGGTCGGGTCGTTACAAAAGTAAAAGCAAGTACAGTTGCCGGGCCCAAGAAGAAGTTGATTATTATTTTAAAGTATTATGAGTATAAGCTTTTGAACTAATAAGACAATGTGTTTACAAAAGTTTACAAGTATTAAAGAATAAGTTTTAAATAAGTGAAATAAAAGAATAAGTTTTTAAGTAAGTTTAATAAGAATCAGAAAGTGTTTAGAATTCAGTAAGTTAAATTCTTTATGCTAGCATGATAGTATAGACTTGTCTTACATGTTTAGCCTTTCAGTATGTTTCTTTACTATTAGAAGAGCATGAGTTAGCTTACTGTTATTTGTTATTTATGAGCATGAGTAGCTTTACATGTTAGCATTCAGTTTTAGCATGTTTTTATTTATATACATGCATATCGAGTTTTTGTGAGTTAGATAGCGCTTACTAAGCAAATTTTACTTATAAATTGCACTTCCTCTTACTGCAGATATAGGAAAGGAAAAGGTATAGCAAGGAAGGCGACAAGGTGGCGCGGATGGTGTGTGATGTTTGGACTATGGAGTAGACTAAGAGATTGAACCAGAATTTATTTAGAATGTTTTGGTTTAAGTGTTTAAAGTATTTAGAACTTGTGCATGTTGTTATTTGGTTTGTTTTGTCGTGTATTCGTTAGAGTTGATTTTTCCTTGGTATTGTGCTTCTTTTTTATATATAAACTGCGTGGTTGATTGATATGTGTTCCAGCCGCTTGTGGCTGTGTATATTATGTTATGTATTAATGATTATGGTCACCGGTATAGGGGAGATTCTGCCGGAATTTTTCGGTAGGGTTTCTTCGAGGATTTTAATTATACCAGTTAAGTAGAGTTAGTAGATAAGTAACGGTCATCCTTAGAGAGTAGTAGTAGTAAGAAGGGTGGTCGTTACAAATATAGTTTGTTAGGAACTTGAAACGAAATTATTTTGTTACAGATTTCGTTAGTAATTTAGGTCGATGTTGTTTTTGTCGCCAAATTTATTATAATTTTTGGATGAATATTTTTCGTTCTAAATTTTTATCCCTAAATCATTATTTTTTTTATAGTGCACTGCTCTAACACTTTCTTTTGATCCTACACGAACCTTAGGACTGACCCTGTGTAAATCCTTGTACCTTATATAATTCACTCTTCTATGTATTTACTTCTTTAGTCATGATAATTTATTTCTCCTATATTAATCCTATAACGAACTGACGGAGATGTGGGAGATAACACATTTTGCCACTTTGTAAGATACCACAAACCAGCAGACACGTCTTGCACAACTCGAACTGTACGTCACCAAGTTTGATAAATGACTTTCTTTATCATTTTTTTTCGACAATTTACCAAAGGACGCATGTAGAGATCTAAATTTACCAAAAGGCGTACGCTACTTTGATATTTACCAAAAAACACACCTTTTTAAGTGCATTTCATATTTTACCCTCCTGACAATTTGACTTTTTTTTACTATTTTTCTTTTCTCCATTATTTTTCTCTCTCTTCTCTCTCTTCTCTTTTTTTTATCGACATGCAGAACATATGAATAACATTAGTCAATTTTTTAATAACATTTTAATACATTTGAAGAAACAAAAAAAAGTAATGAATAGCATATTTGAACTCCTTGTAATTTCAGAAATCTATTGGAACTAAAATGAGTGTAATCGGAGCTCTCTAGGTCGATCAGTGGGTTTCGGTCAAACCCCACTGATGAACCTAGAGAGCTCAGATTGCACTCATTTCAGTTTCTATGGATTACTAAAATTGCAAGGAGTTCAAATATGATGTCCATTATTTATTTTGGCTTTTAATAGATGACCCACGTTGGGTCTGATATGAGTCCATACCAGGCCCAACATGGGTTTTTTTTGCCAATTCTTTGATTTGATATATTAACATCTATGAAATGCAAAATAAATAATAGACACCATATTTGAACTCCTTGCAACATCAGAAATCCATAGGAACTAAAATGAGTGCAATCGAATCTCTCTAGGTCCATAAGTGAGCCTGATATGATTTCATATCAAGCCTAACCAACTTGGAAAGCCAAGTTATGGTACATTAGTGCAAAGCACCCTGATCTTTGACTAGGTCATCTCTTACAGCAGGAGGTCTGTTTGTGAGTTATTTGGATCTGACTAAATGGATCTCATCTCATCACTGAATTGTATATTCTCTATCACTAATAATTCTCAGACTATTTAAATCATATTAATTATTCTAAGAAGAGATTTCTTTGATCTTCTTTGCCTACTTAATTCAAGCCATCTTAGAAATTTATCAATATTCATAAATATTCATATTTTGTTAACTTATTTATAATCTATCAAGATTACACATAGTAACCTTACAAATGACTATGATGTAAGGTATACCAGCAATTAGACAAGGTTAAATGCTCAATTCTAGAAATGAAAATTTATGTTTTTCAGTTCAGGGTTCATAATGTCTTTTGTGTTTAATAAAATTCTTCATATCATTATTAAGGTAACACAACAAGTACCTGAGTGCTTCTACCAAATACTACAGCTCAATGATCTTATTTTGTGATTCCTTTATAGTAGTTCCCAATGCACCTGCCTGCAAGATAATGTGCATTTCATTTTAAGGGTTTTATGTGGTTTTATAAAAGCTAATAGTTTTTGGCTAGGAAAAACCTCAAAAACAGAGCTCCAGCCTTTCATAGATGTTAATATATAAAATCAAATAATCGACAAAAAAAAAACTCATGTTGGGCCTGATATGAAATCATATCAGGCTCACATTGGCCCTGATATGATTCTATATCAGGCCCAACATGAGTTTTTTTTATCGATTCTTTGATTTTATATATTAACATCTATGAAAGGCAAAATAAATAATGAACACCATATTTAAACTCCTTGCAACATCATAAATTCATAGGAACTGAAATGAGTGCAATCAGAGCTCCCTAGGTCCATCAGTGGGTTTCGACCGAAACTCACTTATGGACCTAGGGAACTCCGATTGCACTCATTTCAGTTCCTATGGATTTCTGATATTGTAAGAAATTCAAATATGGTGTCCATTATATATTTCGCCTTTTCATAGATGTTAATATATCAAATCAAAGAATCGGCAAAAAAAATCCATGTTGGGCCTGATATGATTCCATATCAGGCCCAACGTGGGTGTTTTTGATGATTCTTTCATTTTACATGTTAACATCTATGAAAAATCAAAATAAATAATGGATATCATATTTGAACTCCTTGCAATGTTAGAAATCCATATAAATTGAAATGGGTGCAATCGGAGCTCTCTAGGTCCATCAGCGGAATTTGACCGAAACCCACCGATCGACCTAGAGAGCTCCGATTACACTTATTTTAGTTCCAATGGATTTCTGAAATTGCAAGGAATTCAAATATGCTATTCATTGTTTATTTTTGTTTCTTCAAATGTATTAAAATATTATTAAAAAATTGACTAATGTTATTCATATGTTCTGCATGCCGATACAAAAAAGAAAAGAGAGAGAAGATAGAGAAAAATAATGAAGAAAAGAATAACAGTAAAAAAAGTCAAATTGTCAAGAGGATAAAATAGGAAATGCACTTAAAAAGGTGCGTTCTTTGATAAATATCAAAGTAGCGTATATCTTTTGATAAATTTAGATCTCTACATGTGCCCTTTGATAAATTGTCATTTTTTTTAAATTCTACATATGTGAGCATTGGGTCTAATTAATTCTAAAGGCGGATTGTTCGTCGCTGCTGATCGCCATGAGAGGTATAAGTAGATTCTGACATAATACCCTCACCAATGGTTTGAATTTTTTTTATATAATTTATATCTCGTTCTATGAGTCGATTAATTTTAGAATGGATCAATCTTGTATTATAAAAGTGTTTTTTATTGATTATCATAATAAATTAAGAAGTACGAAGCCTATCCAAATGATCAGACGAGATCTTCTAGTCCGTAAATTATGGACCAGAGGATGGTCCATTTTTTTTTATTGGATGATTTGAATGTATCACACTTATTTATAGGTGGAGTCCATCTAAATTACCCAATCTCATATAGTGGACATTTCTTAGAGTGGTCATTTCTTTAGAGGAAAATCCTTACCATGCGCCGCAATTAAAATTCGACCCTTAAATACTTAATTTACCCCTTGAAGGGTCTAATTATTGCACCGTTGCCCGGGGCCAATGGTTTGATCTCCTTTTACAACAAAAGGTGATAAACCTCACCCCCGAGGGCCCCTCCCGGACTACCCTATGCAATTTAAAAGGGAGATAAATCATCGAGATCATCCAACACAATGGCCCTTTGCATGACGACAAGTAATCTGCGATACATTTCGCACGCGCTCATAATCAATCCAATCTATTCCAACAACACCACATACAAATATCAATTGTTCTAGTATGTGGGGGTTAATGGTTGGATTTTCTTTGTAACAAAAGGTAATTACGTTCACTTCATAACTCATATGTCCCTCACAATTCATCCCAAACTATATGAATGGAGGTAATTCATGAAATTAATTTGTATCCAACTTAACTAGGGGGTGAGAGGGTTAACGGTTAGATCTCCTTGAACTATATATCACTTGCACTGGATGATTGGTATTAGTAGAGTTTGTTTCATTAGTCTCAACTAGAAGCAGACACTTTAGAACAGAAGTGAACAACAATTCAATTCTATGCCCCTGATTAAATCATGGTAAATATATCAAATTAATTGTTCTGTTGACGTATAAAAACATCCATATCAGATACCCTATTTAAAAATTCTATCATAAATTTTAAATAAGATAATTAAAAAATGTTTACATCAATTATTCTATTCATTCCGTAAATTATGTATTTATGAAGAACATTTCTCTAAATTTAGAGAATATATTCCATTCTCTAAACATTATAGAAGAGAAAAGAAATAAGAAAATTAATATATGATGTATTGAAAAATGAATATTCAAATTAATAAAGTAATTTTTTTTATCCTATCTTATGTATTTTAAATAGAAAAACTGGTATGGAGGCTCTAATAATGTAAATTTTGGCCAAACCTTGTTTGCAATGCTTCAACTATCAGCCAAGCCGGTAGTAGGCATCAATCAATCTTTCAAAGAATATGCAGATGCAATATACAATATTACCTGCATATGTGGTTATATATGATCCAAGATAACATTTATTTATATTAAAAATCTTTTTGAACAAATGTTGTAATCCCGAAGGCCTCTCGCTAGGTTGTCTTTTGCAGAAGTTTCTCATCTTCAGCAAGCCTTTTCAACCAGCGGAGACCAAGGTCACAACCCGCACCAGCAGCAACTTCAAACTGTTCCTTTGCCAGTGCAAGTGGATCAAGGATGTTTTTCTTACCTTTATTCCTGAGACCACCAGTAGAAGAGTTTCTTTTTGAATCAAACTTGGTTATAGCCTCTGGCACTTCATAACCTGCAATTGGTGTCTTTGTTTTGGTTAAAATCATTGCTATATTTACAAGTGGAAAAGATACTATAGCTATGCACAAAAAAGCATACAGCTGAATTACCTTGAAGCAAAAGAGATCCATAAGCAATTGCTGCTCCAGCATGACCCTGTCATGGATTAAATAAAAAAGTTAAAGTTTCCGATTTTGAATATTTCAATCAAATTAGTATCAATGTTCAAAACTTGAAAGCTTGAATCATTGGATGGAAGTTAACAATGGAGATGAATGATAACAAAGAACACAATGCCTTCTCTGACGATCTGTGAAAGCACCACATAGCTGAAGCAACATCTTTTTTTACACACTCTCCGGTTAAATAAACTGCACCTAACAGATAAAGAGCACCTGGATGCAACTGGAGCAAAAACTAACCATAGTTAGAATGCTTGGATATCAGGAAAGACTACTAAATGTTGCAGCAAGAATACCTGATCAACTGCCTTTTCAATGTAGTAGAAAGCTTGTTGATCTGACTGAACATTGTCATTCTGCAACAATAAAAATATTAGTTTGCGGAAAACAAAACCTGAGAGAACTAATAACTTTAAGAATACAATAGTTAACACAGTAATATACGAAATATCCAGCAGCATAAAATTTTCAATGATGCATAATTCTCACGGTTATTGGATAATATAGAAATACATAATATTTATAAAAAAAAAATCAATATGATTGGAAACTGATGAATGAATTTTAGTTTAGCATCATGCCTTAAGTAACTCCGCCCATGATAACCGGTCATGGCCAGTCCCAAGTCCGGATAAAGGAGGAGGGTTACGTTAGGTTGCCAGCCAACGTCAAACTATGACAAATATTTCATGAATGAATCCATTAAACTATTGTGCTAATGCTAGGTTGTTCCCCGGAAGGAACGCGTTGCAGGGTCCGACTGTAACGTCTCGGCAAGGACCGCTACATCTCCAGAACTCGGGTGTAGTGATAAATATGCAAGAGTTCGCGTTACAGGATCCGACTGTAACGTCTCAGCAATGACCGCTACATCTCCATAAGAACTTGGGTGTAGTGTTAAATAAGCAAGAGTTCTCACACCATAGGTTAGATAAGAACAAATATGATAGAAAAACTAATAATCTAAGATTTGGATCATGGAGCATAGGAACTCTCACTGGTACATCAATGGAGGTAGTAGATATGATGATTAGGAGAAAAATTAATATTTTGTGTGTGCAAGAGACAAAATGGACATGTGAGAAGGCAAAGATGATAGAGAACTCGGGTTTTAAGTTATGGTACACTGGAAAGAGTAAAGCAAGAAATGGAGTGGGTATTATTGTAGATAGTTTGTTAAAGGATGAAGTTGTAGGAGTAGTTAGAAAAGGGGATCGAATTATAGCCCTTAAGATAATAGTGGCGAAAGAAACTATGAACATAATTAGCGTATATGCGCCACAAGTAGGATTAGATGAAGCTACCAAATCAAGGTTTTGGGAGAACTTAGATGAAATATTACAAAATATTTCACCAAATGAAAGGATTTTAATAGGAGGTGATCTAAATGGGCATGTCGGAGTGAAAAATGAGGAATATGAGAGAATACATGGGAGTTATGGGTTTGGAACGAGGAACGAGGAACGAGGAATGAGGAAGGGAAAACTATATTAGATTTTGCGATATCATATGACCTTATATTAGCTAATACGTTTTTTAAGAAAAGAGAAGAACACTTAGTCACATTCAAAAGTAAGAAAAATAAATCGCAAATTGACTTTCTTATAGTTAAGAAAAGGATAGAAAGATTTGTAAAGATTGCAAAGTCATCCCTGGAGAAAGCTTAACTACCCAACATAGGGTAGTAGTGTTGGATATACGCCTTAAACATAGTATCAATAGAAAAAAAATATATACAATTCCTACAATTAAGTGGTGGAAGTTAAAGGATGGGAAGCAACATATATTTAAGGAGAAGGTAGAAGTACAAGCATTATGTGAAATATACGATGACTCTAATACAACATGGGATAAGATGGTATCAAAGTTGAAAATAGTAGCTAAGAGTGTCCACGGTGAGTCAAAGGGGCATGCACCGCTAAGTAAAGAATCTTGGTGGTGGAATGAGAAAGTACAAGAGAAAGTGAAGGAAAAACGAATAGCTTATAAGGAATTATATATTTGTAAGAATGAGGAAAACTTAAAAAATATACAATAGCCAAGAAAGAAGTAAGAAAGTGGTGAGTGAAGCAAAAAATGAAACTTTTGAACGGTTATATCAAAAATTGGATACAAAAGAAGGGGAAAGAGACATTTATAGAATAGCTAAAGTGAGAGAAAGAAAAACAAGAGATCTTAGCCAAATAAAATGTATTAAAGATGAATGTAATAGGGTATTAGTAAGCGATGGAGAAATAAAAGAGCGGTGGAAGAGGTATTTTCATCAACTTTTTAATGAAGATTTAGGAGACCAACTTAACTTGGGTAATTTAATTAGGTCAAATGAGTATCGAAATTTTAATTTTTATCGTAGAATTCAAATTTCAGAAGTAAAACAAACTTTAAATGAGATGCATGATGGAAATGTCATTGGACCAGATGATATTCCGATAGAGGTATAGAAGTGCTTAGGGAAACAAGGTATTGAATGACTTACAAAATTATTTAACATGATATTGAAAACGAAAAAAATGCCTGATCAATGGAGGATAAGTACTCTAGTTCCCTTATATAAGAATAAGGGAGACGTACAAAATTGTGCAAACTATAGGGTATTAAACTAACGTAGCTATAAAACTTTAAAAGTTACAATGTAAAGATTAAGGAAGGAGTGAAGTCTACCTGACAAGTTCAAGGTTTAAACTTAAAATCGACTAAACACTACATTTGAGGGTAATTTTGTATTTAGGGGGGAGTTGGTGGAGTAAGATGCCCTTTTAATAAAAAATGAAAGACGGACACTACCTGATGATTAAAAAAAAACTCCATTGACAACTAATTAAGGATATGTATAAGGATGTAACGATCAGAGTAAAGACTTTACGTAGAATAACTGAAGCATTCTCAATAAAGATATAGTTACATCAAGGATCAACTCTAAGTCCCTATCTTTTATACTAATTATGGGCGAACTCATTACACACATTCGAGACACAATGTTATGATGTATGTTATTTGCAGATGATATTATTTTGGTAGATAAGACACGTGAAGAAGTAAATGCTAAGCTAGAATCTTGGAGGAAAATACTAGAAGAGAAAGGTTTTAAGCTTAGTAGATTAAAGATAGAATATATGGAATTTAAGTTTAGTAGTAATGAAATTGTTAAGATAGGAGAGGACGAACTAAGCGATTTAAATATTTATGATCGTTTTACAAAATGATGGAGGGATTGAGAGATGTCTTACATCATATATAAGCAGGATGGGTGAAATGGAGGGCGTCAGATGTTTTTTATAATCATAAGATACCTTTAAACTTTAAAGATAAGTTCTATAAAATGATAGTTAAACCTACTATGTTATATAGAGGTGAATGTTGGATTATGAATTCAACATACGAGTGGAAGATAAGAGTCGCAAGGATAAGGATATTAAGGTAGATATGCAGACATACGAGGATAGACAAGATAAAAACTAGGAACATCAGAGAGTAAATCAGGATTGCGTTGATTGAAGGAAAATTTTGAGAGGCATTTAAGATGGTAGGTACATGTATTCAGGCGACCAATAAATGCTCCAGTTAGGCGATGTGAAACTATGATAAACATGCATATCAAACGAGGAAGAGGAAGACCAAAAAAGACTTGGTTAGCAACAAAAAAACAAGATAAAATTTATTTAAATATAGATGATGATATAATAGGAGATAGAGCTCAATGGCGTAAAAGGATTCATACAGCCGACCCCACCTAGTGGGAAAAGGCTTGGTTGTTGTTGTTGTTGTTGTTGTTGTATCATGCCTTAAGTCCATTACCAACTACAGGAAAATGGTCAAGTTGCTAAACAGAATAAGATTCAAATTTATAGAATATAAACCGGACAGCTGAAGCATGATGTTTTAATCTCCAAGTAACTATAGTAATTACATATTCTCCAGATTCCCCATGGTTCAGGAAGTGGGGCAATTTTACACCCCAGGTGAGAAGGTTGGGCTAGACCCTGTTCGGTGCAGTAAGACATCAAAGAGGCAGCTGCATATTTTGGATAGATTACACAGTTTACAACTATCAAATAAGATGATTGAAAAATAATTCTTCATTAAATATTTTTTTGTGATCATGGATATTGCAACATATTATAAGAGGAAATACATATGTAGAAATATGTAACAGAAATATATCATTGCGAATCAGGAAAATATCAGATGCATATAATAAAAACAAACATAATTATGGATGAAATTAGTGCAAATTGGCAGAAATTATTAGATAATCTCTTTCATTTAACAAGGGCCACCCACTTCAAGTTTTCTAGGGTTCTTGAAGGAGAAAGAGATGAAAGGTGGAGACCAGGAGTGTGACCATCTAACTTGGAAGACTTTTCTAGCCATTTAAAGAGTGAGGAAGGTGGATTGAGGCAAGACTTGGGTTGAGGTATCCCTCATCTTCTCTCAACCATACACTATGGTATGTTTAGATTTACTCTAGTTCCAAGTAGACCGTGATACACATTGTGTTCTCATTATTGGTTATTAGTGGATTTCCTCTTCAGGTGGGATATTACCCTCTGCTTTGCAAGGGGTTTTTAACATGTAAAAATGAATGTTGTTGTTGTCATTTTCTGCACTGATGCATGCTTGAAGACGTGAATCAGTTTATGTGCTAGCCTTATTATTTCATTATATATTTGCTACATTGGTTTCTTTGGATAACCAAGATTTGTGCCCTACAAGGCTATTAGATCCATGTGTAGTGCTCATCTGAGCCATGAATAATCAAGATGAAAGAGCCTGTATACTGAAGTTGGATTTCTCATGCCATTTGGAGGAACTTATTAATATGGAGATGTTGTATTTGAAAAGTTAGGAAAAAACCTACTAATACGAAAACATTGTATTTGTAAGACTTGAAAAAAACCCAGATTATGAAGCCAATGTGATGGTGTTATGAAGTATGAACTAACTCAAATCTCACTTAATGGCTAAAGGATACACTAATAGTGCAGATTATCTTGACACTTTGTCTCTTACTGACTCGTCTACATTCATAATGATCTTACTAAGGGGGGTGTATTCAATGTTACACTTTTAATTACTTTGAATGACTTTTATGGATTTTAAAAATCTAGGTGTATTCAATCTAAACTTTTATAAACTCTATAGAAATCTAGTGGTATTCAAATTAGATTTTTATAGAGTTTTAAAAAGTCATGTGGTATTTAAACTTGACTTTTTAAAACTCTATGAAAATCTTTTGGTATCCAAAGTTTCAATAGATTTTCATGGATTCTTTTAGAATTCCTTGGATATAAATTTTAACTAATAAGAGCTCTCCAAAACACTTGGTACAACTTTTAAAATAAAATAAAAAGTCTTCTTCTCACCCTTGAGATTTCTATCGACTTCAAATCGCCTTAATTTTTTACGAATAAGTCATTTCTCTTCCCACTCCTCGATTTTGATTATTTCTTTAATCTAAAAGACCCTGTCCTTGTTCAACCTCTCGGTGGCTTGCATCAACCTCTCAGCATGCATTTCATGCGAAGCTGAGAGTCTGAAATGTCGTTTGCTGACATTATAACAGCAAAATAATGGATCGAAACAGCCGGAACGGAATAGCAACTGCTTGCAACCTTTTCTTCGGCGACAGCTCACGACGGTAGGCTACAGGCAGAGAATTTTCTCTGGTTGCTCGTGATGGGAAACAATAAGGAGTGTCATCAAATGAAGCTTGCGGTGCGTCAAAAAGGAGAAAAATAAATAGAAAAATTGTTTGAGGCGGTCAGTGATGCTTCCGTCGACAACTTGCGAGCAGGTCGAAGTCGATTTGAATGGTGGCACTGTGCGTACAAGGAAGAGAAACTTGAGACATTAGGTTTTAATATAAAATATATATTAATAAATCAAATTAATTCTCAACTTAATTAATAGATAATTTAATAAAGTCTAATGAAATTAGACCCTAAAAATATTCTATAAAATTTATTTAAATCTTAAAAATTCCTAAATAAATTTTATATATCTATATTTATTTATTTTAATAATATTATTACTAATCAAAGTAATAATATTATTATTAATTGTATTACTAATCAAATTTATTAATTCAACACTCTATTAAAAATTTGACCAAATTAAAGAGTTGACCAATATTTCATGATAATTTGGATCAAATTTGTAAATAAAAATATTTAAAAGTATTATAATATTATTGGATTTAAAATTATATTATTAAAGTTTTTTTTTAAATTATAAATTGAGACGTTATTCTCTCTTTGTTTTTAGCTAAAACAAGATAAAAATATAAAAAGTTGAAAAAAAAATTATGGACAAGTATGTTATTTATCATTTTATTAAAAAAATAACTTTAATTAGGTATTTTAGGTTTTCTTCGAAAATAAATATCGTGTGAGGCAATGGCCACCTACGCTTTTCCAAGATTGAATACATCCCCTTAAATCTACAAGTTTCCATAAAATTTATAAATGTATGCAAAAGTCTTGCAAAAAAATATATAGAACTCCATGGAATTCTTTTCACAACTATATGAGATTCTATAAAAGTCAATAAAAATCTATCAACTCTACAAAAGTCTATCAATAAAAAAAATCAATGAAAGTCATTCAATCTCTTGATTTAATACACCCCTCTAAGATCTTGAATCCACATCCAGAGTTTGCTGTGTGTGTGTGTGACCAGCATCCTTTAATTTCTGCATGAGTGGTGCAATGTGTGCGTGTGCGTGTGCGTGTGCGTGTGCGTGTGCGACCAGCATCCTTTAGTTTCTGCATGAGCGGTGCAAATTGTAGCTTAAAGTTAGTATTATAGCCACAACATACCTTGGATGCTAATTCATCATTCAGGGTTATAAATTCTTCTTCATCCATCTCCAGTTCTGGTATAGCATGTGCTAAAATGTTAACTTCCGATGTAGTATTAATGGTTGTAATACTTCTGTAAAATATTATTTCTGATCCTTCAATTCGAAGTCCGTTGAAAAACGGCTGGAGCATTTTTCAGACCAAATGGCATTACTAACCACTCATATAAGCCTTATGGTACCAAAAAGGTTGTCCAGGGAATTGAATCAGAGTTCATCATTACTTGATGGAAGCCAGACTTCAAGTCAAACTTAGAAAATATTCTACTGTTGCCTATTTTCTTCAAAATAAGATTAATGTCGGGAAGAGAATACTGATCTTTGTAGGTGTTATCATTAAGAGTCTTATAATTAAATACTAACCTTTCTTTACCCTTCTTCTCTTGGCCAGTAACTGGGTCTATTGTTGTTCCAGATTGGACAATAAAAGTCATAGTCCTGTGTCTGCTGGTGCTTGGTCAAATGACTTTTAATGATAATAAAGTATCAATATGGACCTTGAAACTAGACTCCATTGCAGGGGTAATATGCTTTAAAGGCTTATCTTGGATGATTAAATCTAGATTGATTATATCAAGAGTACATATAACCTTGTATTTTACACAGATAGCTCATGAACTCAAAGGTGGCTAAAGAACTAAGTAAGACTTCAGGTTTTTCCCGTCTGCCTTGCTTAGTTTCATTAAGGAATTTTTATAGAGGCTATTGGAAGAGACAAGATAAGACTGGGTACACATTTGGGGGCCCCATCCCGTCTCTTCTTTACAGCTGCCTTACTCCTTGTTTTTATTTAAAACAAGGCTCTGATACCAAAATGAAATACCAGAGGTAAAACGAAAGGATTTATAAAAGTAGCACAATACAAGGTACAATACAAGGGAATTTTTACAAGGATCAATTTGAGTCTGGGCTAAGATAGCTCGTGAACTCAAGGTGGCTAAAGAACTAAGTAAGACTTCAGGTTTTTCCCGTCTACCTTGCTTAGTTTCATTAAGGAGTTTTTATAGAGGCTATTGGAAGAGATAAGATAAGACCGGGTACACATTTGGGGGCCCCATCGCATCTTATCATATCTCTTCTTTACAGCTGCCTTACTCCTTTTTTTATTTAAAACCAGAGTCGCACCTGGTTTTTACAATACCACTTATTAACGGAACGGCTCCCCGGGGCTCAGTTTCTAAAGTTTATACAGCTGTCCTAACCACTTATAAGTGTTGGAATAATTGAGCAGATAATGTCTGCCAGCTGGTTCTTGATAAGGGTAGGAGCATCTTTAGTCTCATCAATCGAGTCCTCAATCATCTGAAATATTTCTTCTTGGTCATCAGGAATATAGGACACAAAAGTTACATAATGAATTAATCCTGATAAAGCGTCGGCTAATTCATTATTACTTCCCTCAATATGTTCAAATTTGATATCCACTCCTGTTCCTGTAATATAATCAATGAAAGAAATCCATCTGGCCCTTGAAGGCTTATTTTGTACTATTTTGTTGAAAAATTTGATAATCGCATGACAATCAGTCCTGAGAATGATCTCCTTTTTGTCCAGATAATGTATCTTCATTGCAGTTAGAGCTTCCATGCATGCATATATCTCTGCATCTATTGTTGCTTTGATTGTAGGGAATTTTCCACTTGCATAAGCGCATACTCGCTCAGTGTTTCTTGGATCAAATTTAGATTTTTTTTCCACTTACAAATACCTCCCCATCCTTCCATGGAACCATCTATCTCAATAATGATATAGGCATTCATAGGGGGAAGTTCTAGATCTGGAAGAGTTTGAACAATTCTTCTGATTTTTTTAACAATATCCCAATCCGAAGTTTTAAATTTTCGATCACCATTAGGAGATGTTTTAGAGTAAAGAGGTCCCAAAGTACTTAGATTCTTAATGTATGGCCTTGCATAATTAAGAACTCCTAGCCAAGATCTAAGTCCCTTTAGAGTTTGTAGCTTTTGTTCATCAAAATCAATAATCTTCTTGACAATGTGTTGTTGGAGCTTGATTTTTCTGTTTCCTATAGTGGCTCCGAGAAATTCAATTTCTGGTTGGGCAATCTTCATTTTAGAAAGTGATAATACCAGTCCTTCTTTCACACAAATATCAAGCATCCTGGTTAAGTGCTGGACATGAGCCTCTTCTGAAGATGAAAATACTAATATGTCATCAATATAGACTACTAGAAATTCTCCACAATCCTTGAAGCAATTGTCCATTTTGCCCTGAAAAATGGCTGAAGCATTTTTCAGACCAAATGGCATTACTAACCACTCACATAAGCCTTATGGTACCAAAAAGGTTGTCCAGGGAATTGAATCAGAGTTCATCATTACTTGATGGAAGCCAGACTTCAAGTCAAACTTAGAAAATATTCTACTTTGCCTATTTTCTTCAAAATAAGATTAATGTCGGGAAGAGAATACTGATCTTTGTAGGTGTTATCATTAAGAGTCTTATAATTAAATACTAACCTTTCTTTACCCTTCTTCTCTTGGCCAGTAACTGGGTCTATTGTTGTTCCAGATTGGGCAATAAAAGTCGTAGTCCTGTGTTTGCTGGTGCTTGGTCGAATGACTTTTAATGATAATAAAGTATCAATATGCACCTTGAAACTAGACTCCATTGCAGGGGTAATATGCTTTAAAGGCTTATCTTGGATGGTTAAATCTGGATTGATTATATCAAGAGTACATATAACCTTGTTTTTTGCCCAGTGTAAAATTGGATTTTCCCCAATATAACCAGCATCCTTTAGTTCCCGCATGAGCGGTGCAAATTGTAGCTTAAAGTTAGTATTATAGCCACAACATACCTTGGATGCTAATTCATCATTCAGGGTTATAAATTCTTCTTCATCCATCTCTCCAGTTCTGGTATAGCATGTGCTGAAATGTTAACTTCCGGTGTAGTATTAATGGTTGTAATACTTCTGTAAAATGTTATTTCTGATCCTTCAATTCAAAGTCCCCCTGCTACTGCTCTAATAAAATTACAACCCAAGAGCATTTGAATTCCATCCTTTAAATTCATATGTAATTGATAAGTAAAAGGAATGCGGAATTTATGGGTACTTATAATCATCATACTATCCTTGACTTTCATTCTTGTTTTCAAAGGCTTCCTTTAGAAGAGCATCCTTGTAAATACAACACTTTGTTGCTCCTGTATCCAAAATGGCTTGAACCTTTGTGTCTGGAATACCAGGAATATGGAAAATTATTTCCATATTATATAATCTGTTGATTAAAGACTTTGTTGGTGCAGAGAATGCTACTTCTTTTTCATTACTGTTGTCATTTGTTGAACCAAATGACCCTGTATTTCTTTGGGTGGGTGTCAAAGCTGCAACTTCTTCAATTTGAGGAGTAATAATTTTTTCCAGAATAAATTGTGCCACACTGTCACCTGTTTTCAGTGAAATTATACTATCAAAATTATTCATAAGTAAGATTTGGATTTCACCTCGATAATCAGCATCAATTACTCCTGCTCCGACGTCTAACTTGAGTCGTGATGATGCTCCAGATCTTACTGCTAACCTTGCATAATGCCCTTCAGGGAATTCCAGGCATATTCCTGTTTTTACTAGCTTTCTATCTCTTGCAGGGATATTTACTGCTTCATCAAGAAAGATATCAAATCCCGCTGCTCCCTTAGTTCGTCGTTCAGGAATTTTTGCCGTCTCAGTTAACCTTCGAATCTTAATAAATTCAAAAGTGGCCCCTACCTCTTCCCCGGAAGAAAAGGCACAAATTCCTTATCAGCTTGATCATCATCATCATTATCATCGTCAATCATAATAGCCTTCCCTTTCTGTTTAAGAATACTAGACTGCAAATGGGAAGGCTATTATGATTGACGATGATAATGATGATGATGATCAAGCTGATAAGGAATTTGTGCCTTTTCTTCCGGGGAAAGAGGTAGGGGCCACTTTTGAATTTCTTAAGATTCGAAGGTTAACTGAGACGGCAAAAATTCCTGAACGACGAACTAAGGGAGCAACGGATTTGAAGATCTTACTGCTAACCTTTCATAATGTCCTTCGGGGAATTCCAGTCATATTCCTGTTTTTACTAGCTTTCTATCTCTTGCAGGGATATTTATTGCTTCATCAAGAAAGATATCAAATCCCGCTGCTCCCTTAGTTCGTCGTTCAGGAATTTTTGCCGTCTCAGTTAACCTTTGAATCTTAAGAAATTCAAAAGTGGCCCCTACCTTGGTGTCGTCTGTGGGAAACAATACACCCCTCTAAGATCTTGAATCCACATCCAAACTTTGTTGTGTGTGTGTGTGTGTCATTAAAAAAAATCAATGAAAGTCATTCAATCTCTTGATTGAATACACCCCTCTAAGATCTTGAATCCACATCCAGACTTTGTTGTGTGTGTTTGTGTGTGTGTCGTCTGTGGGAAACAATACACCCCTCTAAGATCTTGAATCCACATCCAGACTTTGTTGTGTGTGTGTCATTAAAAAAAATCAATGAAAGTCATTCAATCTCTTGATTGAATACACCCCTCTAAGATCTTGAATTCACATCCAGACTTTGTGTATGTGTGTGTGTGAGAGAGAGAGAGAGGGGAAAGAACCCCCTCTAATAGCACACTATAAAGCAAAGTAGTAAAAACAAAGCCTCCTTGAAAATAGCTGAAAGCAGAAAAAGCTATATAGATTTAGAAAACACAGCTTTAACTAAGCCTCCAATTAAAAAAAAAAGACAGCCCGGTGCACGAAGTTCCCGTCATTCGAGATCCCGGGGAAGAATCCATTGTACGCAGCCTTATCCTACTTTTTGCAAGAGGCTGTTTCCAGGATTCGAACCCGTGACCTTTTCGTCACATGACAACAACTTTACCATTGCGCCAAGGCTCCCCATCTAACTAAGCCTCCAATTAAGCTTCAAAATTTTAGCAGAAACAGCAACCTCAATTCAGTTACTACAAATATGAGCAGAGCAACCATCAAATCCCAGTAGATAAACTGAAGATATCTGGTTTACTGATATGAACAAATTACAGAATAAGCTGCTCCTATCAGTCTACCAGAATAGTTAGTACAAAATACTTCTCAGGCTGTGTCAACCTAGCTCTGTGGCAAACTGATGATCTGCCAAAACTGAATCAGTATACTTACAATCAGATCTGAGAACAAAATAATAGATCAATTTGACCAAAGTTTCATCAAAATTCAAAACTGAACACAACTAGCTACTTCACTGGGCATAGCCATTACCATTGTAGCCTCCCATCAGCCCCCGTTCAAAGTACAAAATAATCAGATTCACAGTATCAATTTCAGCATGCAGACCATTCATGAACTTCAAATTTCTGGAGCAGTTATCAGTTTAGGAAAAGCCACCTTAACAACTTACAATCGACAACAAGTCTGCTCAGCTGCCAGAATTTATACTAGCTCATTAAACCAAATTCAACATCAAAGCAAAAAAGACATGTATTCAGAAATATCAAAGCAAGCCCCTTTCTGTTTCAGCAGATTTCAAAAGCACCAAACTTTTAGCTGTTAATGGACATAACTGCAGAAATTAGCTACAGTCCACAGCTGAAACACATCAACAAAGCCCACAGGTCATACAACACCAACCATAGCTGCATATCCAAAAAATTGCCGCACACTAAGAATAATCTGTATCCACCAATCTTTCAGATGATCAGATCTCTCTCTTCTAAACTCCAACTACATAAGGGAGAACAAAAGCAAGCACTTGAATCATAACATCATGCCACACCTCATGAGAGAAATAACATCCAAAAATAAATGGTCAACTGATCCCTAGTGTTTCAACATAACCAACAATAATTATGAATCAATATTCCCCAACCATATTATATCCAGAGTAGGCAATTTTCCATGAAATTAAATCCATGCAATGAAAGAAAACCTTGGTAGATGAACTTTAAACCATACTAGGCTCCACCATTTAACAATAGATCTATTCCCATCTTGTGAGGAATTCCAAATAACCACATCCTTTTCACCCAACCAGAAAAAAGGCATATGAACAATTTTATCTCAAACACCCAAAAGGGAATGACTAAATATAAATTTTTTATTCCAACCATTCTTTTCAATAGCTTAGTCAGGAATTGTTTCATATGCTGTGTTCCAGAAAAACAATTTCATCATAAAGTCAAGGATCCAACCAATGCACGATTCTTATTCCAATAAAATATTTAACTTGCCCAAAATCAAACTGTTTAAATTAAAAATGCTCCACCAAAAAGAATAAGAGGAAGGAATTCATATGCACCAAATGGAATCCTATGCCAGATTTTTTCAGTTAGTCCACCTCATATATAACATACTTTGAGAGTAATAGACCAAATATTCTTTGAAAGGCATGCTGAATTAAGAGTGACCAAATCCAGAAGACCCAAGCCCCTTTCCTTCATAGGGGATCATAATAGCTAAAGTGACTTTAAAATACCTTTCTTGTCTAGACCCAACCAAAAAGAATCTACTTATTAGTTGCTCTAGTTTACTTACCACTTTGCAAGGAATTCTAAATATATTGAACCAAATTTGTGAAACATCACTGATATAATTAACTACAATCCACTTACATAAGAGAGGATCTCCAATCTCTAGTTGCAAACACAAGCTTACTCTCATTCAATGAAAGGTTGACGGTCATTTTAAGAAAGGCTAGAAGTAATAAGTGTGAGCAAGATCTTGTAGGATCAAAAGCGCTGGAGGGGGAGGGTGAATAACGCTCGTGGCTTTTTCACGTTTTTTGAAAAAGAAACTCGGAGTAATAAAAGCAACGCAAATAAAAAGATAATTGACACAAGCTGATTTTACTTGGTTCGGAGCTTGTGACGACTCCTACTACAAGGCTCGCAATCGTCCGTTTTCGTTGGGCAATTTACTAACAATTCTGTAATTAAAAAAAAATACAAAAAGATGATTACAAGTTTGTGTAAAATAAATTATACCGACAGTATTAAAATTCGGTGTAGAGCGCAATTGTCAGAGCAGCATCGCAACATTGTAGTCGAAAGTCGGAGTAGCGCAACGAATGTTTGAGCATCGAATTGAAACCAGAAGTTGTAGATTTGTTCATTGGAAGTGTTGTATAGCATTCTGGCCGAATAGAGCTTTTAGTGAGCGTTGAGGGCACCCCCAACTGCATCCAAGGCGCCCCCAAATACCAAACTCATCCCTTAAGCTTCGGACTCGATAACCTCCGGAATCTGCGGTTTCTATCCGCCGGAGGGCGCCTTCCCGGCGCTCCGAGGCACCTCCACGCCAAGCTCCAAGGCGCCCCTAGCTACATGGGAGGCGCCTCCGTGCCTTTCCACCGAGGTCTTCAGTCAAGGCATCCGAGGCGCCTCCAACAGCACAGGGGCACCTCGAGCATTGTTCACCTGAGCTGTTCTTTGAGTTTTTTACTCCTGCAAGATTATGTTAGCCTAATGATAAAGATTAACATGCAAAATAGAGTTAGTACAATATAAAATAGTATTTATTAATTAGTCTGACAATCTCAGGACTGTCCGGTTCTAACTTTCAAATTTTCGTGAAACTCTAGGTCGAACAGACGTCTACTGTTCCCTCGACGGAGAACGCATCCTCACCTTATCCTCTCAGGAGAGTTTACCTGATGTCAAACTAGTCCTCTAGACCATTTGGACTTTTATTTAGCATCCGAGACTTCAGGACTTTCCGCTTGACATCCAATCCTCGACCCATCCATTCTTCTACCTAGTGTCCACGACGTCGAGGACTTTCACCTACTATCCTCGACCAGTAGGATTTTCCACCCAATGTCCTCGACCTACTAAGACTGCTACCTAGTCCCTCGGACCAGGACTTTCTTATCTAGCCACAACTAGGGCTTTCCACCTACCTATTATTCACTAAGACTTTTACCTTGCCTTAGATCACTTAAAACTTTCCTACGCACTGAATCAGATTTATTAGAACCACAATAACCCTTTATCATTATCAAAACTTAGGGTCGATCATCTAGTGCTTCCTGCACCAACCGATCTAGCATCAGATTTGCAAAAAACTTGTGGAATTACTTCCTTGGGATCGCATGACACAACCATTTGTGGGAATTATAAGAATTGACATCATAAGAATGCTTCAAGAGAAGGCATTTTATTTTAGGATATTGTGGGTATACTAATACTACATTGTAATTGTGGTTTCCACTTACGTTGATTACTGATTAGGTAAGCTTTCCTACAAATAGACAATCCATATCAAAATAGTACATTCTTCCAGGAGGTAACATATGCAGAAAGTCATTGCTACTCAAGTGGAGAGGTGGAATACAAGATTGACTCTTAAAACATTTGACGTCACCAGGTGACTAAATTAAGACATATGGAGCCAATGATATTGCACTATAGCAATCAAATTATTATACATATAGTCTTTAATCTAGTGTTTCACTACACAATAAGTACATAGAGATTGTTTGTTAATTCATCCAAGAAGGTGTAATCAAATGAAGTTATCAACTTATATCTGAGCTCACCAAAAATCATTTAGTAAATCTAGTAGCAAAACCCTTGAAGGTAGTAATCCATGGGGCTCCGAGGCCGCACATGGCTTCGCATGAGACCCGCGATTGTGCAAGGCCTCACGCGAGATCCCACAACCACGCAAGGCCCCACAGTCTATTTTTTTTCAATTTCTATTTTTTTCTTTATTTTAAATGTTAATTTATTTTATTTTTTTAGACCATTTCGCCTTTATTATTTTCTTATCTTATTCCATTCCTCCTTAAACCCATGGAGGAAAAAAAATCTTAAGCATGTTTGCTATTTTCTCTATTAATTTCTTTTCTTATTCTGTTCCTCCTTAAACCCATGGAGAAAAAAAAAATCTTAAGAATGTTGGTTATTTTATCTATTAATTTCTCTCTCCTTCACCTTTCACATGGACAAACACAAAAGTTAAGAGAGAAAAAAAAAATACCTCTTTGAGGAAAAACTACCTCTTTAAGGATATTAATTATAGAGGAGACAAATTGCTAGAAAAGGTAAAAATTAAATTAAATATAATATAATTCCTAAATACGATTACGCTTTGAACTAAATTATTATACATGTAAATTTAGTTTAATTTTAAATTGATCAAAATAAATTCAATTCAATTAATTAAATTTAAACCTACTTGATCCTAATCATCATGTCTAGGCTTTAGTTAATCCTAAATTGACTTTTATTCAATCCTAATTTTTAAAATATTAATTTAATTTAACTTAATTAATTTTTTAAATTTTTAAATTTTATTTAGAATATAAATTTTTTAAATAAGATAATATATGGTATTTAAAAGATTTTGTATATTCTAACTATTGTGATGTCAATAGAAATTCAGAATTAAAGTCATCATTTAAGAATTATCATATAATGTACTCAATATATCAATGATCATCCCTTTATTCTTTTCTTATAGAATAGAAAATTTAACCAACACTTTTACATATTCTCAAAATACAAAAATTACTAATCCATAAATAATTTAATATTTTCAAATAAATATAACATAATCAATCTTAAAATCATCAAAATTAAAATGTTGAAATCGAATATCAATTTTCATGACCATTATAAATGCAAGGTCTTGTATTTGATGTCTCTACAAGATTTAATAAATCTTAAAACTGAAGATCAATCTTCATTACCATTGTAAATGCAAGTTCTTGGACTTTATGTCTTTACAATAAACTTAAAATTGAAGACCAATATTCATTACCATTGTAAACCCAAGTTCTTGGACTTAATGTCTCTACAAAAAAAAATGTAATTAAGACTATTTAATTATATGCAATAATAATAATAATATAGATTTTAAACTTATACATTTAATAGTTGCTGTAAAAGATTCAATAATCATCAAACATGCCACGTAACATTAAAACTTGAACTCAACATTCAACATCTCAAATATAACCTACCTAATAATAAGCATTTATGGCAATCAAATATTAATAAAAAAATTAATTAATTAATTAATATATTTTATATTTTGAAGGGGAGTCTTACCACAGCGGTAAAGTTGCTGTCATGTGAACTTGAGGTCACGGCTTGCAAAATTCCAAGAAAGGTTGCATACAAGAGACCCAATGTGGTCCAACTCTTCCTCAAGACCCGCACTAGCAAGAGCTTCATACATCGGACTACCCTTCAATATATTTTATATTTTAAGAAGTATCAAAACCTTATTGGCACGGTACAATATGGTACCAAAACCTTATCATTCTAATCATAAATCGAAACTTCGGCATGGCTCAAAATTTTAAACCATGGAATCAACTATAGCATTACCAAATAGAGTTTTCTTAAACAAGCTTGACAGAGAGCACTAGGACCTAAATATAAATATCACATATTCTAAATCTTAAGTTTTGAAGTTAAAATAATTAATATAAGTATAAACACTAAGGACTATTTTGGGTAAGGAAATCACAATTTCCATACTACTATTAGCTTGCAAAGAAAGCATGTGTATTGCTTTGATAAATAAGATAAATTAATGAACAAATGGAAGGGTTTCCTCTAATATCTATATAGACAACTAATGGTTAAATTAATCAAGTAGAAGATACTTTGTAGTGATGTCTCATTTGAAACTATCGAACTAGTTTAAGTATATAAGATGTATATCGATAAGCAAGAAGCATAATCAGAAAATGTTGCTTCTACTCAAAGAAATTCATCAAAATTATCTTCAAGTAAAATTTTCAAAAATTAACAAAGCCTCACATCAACTCGAAGACGGCAACCAAGTTCATATTGTGCATCTGCATCACCCATATTCGCAGCCTCCACCAATAAGGCAGCTCCACTACAAATAAAATAAGAAGAATGTCAAATAATTTTTTTTTCTTGGGATATAAGAATGGAAGATACAAAGAATTAGACATTTCACACAATGACAACATTTAATTTTTTTTAAAAGAAACTTGTATTGAAGCTTCTAAATAAACGGGTTAATTCAATAGGTTAAGCAGGAAAGAAGAGGTAAATATGGCTTTAAAATATTTCACCTATATTTCACACACATTTTTTTAATTTAAATTTTGATGTCTTTACACATCTTATAAAACTAAACAATTTTACTATGTGCTCATAAAATAAATATCAAAATTATTTCGATAATAAGTTCTTTAATTTTTCAAATAGATTTTTTATATTTCTACTTAATTTATAAAAGGCAATCCAGTACACGAAGCTCCCGTCAGTTCGGGGTCTCAAGGAAGGTTTGGATTACATTGGATCTATTATACGCAGCCTTACCTTGTAATTTGCAAAAAGTTGTTTTCGCGACTTAAAACCGTGACCTCAAGGTCACATAGCAACAACTTTACCATTACACCAAAGCTCCCCTACATTTTTATTAATTTGTATAAAATATTTTTTACTTAATATTTCTATTTCTCAAAATAGAAATTATAATAATGATGTCACTATCAAGGTCAACAAGTTCTACCATTTGAGCCATCAAACTCGTAGTCCCACACATTTGTTCTCAAGTCAAGTTCACAAAACATTGCTAATTAGATGGCTTGCCCAATGTGGATAGCATGGCTCAAGATCACATTGTGTGTGGACACCTAACATTTCTATCTATTGATGGCATGTAATGTTTTTCAGGAACAAACTTGTCACACATTTGAGATTCATCCTTATCTAAGATACCTATATCCAAGTTTGAGTAACATAGTAACTTCATATCCTCCATCTCTTTCTATATCAAAACCAAAGACCAACTTCCTGCAAGCAATGTCTCATCAAGCATGAAATCTACACCATTTTAAGAAAAACACCACAAGACTAAGGAACCTAAAATAGGACTGGTTAAGTTACATTGAATAAATTCACTGGCAAAGTCAGATGAATATGCTTCCCCAAATGTTAAAAGAGAACAATAAATATAGAATCCATAGCAGAACTTCATCATATAAGCTAACATGCTGACAGGAGCTAACAACAAGAAACAACAAATCAAGAAATCATGTCACTGTGGTGTAAATAGCAACTAAATGCTGTCAACTTGATGAAAGGCATGACAGAGTAGTGTTTTAAAATTCAGACCAGAGCAATCAGTTCAACTTTCAACTGGTTACTCTGGAAACTACATGGACATTCAAGTTTTGTTTATACCCCAAAAAAACTGTACAGTAAAAAAGGGTAAAAACTGGAATAATTCGTTCAGTTAGTAGTTAGGAGTTTATGGGTCTAACAACAGGTTACAAACATGTGGACTAATTCGATCAGTTAAACCATTGACCCACTTATTTTGCCAGTTCAATGTCTTTGGTTTTCAAGGCTTTGCTGCAGTGCGGCAATCTCCATGGCCACAGTTTTTTCTTTATTCTCATGAAGAAATTATGATTCTTTTGAAAGAGAAAAGTTGATTCCGTATCCAATGACGAGTCAACCAAAATACTAAGTACAAAATGTCAATGTTAGATATAATCTTAGTCTTTGTAACATTTATATCTATGTTTTTACAATAGACAAACTATAAAAAGATAAATGGAATTGAGCAGTTTCATATAGTTTTATCCACCAATATTCTTAATTTCTAGATGAAAAAAAAGTTGGCTTTAGATTTTATATTTATTGAAGTAATAAAAGAGAGAAACATTTGCACTGTTGTATGGACAAAGACCAAGCTATGAACAGCATATACTATAATTTGAAGCTAGGGAAGTCAATAACTCACATTGCTTTACAAGCCCCAGGAACATGGTACTTAAAGTGCATCCTGGCCAACCAGTATCGTGCATGAGTATTCATGTTGTCAATCTCAAGAGCCAATTCAAAGTTCTCCTTTGCACCCTATTGGCAACAAGAACATACCACTGAAATGAACCTATCTCAGTTGTTCAGGTGTTCTCTTCAAATTTTTTTTTTTAAAAAAATCTGCTTTCTATTGAAAATTCAATAGGAAATAAGAGGAAAGCGAGTGTATGCTCGTGAAGGATACAAGAAAAACATTCAATTAGAGAGAAAAAAGATTATTCAGTTAGTTTGTGAGTCCATACTCTGAGTTGCGGGATGAGGCGAGTGTCATTCCGATCGGCATAGTCGATAACCCTATCTACTTCCTGTAGAGCACTCCACCCTTTTGCCACTAGTTCCATTGCCTTTTTGTTACGACTATGAATCCCTCTCTGTAGGGTGAAATAGCAAATCAACATATGCAGCGCGTTAAAACAAAGGCAAAGCGAAGGAAGAAATGACCTTGTGCATAAAAGAGGGCAGTGGCTTCCACACTTGTTTGGCAACTCTAGAGCATTGTTGCTGAATCATTTTTCAGATATCTAGGTTGCACAACCTGCCGATTTTGTCACTGCGAAACACCTAAAATCAACCCTCAAACTGTTAATGTCCAAACTCTGATCGGGTACACCACGTGAGGAGAGGAATCGAGCGAAGGGATCGGGAATCACGTCACCTGCTAGAGAGGAGCCGGACTTCCACAGTCGATCAAAAACCGTTTATCGTTACAGTTTCCGACAAGTCGGCGACGATGTGAGAAAAGGAGAGGCTTGCGGTGAGTTCGCAGCGAGGAGGGCCGTGGCGCCGACGGAGCTTCCGCTTCAGGTTATATCGCATAGCGTTTTTAACCTCAAAAAATTATTATTATTATTATTAAAATAATGAAGAGTAGGGCGGTAGCAGAGCAGAGCAGAGCAGAGCCGAACTTTGGGATGTTCAAACTTATTTGATAAAATAACCGAGTCGAGTCGAGCCGAGCTTAAAATGAACCAAGCTTTTAAAATGAGTGTTCAACCTTGGCTTGGTTTATTTTTTATGAGCTTGAATTTGTTTGAAGCTTGGCTTGAGCTTGGTTCATTTAAATATTATCAAGCTCTTAATCCAAGATTGACTTGAGCTTGGTTCGAGCTTAGTTCATTTAGATGTTATCAAGGTCTCAATTCATATTTGTTTGATGGTTTGAAACTTTTATTTGTTTGATTAGTTATTGAGCTTGATAATTTAAATTTATTTATTTATTTATTTTATTATTTATTTAGCATATTGAAAAGAGTTTTATTAATAAATATGGTCCGTGAACATTGTTCATGAACGTTGTTCACGAACGTTAACGAGCTGAACATATATGTGTTCAAGCTTGTTTATTTAGCTTAACGAGTTGATCAAGCTTGCTTGTTTAATTAATTTTATGTATATTGAACGAACATAAACAAGCTCTTACCAAGCCGAATACCAAGTTTGTTCATGAGTGCTTACTTCATTTACAGCCCTAATGAAGAGCGAAAAAAAATTAGGATTATAAATGAGTCAAATCATTTGAATTGGCTCATTTAATATTGAAGTTGAATTTGAGCTCTTGTAATTCTGACTCGATGGCTTATCGAGCTTTTTCTTTTTTTTAATACAACTATATATATAATATATTAATATATTATTTTGTAAGCTCTTGTAAAACTAGCTCAAGTTGACTCTGACTCAAGTTCCAACTCAAAATTTTAATTTTAATTTTAATTTTTTAATTCGAGCTCAAGTCTTGAATTAAATGATCAAGGCGACTTGAGTTCAAATTTACAAGCTTAAGTTAAACTAGCATAAAATAAGTCAACTCAAGCTCGAGCCAAGACGAGCTCCAGTTCTTCGTTTACATCCCTAAACCACGTAAAGTCTCGTGTTTGCTTCATCATTAATTCATTATACTCATTTTTATGTTTGTGTGTGTTCTTTTTAATATTTGTACTGTCTTTTTCTTATAGATTAACCTTATCATACAAGTGTTGTTGTAGATTGAGAGCACTAATACAATAATATATTTGTACTAAAATAGTAAGCATGTAATGAACAAGTAAATAAAAGATTAAGGTCCAGAAATCGTTATCCTCTGGTTGAAGTGTCTATGTACCGACTGTCTTTAGAGAATATATTGTCGCCTACGGTACAGAGGCTCTCCAGCAAAATTCTCTCAATATTCAACAACCACTCGCGTCGTCCGTAGGTGCACTTCAAGACGGGCGTCACACTCGGACTCAACCTCAGATCACTAAACACCAAGCCTCAGGATAAGGAAAACTAGAGCACGCAAAGACAGAGAGGGAAGGAGGAGAAAGCAGATTTCTCGAGAGCACACGAACGGCGAACAGAGACGCAACATTTATTCATTCTGAAGCACTAAACTAAACCGTGCGTCGCTTCCTCACGCGCGCGGCCAAAGACTGGCAAAAACTAGGGTGCCTGCAAACGTGAGGTCCACGAGCTGGGGATTTGCACCCTCCCCCTGCGCGCAAGCGTGCGTCGCGCCCGATTTATGGATTTCCGGCTCGAACCCCCAAAACCACCTGATTTGGGCTCGGCCCGCGCATGCGTGTAGGTCCCCTTAACTTTGCTAAACAATGATGGAAGAGCTTCATATATAAGGTCTTCCAACCTTTTTGGCTTAGTAATATGGACTAAATGCATACACATATGCATTAACAAAAAAATAAGAAAAATTGTTTGAATTAAATTACAGAACTCAACAACAAGTTGACTTATTCACTTTTATTTTATTTTTTTTTATAATTTAAATATTCAACTCTTCAAACTATTAATTCTAAAAATGATCAATTTAATTCTATAAAAAATTTTACCATTAAAATAAATTAAAAAGTAGTTATAAAGACTCGTCCAAATAATCAACATTGTTAGAATCGTTTTTCTCTAAAAGAAAAACTTATCTACAGCACACTACAGCTTTATTATTCATTTGAGCATCTACGTATTACACCATTGCCCGAGAAGTACACCCCTACCTCTAGTTTGATGCTAAATGTGCCTTAATATCTAAATTTAAAATATATAAAAAAATATCGATAAGACTCTACGTGATTCTAGATTAGTGGAACAAAGTTTTAGTTACGATGAATAAATGAACTTGTTCAAAGTCTATTGGAAAGCTTTTCCTTTGTTCCATATAAAACGTTAAATTTTACCATATGGATATTAAATTTATATTTTAAATAGTTTTATAAAAAAAAATATATAGGTGGACCGACTACTAGGTTAACATATCTCATATCAAAGGAAATTACAAAAATAAAAAATAAAAAATAAAAAATAAAAAATAAAAAAACAAGTGGACCATACTTCATTTTAAAGAGATGTATTCATCGTCATAATTCCAATTAACTTTATTGATTATTGTTAGACGATCAATTTCATAGAAATTTTTTATCAATCATTAAAATAAATCAAGAAGCACACGTAATAGTTAGCTCAAAAATCTAGCATCTTTTGATTGCGTCCTCATTTAAAGAAAAAATTCTTATAAATATATTATAACTGGGGATCAAATCATATATATCTGGATAATAACTTAAATATCCTACTGTAATATTATAACCCCAGAAATAAAAAGATGTATTCGTTGCACAATGTACAAATTTACATAGATATAATATTAGGATCATAAAATAAATAATTATTTAGTGAGTTTATAATTCTTAGGAAAAAAAAACTTTGAAAATGAATTCAGTAGGTAATTTAAATTTCTTCATAGGACTCCAAATTAAACATATAAAATAGAAAATTGATATTCGTCAAATTAATTAAGTATATTAAGGAATTAATTAGAAGGTTTCAAGTGAAGAGTGATAACCCTATCTAAAGTCTACGGAGATAACATGTTAAGTACAGTGGATGAATGATTAACTATCAGAAGATCTTTCTCTCCAAAAGAAGCTTCTCCTTTTATCCTGCGCATAAGCAAACGATCCAACAAAATGTCAATGCCTAGAAACTAGGGGGGAGTCCCTGACGAAAACCCTCTGACAAGCAAGTCAGTCTCAATCCAAATGAATGGAAGAATAGTCAGAATGTATGCACGAGAGTGGAGTTGCATATGTCAATGAGCATTGCAGAGAGGACTCCCTTTTTGTATACCACCGCTCATAACTTTCGTAATCATGAGATGACAAAATGTGTCAGAGTTTGTAAGCAGTTCACCATAATCGTCCGAGCAATCTTTGTTGTACCCACATGTATACCCCTTTTATCATTTTTAATTTCTGTTATTATTGAGGTTGCTGGAGGGATATATTGTTATTATTGATCTGCTGATGGGAGACACGATGGTCTCTGAAGAAGTTTCCAGAAGAATATTCTCTAACACAAATTTATTATTATGACAGACTGTCGAGATATTGTCTGCTGAGCATGATTTGGTCGGTCCTTAAGTCGGTTATCCTATTAAGATGATGTTGTCAACTGAATATAATCTGACCAATTCTTAAGTTGGACGCCCTTTTAGGATGTTGCTATTGTCTAAATATAATTTAATTGGTCCTTAAGTCAGTTGCTTTGTTAATATGTGATATTGTTCATTAATTATAATCCGGCCAATCCTTAAGTTGGTCGTCCTGTTAGGATGATGCTATTAGCTGAATATAATCTTACCGATCCTTAATCCGGTCACTTTTATTGAACTGTTTAGCTGCATTTTGTATATTCCACTGCTATGCATTATATTAAGCTTAACCATGTTCTTCGTAGCATTAAGATACTCGTTAGAGAATGGTAGAGT
This sequence comes from Zingiber officinale, assembly GCF_018446385.1. Classification (NCBI taxonomy): domain Eukaryota; kingdom Viridiplantae; phylum Streptophyta; class Magnoliopsida; order Zingiberales; family Zingiberaceae; genus Zingiber; species Zingiber officinale. The sequence goes on along the minus strand of NC_055988.1, from coordinate 35,877,140 downwards.
GTATCATGTTCTTAAAAAATCCCTTTAATAATAATATATGTTATGCTGGGATTTCGTTCAGGTGATAATAATACAAGTATAAATATTGTGTGCCCGGTTGTCTCTTTACCTAGCCGAGCGCATGATAAGTTATCTAGAGAAAGTCCGCTTCGCTCTGAGAGCCTTGGTCAACATACCAAACTGGGTTGTATTTGCTCTACCCTAGTTTTTGTACGACTAGGATATATAAGTTTGTCTAACTTTATTACCGGACAAGTTTACCTGCCTTCATCCACTAGTAGTTGGTCTATTGTGGAATGAGTCAATCGTTTCGATCGGCCCTTAAGGTCAGTCAGCCTCGCTCATGGTGGCCTTAAATCTTACTGACCTTAAGACACCAGACTCCCTGATTTGCTCGGCTTAAGAGCTTAGTATCCTTCCCTGACCGGATTATAACTTAGTTTAGTGGAATCTAAGAAACTTAGTATTGGACGATTTAATTAAAGTCGGTTGAGGAGATTTTACTCCTTTTGAAGTATGACTATCACAATATCTTAACTTTAACTATTTCATTATCTTGACTCCTACTACTATGTGACCTTCCAGATCTATTCATCATAATCCATATCAAGTGATAAAGAGTAATCTACTCCAACCGCTACAAATTATATTAAATTATATAATGATCCCAGTGGCAATAAAATTATTTAAAATTCTTTACCAGCATAATTGGTAATCTTCTTTATTTTACCACTAGTAGATAGATATCTTATCATCATTCGCGTATGTGCTAGACAGTTGCCATAAAAAGAATATTAAAACACCTAAAGGATACTATTAATGTAAGCTTATGGTATGACTAATACATTAAACCTAATAGGTTACTTGGATTTTATAGGGATATCAATTATTTAAATTTGTCCTTGTTAATTGGAGTAGTCGAAAGTAATATTATATTGCACTATTATCTATAGAGGTCGACTCTATTCTTAGGAGGATGTGTGGCATAACTACACTACACTAAAAGATTATGAACTTGAGAATTAAAATATACAATTGTTATATGATATGAGAAATAAAAATCTAACACATCACTTTAAAAGAAAACACATAGAGATAAAATATTATTTTATTAGGGATCATAGGATAAGGGGAAACATACTAGTTAACTATGCTAAATTTAATTATAACCTTTTAAGTCTAACCTTGCCGATATATTTACTAAATCTCTTTCAAAAAGGAATTTTCTTCACTTAAAAGAGAGCTTAGTATGTGCATTAGAAACTAACCCTATACATAATATTAGACATGTATGATCACTTTGATAGGAATTTTACCTAAACTACATCTCACAAAAAAACCCTAAACAAGAAATCATGTGAAATGTTTGGATAATGTTTTTTGATTTAGAATGTTTATACATTTATTTGAACCAAATATCATTAATTTTATAAAGATCATAAAAGTGACCAATCATGGGGAGACTAGTTTAGGTAATGCACGTAGTGCTCCATGATCATGATTGAAAATACCCTTGAAACATAGTTGAAAATGGTTATAATGCAAGAAAGAAAATAGACTACTTATAGAAGTCGTACTTGATACAAAACTTTGACAAACACACTAAACCTTTTTTTAACACAATATCTTTATACCAAACTAAGTAAAAAAAATAGTTAATTTTCATGAAAACTCATTTTTCCTTAATAAATCATGATAAAACAAACATGTGTATATGAATTTTCAATAATTTTTTGAATATACAAAATCATTAAGAATTTTCATGAATTCTATTGACAAAAGGGTTTCAGAACATTAGTCACCAAATTAGGAAAATCAATCGACTAATCACCAAATGATTAATTAGTGAGATGTATAATGCCAAAAAGTAGTGATTCCAACTATAACTATATTTTAGTCACTATGCATAACTCTAACCCCCTAAAATACATGAAATAATGTCAAACTTCAATCTCTATAGGAATTGTTGATACATTTTAATTCTTTTTTAGAAAAATGTTAAATTGAGGGGAAATAAAAGTTATCAATTCATGTATAGTACTCATAATTGTTAGAATTTACAATATCTTTCTTTCGGAAATGCTAAATTTATTTTTGATGTATGGTAAATGGGGAGAAGAAAGTATAAGTTAGCAAATAAAGGTTAAATGTTATTATTTTATGGGGGAGTAATAGCTTTAAGTAAGGGGAAGAAACCCTTGAGGTAGTAACCCTTTGACTTCTCTTATAAACTAACTTAAATTAGTTATTAAACATAAAAAATGAGATTATTGGTGTAATTATATCCTTAAATGGTTTTGATGCTTGGACAAAAGTTTAAATTAAAAGATGTGTTTACTAAAAGGTGTGTTAAGTATGTAAGTATAGGTTAGTATTGCAAATGCAATATAAAAAGTCTCAACGGATCAAGATTAACTGGATGATTGACAAAAAAAAAAAGAATGCCCAAAAGTAAGGTTTCTTGGCATATGAAGTCTCAAAGAAGGATACTCTTGGTATTTTTATTTTGTGCAAAGTTGGGTGTGAGTGCACTTGTACATGTGAGTCCATCGGACAATCATTCAGATTAAATGAAAAGGAAATAGAATCTTTTTGTTCACTCTATTTGCAAGACATTTGATGAGTTAGTCAACTGATATGAGAATAGTCAACTTTGAGTCGTCTAAAAAATAATTATGTTATTAGAATAGAACGATTAAATTGCTGATCCTAAATCTTGTAATGTAACAATCGATTGATGAAAGATTGAGTTGATTGAAGATTAGTTGATTGATGTTAGATAAAGCCGACTGAAGTAGCCATTAAAGCTATTGCATGAAAAAGAATAGTTGATCGAACCATTGCAAGAAAAATATTGTGAAGGCTTGATAAAGGGCTATAAATAGGGGTTAAGGAGTTTTTTTTTATTTATTTTTATACAAAACGACTTAATCAAAGCATTATAGTATGCTCATTCTCTTAGCTTCCACTTTATTTCTCTTAGCCTAATCAATTATGTATTGCATGCTATTTAGAAATCTATTCAGGGAATAATATTATATATCAGGTGTAGTGGAAATCCATCTAGAAAACAATATGAAGATAAGTATTACAAGCTCGGCTAACCTTTTATCCGACCGAGCATATAACAAGCTGCTCAGAGAGAGGGAACTGTGTTCTAAGAAGTTCGGTTGGTATTTTAAACCGAGGTGCCTTATGCCCGACTGATCTTTATTTGGCCAGACATACATAAAGAGATTTGTGAGAATTGGGGAGATCAACCATTATTTGGTCCAGACCCACGGCTGATTGATTGCAAGGTGGGTCAGACATTTCAACCGACCCATAAGGTCGATCGTCTTTAGACCTGATCTGGCATGACATCTTTATAGTTTAAGAATAAAGCACTAAACCTCTATATTCGACCGGTGCAAGGGTCGGTCGGTCTTCTCTCGCCCGATTTACAATTCGGTCGAATTGGACCTGAAAAGCCTTAGCGCTGGGCGCACAACCAAGCTAGGTGAGGGAATGTTCTCTTCTTTTGACTTTGACTTCCACATTACCTTGATTTTGATTGTCATATCATCTTGACTTTGATCGTCACATTATCTCCTGGGTCCACTCGTTACAATCCGTATCAATACCAAAGATTCTATTAATAAGAAAGAGTATTGTAGTAGGTTTCTCCATCTCTAATAAGTATACGAGGAAGAGAAAGCTAATGAATTTCATGGGGTGACTCATAAGTCCTAGAGTGGGAGTTGGCAGTTCTGATCACATAAAAACTCTCTTGTTTGCATTGTCTTCTTTATATACTCTCACATTTGTGTTTTGTTGTTTATTTGTTGTTACACACTAACATTTTGTAGAAGTTAAACAATCAATTATTCACCCTCTAAGCCTCTATTTTGATCCAACAGACTTGAAGATAAGTTCAGTCGACAAAAGAATTGAGTAAACTTGGTACTTGGCTTAATGTATTATTCTTGCATTCTTGCAAAGAGAAGGATTTTGTTTCATTTAAGTTGACTGCACGATAATTCATTCGATTGGAGTAATTTTGGTCGATTGTTGTAAATAACTCAATCTTTGTTTGAATCGAGTCAATTGAAGAGTGGGTTGACTAAAAAAAATATCTTATGGAGGATAAGGATTGCAACAATAGTCATCTGAGTCAACCAACAAGTGTTGAGTCAACTGAATCAGATTTGAGTCAATTGAATGTGGTTTGATTTGATTGGAATCATGATCAGCCAAAAATAAACTTGTCACCTTATCCAGTTGAACTAACTCGTGGGTGTTAGTCAATTGGAAGGAATTTGATTAGATTAGATATGTATTGAGTTACTTGAAGACAACTGAGACATAAGGTCTCCCTGATCAACATTTTAATCAATTAGAAAAAGGATTAAGTCAACTCAAATTAAACAAAATAGTTGAAGCTTATTCAAGCACGGTCTAATGATTCTGAATAGTAAAAAAAAAGAAAATCCAGTCAAGCTGATTAATTATTCTTAAAGTGATCTATCTAATTTTATGAAAATTTCCTACCAATCACAAGAATAAATAGAGAAAATGCGACGGTCAATCCAGAAGTCAAATATCCTTTAGTTGCATATTTTATTTAGAGGAATTTTTTTTATAAATATGTTATAGTTAATAATCGAATCGTGAATACTTTGATGACAATCTAAATATTTTATCATGATATCATAACCATGGAAACCTAATGATTTTAGATAGAGGGACAAAAGAGGAACTCGACTTTAATTATTATACAACAACTCTATTGCTCTATTCTATTTATTATTGTTCTTTTATAGATTTTTTGTCTCAATGCCTTAAAGTTTATATCTTCAAGGTCTTACAATTTTACTCATCTTATCGTTTGGGTAAATATTTTTGAGTAAATAATTCTGTGGAAGGAGAATAAATTATTGATGGAATTGACCTTTTTCTATATTTATTTGATAATATATTTAAGTCTATTTAAGATTGACTAGGTTAATGTAGGATAGTAAAGTGCACTAAAAGAGTGAATAGTATGAATCATTTTTTTAAAAAAATCAAAATAAAGTAGAAAAAAATCATCGACACTTTTTGTTTTTACTTAGTTCAGATGTTATAACAACTCCTAGTCCAATATTTATACTCGTTAAGTACTTTCGATGGACAATCCACTAATAGCTCAAATATTATAATCGAATTCAGAATTTAAAGTGCAATTAATAAAAACAAATATACCGACGATTTTAGAGTAAAGATTCAGCATCGTCATTGAATGAATGTTTCAACATCATGGAGAGATTTTTAGAATAGCACGCAAGTACAGAAGTCATTTGGAATGATGCCCTTTAGGTGTTGGTCAAACCTTCTTTTAATAACATTATTGAGGCACCTAGACCGGTCCTGGGTGTCCCCATCAAGTTGACGTGGCTTAACCTCAGTAAGGCTCTATCCACTAAAGTTTATCCATCTCTGGGCATCCGGACTTGGTCCAGACACCTGAATTCTAATGTATGCTGGCCAATTAGTATGTGTCAACTCCTTTACTTAGGTGCCTGGGTTCAATCCAATCCAGGCACTTGGACTAGGTCCGAGCGCCCGAACCTCCGGGCCCCTAATTACTCCTTTTCTGGCCAACTTTCAACTTCAATTTCCTACACCATAGAATTAGAAAAAATAGGCATAATATAATAATTTAGACAATCTCTGGATTGTCTGGTTCTAACTTTAGATTTTGTTAAAATCCTAGGTTGAACCGACATCTACTGTTCTCTCAACAGGAAACGCGTTCTCACCTACTCCTCTCAGGAGAGTTACCTTTTGTGAAACACCTATTTGAACTTTTGCTTAGCATCTGATCTACTAGAGGAGAACTTGCAGTGTTGTTTGGCCTTTCAGAAATGGATATAGATTCATGGCTTGACTCATACTTGAATTTGGATTCAGTCTTGGACTCAATCTCGAATTCAGTCTTGGCAACGTGAGCTTATACCAGTAGAGCAAGGAAGCTCTTTTGAGTTTGTTCTTCTTCTTCAGAGTCTTATGACAACTCAGACCACGTTGCTTTTAGGTCTTTCCTTTTTCTTTGCTTCTTTAGCAATTTTCAAACTAGACTGACTAGTTCAGAGGTGATCTCCTTGTCGTCTTCTAAGTCCAATTAAAATTCATGTTCGAGTCCGAATTTGAGCTTCGACTTCTTAGTCTTGAAATTTCCTACAAACAAAGCAATTCCCTTCTCGGCAAAGCATGCATTAGTCTGTTTATGCAATTCAAATTCAGAAAATAGTTCGTCTAGTCTAATAGATGAAAGATCCTTAAAAATCTTATAAGCATCTACTATAGATGCCCATAAAGTGTTCCTTGGAAATGGGTTAAGGGTATACCTTATAATATCGTGATTCTCCACTTTCTGTCTAATTGAGTGGAGTCTGTTAAGCAGATCTTGGATCTGGGTGTGTAGTTGACTTGTTGATTCTCTATTCTATATTTTGATGTTATATAATTTATTTAGAAATAAAATTTTCTTATATACCTTAGTGTCGGAGGTTCCTTCGTGAAACTCAATCAATTTTTTCTAGAGATCCTTTACGCTGCTGAGCGGTCTAACTTGGCTTAGCTCTTCTTTTATCAAGCTATACTGTAAGGTCTAAGTGGCATTTGCATCCGCCTAGATCTTACTTTTTGCTGGCTCATCCCATTTGTTACCGGAGAGTGCTTCTCTAGTTTTAGTGAGGAGTGTGAATCTAATTTGGATTATGATCCACATCTCCACCTATTTCTTGAGGTGGTACTTTATCTTGTCCTTCTAGTAGTCGAAATCCTCGTCAGAGAAAAGAGGCGGGTAGGTTATGATGTGGATATGGGTTAGGGGCATAGGAGGAATTAAAGGAGGAAGAAGGGGTAATTTGGTAAAATCATTGTGTAGGATTTTAAGAGAAAGAATACTGTAGCAACAGGAGGGGGAGCTGCATTTTTTGAGGCTTCTTCGTGGTCTTCTTCCGCCGCCGCCGCAGACAAAGGGGAGGACGCCGGAGCCACCTTCGTCGCCCCCTCCTTCATCGCCGGCAAGCCACCTCTTCCTCTCTCCTTCTCCTCCCGCCGGAAGACACCTCCAGCCACCGCCCCCTTCTTCTCCTCTCTCAGCTTCACTCTCTCACCAGACTACTTCGCCGCCACAAGGACCTCACGCACCTCCGATAAATGCCAATAGATGACGTTGACGCCATCCTCGTCGCAAAGGACTCTCCTCTCGATGATCTCCTCTTTATGCTCTGACTTCTCTCTCCCCCGTGTTTAGGCGACTGTCGACTTCGTAGCTAGCCTGGAGCCTCCAGCCGCCAACGACGCCCTGGAGCCGCTTTCCCTCGTGCCGCCTCCTGCTGCCATCTCTTCCTCCTCCCTACACCGACAACCTCCACGCGCTGCAGTGCCCTTCACTGGCAGCTACCCTACGTCGACTCAACCCCTGTTCTAGCGATACAGTCCGCTACCATAGCCGCGCTTCCCCCTTCTTCGCACGTCTCCTCCATCTCTTCTCCGCAGCCGTGGCTATCATCACCGGTCAGGCATGCTACCGGTTATCTCTTCGTCTTCTAGCATCGTCATTCACTCCATAGCCCACGACGAGTAGTCCCCTGTCGTCGGCACCGCTGTCGACATCTCAGAGCTGGTGATTCGACACTCCAGCTCTCAATCTGTAGCGTCGTACGCATCTAAAGTCGATCCTGTTGGTTGCTACTCGGATTACCATCCTAGTTCCCCTGTACAAAAATTTATACAAGCATAGAACTATCCTAGCTACCCATGTGCTATACTAAAGTTAAATTTGGATTGCAAACGATGCTTAACATTATTAATCCAAATTGTCCTTCAGAAGTTAAACTTGGATTGGAAACGATATTTAACATTTTTACTCCAAGTTTAACCGATGTGATCTTCCTAAGTTAAACCATATTACAGAAATTATCAAATATCTATTTTAAAGATCGGCTTCCAGGTTAAACATGGCGAGGCACTAGACCTTCTTGGGTATGAGATTATCCACCACTTCCTAGACAAAGTCTCACAAAGAAATTGAATATTTAACTTCTTACAGTAAACTAGGTTTAACTATAGAGACCTCAATAGAAACACATTATCGAAACATGAAATTGAAAAATAAAATCGATAACGAAACGATAAACTAAAACCGATAACCTCTTATGTTTGTTTTTTCAAGATATATACAAAATATGAACTAGTTATGATGTGAAAACTAATAACTAGTTATACCTTTTGTAGCTTATAGACCTCTTGATCTTTTGCTGTATTCTCCTCCTTCTCTTGGACGTCATGTGGGCGACGATCTTCCAAGATGAAATCCACTCAAGCTTCTTCCAAGGCTTCCAAGATCTGGCTACCAACTAACCTCCAAGGGATGCTAGACAAGAGAGCTTCCTTCTCTTCTTCTTCTCCTTCAAGCAACCGGCCACCAAGAGACTACCACAATTGATGCCGCCGGCCTCCAAGGAAGAAAACAAAAGGAGAAGAGAAAAGGAACAAGGGCTGACCACCAAGGATTGGAAGAGAGAAATAGAAGATGTGTTATGGGGTGAGGTACCCCCTCCTTCTCTTTTATATTCCTTGGTCTTGGCAAAATGGAAAGTTTTAAACATAATTAAAACTTCCTTATATTCCTTGCCAATGACTAAAAAGGAAAGTTTTAAAATAAAAAAAATTAAAACTTCCTTTTAAGCTTGTCATGGCCCTCCAGTACATATGTTAGACTACCCCAAATTCGGACATGACTCAGACTAGGCTTACACCCATTCCATAATTCCGTGGGAGTAGAGGGTACTGATTTAGAAAGTACCAAGTTCAAAATGTACATCATCGTTTCTAAAGCATATCCCCAGAACGAATTTGGTAATTCTGAATAACTCATCATCGATCTAACCATTTCCATAAGAGTCATATTTTTTCGTTCTGCCACACCATTCTGTTGGAGTGTACCAAGTGCAGACAATTGAGATTGAATCTTAACCTCTGATAAATAATTCCTAAACTTTCCTAAGAGGTATTCGTCACTAGGATCAGACCGTAGTGTTTTGATACTCTTACCATGACGTTTCTCCACATCAGGCTTGTACTCTTTGAACTTATCAAAGCACTCAGACTTGCGGCGCATCAAGTAAATACACCCATATCTCGAATAGTCGTCTATAAAAGAGATAAAATATTTGAAATCACCTCTCACCTAGATAGTCATAGGTCCACACAAATCAGAATGAATCAATTCCAACACATCTTTTGCTCTATACCCCTTTGTCTTAAAAGGTCTCTTGGTCATTTTTCCTTCCAAGCAAGATTCATAGGTTGGAAAGTTTTCCAACACTAATGAACCCAAGAGTCCATCGGCTATTAGCCTTTGAATCCTACTTAAGTTAATATGACCAAGTCTTAGATGTCAAATATATGTTTAGTTCATTTTTGAAGGTTTCATTCTCTTATTAGAATTAAAGGATGTGTTATTAATTTCCATTTGTTGCTTTACGGGAGTTATTGGATTTAGAGTATACAAATTGCCAACTAATGTACCAGAATAGATAATAACCCTATTTTTCTTGATAACCACTTTGTCATCAAAAGAAACAGCATATCCATCCAAAAATAGTTTAGAAATTGAAATTAAATTCTTTCTAAAACTTGGTACATAAAGACAATTTCTCAAAATCAAAATTCTATTCCTATCAAATGATAAGTAGACATCTCCCACTGCAACAGCCGCCACTTTCGTAGCATTGCCCATGTAGACGGTTATATCTGTTGGAGCAATCTAGGTGCCCTAAGTTTTGATGTTTGGGTAAAGGTTTAAGTTAGGTTTATTGTTGTATTTGATATGCATTGTGAGTGTGCAGGATACAGCTACAACAAGGAAAGTCCAAGGGTGAGTCTTGGCGGTGTAAGTCCAAGCATATAGTCTTGACAACGTAAGTCCAAGTGTGATCTTGGCAAAGGAGGAAAGTCCAAGGATGAGTCTTGGCAGTGTAAGTCCAAGCATGTAGTCTTGGCAACGTAAGTCCAAGTGTGACTTGGCAATGGATGAAGTTCCGGAGGCGCGATCTCTTGTCAAAGGAAGACCCGACAACAATGACAAGGCCGATGGAAGCTCCAGAAGGCAAGACGTGAAGGATGGGGAGGCATCCGAGGGACGCAAGGCTGATGGAGGAGGCTAGAAGGCTAGGTCTAGGTTGGTCGGGCGAGAACGAGTGTTGAGTGAATGTACTCGAGGTAAAAGCCTATAATTAGGGTTTACTGTAGCGCTACTGTAGCAGTCGACTGGTGACTGTAGCAGTCGACTGGTGACTGTAGCAGTCGACTGGTGCACTGTAGATAGCTGTTGAGAGAGCCGTTGGGCTGACACCAGTCGACTGGTAACGGGCAAATCAGCTTACTGATTTGTTCCAAGCTCTATAAGAAGGAGCTTGGGATGGCCGGCCAAGGTGACGAAATTAGACTTGGTTAAAGCCTAATTAGTAGTCACCAAAGTGCTCAAGGATCTCTTGTGTCCAAGTGTTCTTGGTTGAAGTTGTGGTGAGGTTTCTCCACCCACAAGGAGTGGTTTGAGCTAGCCGGAGTTTCCGGGGACTAATCCACCGACGGATTGAGGGATCGTCCACCTTACGGACAGCCGTGGAGTAGGAGCATCATCTCCGAACCACGTTACATCGATGTGCATTGGTTTGCTTGTTCTTTTCTTTATCTTTAGCTTTCGTATTCGTAATTTGTATTGTATTATTCCGCTTGCGCACTAACGAATACGTAGGAAGCCATCGATTTGGGTGAGACGCTATTCACCCCCCCTCTAGCGGACGTCAAGGTCCTAACAATATCTCCCTCATATAGTCGTCGGATTTCCTGGAACCCCTGCAATGAATTACAGATATGATCAGTGGTTCCTGTATCTACACACTAGGTACTGGTAGATAACACCGCTAAACATATTTCAACTACTAGATAATAAGATATACCTTTATTATTCTCTTTCCTATGAGGACAACCCGACTTCCAATGTCCAGACTGCTTGCAAATAAAGCACTTGCCTTTTGGCTTCTTTATTCCTGCTTTTAGTCCAGTACCTAGAGATCGATTCACTTTCTTTGCCGAGCTAGCTTGTTTCTTCTTCTTCTTCTTCTTCTTCTTCTTGCCTTTCGACTTAGAAGTAGAAACATTTTCAGCAAAGTGAATTTAAAAATTATGATGAAATAACCCTTCTGCTGCCTGAAGTTCTGTCAGTAGTTCCGCCAATGAATAAATCCTTTTATTTATATTGTAGTTCAGGCGGAATTACTCAAAACTTTTGGGTAGCGTTTAGAGAATAATATCGACCTGGGTTTCCCAATCAATTTCAGCTCTAAGGATTTGTATCTCGTTCGAGTAAGCCATCATTTTGAGGATATGATCCCTTACAGGTGTCCCCTCTGACATGGTGGATGTCATTAAGTTTCTCATAACCTCTTGCCTAGAAGTCCGATTCTGGTGTCCGAAGAGTTCCTTAAGATTGTACATCATGTTATAGGCAATAGGCATGGACTGATGCTGATGTTGCAGCACATTTGGCATAGAAGCCAAAATGTAACACCGTGTCATCTCATCTGCCTTGACCCATTTCTTATTGATCCGGCGGTAAGAACAGGGACCCCCTCTCTGAGGGAAGTCAACGACACGGGGAAGTCAAAGTGCCGAACGGCCGACCGGAGAAGGGGAGACCGGTTGGCCGAACGGGGTCTCATCGGAGTCAAAGACACCCGGCGAGGAGTCAGGGTTCCGACGCTCGTTGAACAGGATTGTACGGCCGAGCGGGTAGCCCACTCGACCGAAGGCATAAGGTAGCAATACTGCGAACAGTCTCCACAGAGCACACTACCGGGAATATCCTAAGTGGACCAGCACATATGACCGGCCGGACGCAAGGGGACTGCCGACCGGCCGGACACTCGGCATGGAGTAAGAAGAGACAACAGGGCAACGAAACATCCTCTGACAGCGGGTATGGCCAACGAGCGAGCCATACGCAAGATCTTATGACAGAGGGTTCCGCTGTCCCATCAGAGACGTGCTCGGACTGTAGCAGTATGGTGTCAGGCAAGCTTTTCTGACAAGCCCATATCGAGGTATGGGCTGAGGACACGTATTCGCCTCGGTATGTGTGCGTAAGCCCCTTCCTAGCTCTATATAAAGGGCCTCACACTTCATCGGAGGTACGCATTCTACGATATTCACAGACACTTCTTGGTGGTCCACTTGCCTGACTTGAGCGTCGGAGGGTCGTCGCCGGGAACCCCTTCCCGGCCCGACTTCTTTGCAGGTTCGCTGGAGCTCCGTGTGACCGGTCGGGGATTTGCGTCAGCAACGCGGAGAGCGCCACGTGCCCAGCGTCCGTTGATTCAGCGTTCGGACAGGATCACTTATGATACTTAATCTTCTCTTCACTAGAATCACTATTAGGCTCATTAGGGCAAAGCTCTAACAGTACAAACTAACCTTCAGTAATTAGGACAATGTCCAGATTTCTTTTCAATCTATGTAATTGGGACCAGTAAGTTTGTTCTCTTTCAGAATAATAGCCAGTGGATTGAAAGTCATTCTAAGAATCACAAAATAAGTTTTGGTCAAGACTTTAGAATTTAAAATAATATTGAGTCCTCAAATAATATTATTTAAATTCACCAACACCTCAAAACACCGTGAATTTTGTATGCCACGATAGTGTGAACGTATACAAATTCAAATATTTGTAAGAGGAGGTTTTACCCATTAATTTTATTCTTGTCAACCAAACTTTATGATAAATAAAATTAATAGTTGGTATTCCTTTGGTCACACAAATAATAGCAGTGATTCCGATGGGGAGGATACTATTAAATGTGCATAAGTGTATACCATTACTTGATACTTAGTTCATTAAATAGGATTGTGCCCCTTCAGTTAGAGAAGATCACACACACCTAAATAATTTCCTATAACCATCCATAAAGGAAGTTTAATCTAGTGATCCGCAAATAAACTCATCCGATGTGGAGGAAGGCACTCAGAACCAATGCGCAAGTTTGTTTACATCACTTACAAACCAGTAATGGAGACCGTGGAATTTATTTATAAATCTCTCTCTCATTTAGTTATTTAAGATGAGGATTTTATCATGCACACACACACACATCACAGCAAACAAAAGCAATAAATATGGAAAAACAATTTTCCAACTATTATGCCCTCTTCCATCACTGTCCTCCATGTGTTGTCAGCCCTAGCAGTCGCCAAAACTAGCCACTAGCCCTAGGGCTCATGTCATCGCGTCCATCGAGCTTCATATTTTGTTGTGCCTCTGGTCCTCAAATAACACCATGCCTCGTAAGGATACAATCCACTATAAAAATAAAATTTTATATATATCGATCCTATATTCCATAAAGGAATGTACATAAAGTCTAGATCGAACAAAATGTAAAATCCTAAAACTAATACAGCTTCTACTGTATTTAATAAGTACAATCATGTACACACATAAAATGCACTCGACATGCCCAAGGGTCCTGATCCTGTCCGAATGCTGAATCAACGGACGCTAGGCACGGGGCGCTCTTCGACTGCTATCGTGGATCTTCGACTGGTGGCACGAAGCTCCGGCGGACCTACACAGAAGTTGGGCCGGGAAGGGGTTCCCGGCGGCGACCCTCCGACGCTCAAGTCAGGCGAATCTCAAGAAAGAAACAATGGCTTCAAAACTCGTAGAATGCGTACCTCCGGCGAAGAATGAGGGCCTTTATATAGGGCAGCGAAGAAGTGAGTGTACACCTACCAAGGTGTACACGTGTCCATGGCCCATACTCCAGTAAGGACTTGTCAGTGAGCTTCCCTAACCCATACTGCTACAGTCTCAGCATGTCCTCGATGGGACAGCGAAATCCCCTGTCACAAGATTTGAAGCATGGCCCGCACGTGAAACATACCTGCTGTCAGAAAAAGACGTTCCTTGTCCTATTCCTCTTTGCTCCAGATCTGGCTTCCGGGCGGACAGCTCCCTCAACATCCGGCCGGACATATGCGGTGGTTTACTTGGGGAGATCCTCCATCACGTGCTCTATGGAGACTATTAGCAGTGTTACCTTATGGCTTTGGCCGAGCGCTCAGTCCGCTCGGCCCTGCGACCTTTTCCACTGAGCGCCGGAACCCTGATTTCGACAGGGCACCTTTAACCATCAGCCGAATATCGTCCGGTCGGCCAGCCGATCCGGTCGGGCCGTTCGTCTACGGTCGTCCGTCCGATCGGACCACCCTCTCCCGGATGGACAACTGCTCCGGTGACTTCCACGTGGCGTTGACTCTGGGGTCCCGCTCTTACTACCGGATCACTTGCCTCCCCTTCAAGTCTAGTCGAAGGAGGCGAATAGTCCGACTGACTGGACTAAGAATCTGGCCGAGCGGCTCCTCTGTGCTGGTATCCTCCGCTCGACCAACCATAGAAGTAGCCTTAAGCGAATCAACAATGGCATTTACCGGATCTCCTCGTGTTCTGCGCCAATCTTCGACATTAAGGTTGAGCATGCTTTCATTAAATGCTCCGAATGATTGAATGCCACGTGGAGCACTGCCATCGACGTACGGCGGCGGTGGCATGGTGTTTTGATGTGATCGAAGCGATTCGAAATGGACGGCTCGATGCATGCTTTGACTCTCGTGACCTGGATCCAACGGTGGAGGCCGCCCGGCCTTCACCCTATAAATTCTTCGTTTCCTTCTCTCCCTCACTTGCCTCCGCGATTTCGACCATTGCCCCCTGCGCTTTGGAGCTCCGGCGATCCTGTTTCTGCTCTCCGACGCTCTCCGGCGCCTTTTCCTTGATCCCTTTCCCCGCAGCAAGGTTTTATATCTTTCCTTCCTCCTTTTCGGTGTTTCCTTCGCATTTCTTTCTCAGTTTCGATCCTTGAAACCTCCTTTCATTTGCTGTTGTTTTTCTCCTGCCTTTTTGCCTTTTGATTCCTTCCGATCGGCCCATGGCTAGCTCTTCCAATCCCGAAGATCAGTCGCTCGGCCCATGGTACACCACCATGCAGTCCCGATTCGAACAGCGGGACTTTGATATTCTGACAGACAATTTCGAAATCCCAGAGGATTTCGAAATTCGCTTAGCTGGTCCTTCCGCTCGGCCTCACAGGCCGCCGCGCGGAGCTTTCTGTGTTTTCTGAGACCAGTTTACCACCGGTCTTCGTTTTCCTGTGCATCCTTTCATCATAGATGTCTGTAATTTTTTTGGTGTGCCGCTCGGCAGTTTAGTACCCAATACCTTCCGTCTCCTCTGCGGTGTTGTCGTTTTGTTTAAGATTCACAACATCCCCCTCCGACCGGAGGTCTTCTTTTATTTCTATTACCCCAAGCAAGCCGAGCCGGGCACCTTCATGTTCCAAGCTCGACCCGGCTTGGTCTTTTTCAACAAACTTCCTACTTCCAATAAACATTGGAAGGACTATTTTTTCTACATCCGTATGCCCGATCGGGCCAACTTCCCGACCCAGTGGCAGGTCAGCCTACCCCCCACTCCCGAGTTGAAGAACTTCAAGACCCGACCGGACTATCTCCACGCTGCAAATATACTGGCCGGTCTGCGACTTGACATCAACAAACTTCTTCATGAGGGAGTGATGTACATCTTCGGGCTGAGTCCTATACGGGCTCCTCTTCCGACCGGCTTCGGTAAGAATTTTACTTGGGCATTTGCTTTAATTGCTAACTGATTTCTTTTCTTTCTCCTGCAGCTGACATCGTCATGGACTCGGTGATGGCCGGCGTTCTGAAGAGAAAGGCGGTAGCATTAGAAGCCGCGGCTGCCAAAGAGATGGAAGCGCTGGGTATCCAGCCGGTCGGATCCCATGAAGGAGAGAGCGGAACTCAAGCTGAGTCGGCCGCTCAAGCTTCCCAACAAAATGTGGCTAGCGGCGCCACCCCCTCAAGAGAACGAACTGCCCCCGAGGAAGGTTCCGCTCGGGAGGAGGAGCAGCCTCTACAAAAGAGGCGCCGAGTGGAGACTCCCCTGCGGTCGGCAACCTCCGCGGTCCAACCATCCGAGCGGGTCACTGCAACTGCTCGGGGCAAGGCGCCAGAGACCGAAACCATCTCGTCCGACCGGACTCCTTCGGACTGGGACGAGCCAGCCGCTCCAGTGGAGGCTATTCCAATCAGCACCCTTCCGCCCGCTCGTCACTCAGTCCAACGCTCGACCATTCATTCGCAGTTTTCTGCGCCGGCTTCTGATCCCCTTCCGACTGCCGGTCGGACGACCCTCGGTCACGGTCGCACGATTCGGGTCACTCTTCACCTACCGACTGAAGAGCTGCTGCCAGAGGCCGACCGTCCAACCGTGCCCGAGCACACCATCACCTTGAAAGGGCCCCTAGCTGAGATGTGGGCCGATGCTCGGGCACGCACAGCGCTGATCCCCCTTGGAAACTTGGCCAATAGCCACATGCGGGAGGCCACGGGGGTAAGTTTGCTCTACGAAGTTTTGTATGCATTCTTTCCGATCGGCCGCTAACAACTATAATTTTCTTTTGCCAGAGATGAGTCGAGGAAATTGCGGTTTCCAACCGCTTGGCCTTGGTGGAGGAAGAGCTACGACAACTGAAGGCCGCAGTTGGGCCGTTCGGCCTTCAGGGCCCTTCCTATTCCGAGCTGCAAAAGGAGCTGAAGAAAGCTCAAACCCTGCTGGCGACCGAGCAGAAGAAGACAGCCGACCAGGCCCATGCCCTGGCCGAGTCCGAGCGGCAAGTCAAGTCGCTTGACACAAAATAACCCTGGCCACCACTCGGAAGAATACAGCTATCTCCGATCTGGAGAAGAAGAATGTTGAGGCTCGGGGCTTAGAGCTGAAGATAAAGGAATTGACAGAGCAGCTCGACAGGGAGAAGGCGGGCCGCTCAGCCGACGCGGCTAAGATTCAGAATCTGAATGAGGCCCTTGCTGGCTCCCAGGCGGCGTTCAAAGAATATCAAGATGCCAAGCCGAGTCGGATCGCGGCCTTAAGACAGAGCTACATCCGCTCGCCTGAATTCTCGGAGAAGATATGCGAGCGGATGTATACAGCTTTCGACATGGCTATGACCGCCACCGTCACTTATCTGAAGTCTAAGGGTCTTCTCCCGGAGTCTACTGCTATTCCGGCCTGCGATCAGGTGGCGCTTCTGAATAACATTCCCAGGGACCTTTATGATTATATTGAGTAGCTTTCTGTAATTCGGCCACTCGCCAGGATATCATCCTTTTTTGTAATTGGGCCGCTCGGCCTAAAGCTTTAACTTTAATGCAATGTTTTCCTTATATTTGCTGTCTTTTTTCATAACAAAATATGTGTTCATCCGCTCTCCCATTATCACCCCTCTGGTATTCGAAAGGGATTTTTACCAAGTGCCTGGCATTGCCCTGCCGTTCGGCTAAACATGTAATACTTCGCCTACTTAATTTTCCGCTCTGATAGCAGAGATCCTTCGCTATGTATCGAGCAAGTACTTTTTGGCTCTGGGCCGAGTGGAACGTAGAGACGATTTAATGATATTGAGGGTGAGTTTCTGGTGCAATTGTATTCTCTTTATAGGCATTCCCCGCTCGGAGGGTTTATAGACGCCGGTTCGTCTCTCGATATTTAACGTCGGAGCTCGACGGTCGTCCGCTCGTCTCTCGATATTTAACGTCGGCGCTCGACGGTCTTCCGCTCGGACGTTTATAGACGCCGGCTCGTCTCTCGATATTTAACGTCGGAGCTCGACGGTCTTCCGCTCGGAGGGTTTATAGACGTCGGCTCGTCTCTCGATATTTAACGCCTGACGGTCTTCCCGCCGGAGGGTTTATAGACGCCGCTCGTCTCTCGATATTTAACGCGGCCGGTCTCCCCGCCGGAGGGTTTATAGACGCCGCTCGTCTCGATATTTAACGCCGGAGCTCGACGGTCTTCCGCCGACGCTTATAGACGCCGGCCCCTCTCTCGATATTTAACGCCTGAGCTCGACGGTCTTCCGCCCGGAGGGTTTATCGGCTCGTCCCTCGATATTTAACGCCGGAGCTCGACGGTCTTCGCGGCTAACTTCGATACTGCCGATCGACGGAACCCTTGGCCATCCTTCGAGGGTTTATATGCCTCCTGCCTCGATATTTAACGTCGGAGCTCGACGGTCTTCCGCTCGGAGGGTTTATAGACGCCGGCTCGTCTCTCGATATTTAACATCGGAGCTCGACGGTCTTCATGGCTAATCTTTAACACAGCCGCTCGGCAGGAATGATAGCCATCCTTTTAATTCATTTCTGCTTCCTGCATTACAAGGACATGGGCAACTAGAATATACATAAATATGTGTTACACCAGTTGACCTTTCATCCGGCACGATAAGGCTGGAGATGATTCGCACTCCATGGCCGATCCAGCTGCCGTCCGTCCTCATCTTCCAGATAGTAAGCGCCCGAGCGGAGCTTTTCGATAACCTTGAAGGGGCCCGCCCACGGAGCTTCAAGCTTGCCGACGTCGCCGACCGGCTTGACTTTCTTCCAGACGAGATCGCCAACCTGGAATGATCTGGGGATTACGCAGCGGTTGTAGTTTTGCTTCATCCGCTGCCGGTATGCCATCAGCCGAACGGACGCCTTGGCTCTTTCTTCTTCGACCAAATTCAGCTCCATGTTCCTCCGCTCGGCGTTGTCCTCATCGTAATTTTGGATCCGAGCGGATTCGACGCCGACTTAACAGGAATGACCGCTTCGCCGCCATACACCAAGTGGAAGGGCGTGACACCCGTCCCTTCCTTTGGAGTCGTTCGGATGGCCCATAAGACGCCCGACACTTCATCTACCCAACTTCCTCCCAAGTGATCGAGCCGGGCGCGCAGAATGCGAAGAATCTCCCGATTGGCTACTTCAGCTTGACCGTTGCTTTGGGGATAGGCTACAGATGTGAAGTGCTGCTCGATGCCGTAGCTTTTGCACCAGTCTTCAAGCAACTTTTCTGTGAACTGCCTTCCGTTGTCGAAAATTAGTCGGCGACGGATGCCGAACCGACAGATGATGTGTTGCCATATGAACTTTTTGACCATTTGTTCGGTGATCCTGGCTAGCGGCTCGGCTTCCACCCACTTGGAAAAATAATCGACCGCCACTAGTAGAAATTTCCGCCGTCCGGTCGCCATAGGAAATGGACCAACGATATCCATTCCCCATTGGTCGAACGGACATGAGACCGTCGATGCCTTCATTTCCTCTGCCGGTCGGTGATAGAAGTTATGGTATTTCTGGCACGAAAGGCACGTCGACACGGTCCTCGCGGCATCTGCTTGTAAGGTCGGCCAGAAGTACCCGGCCAACAGGATCGATCCTTGATGCACTTCTTGGAGGATATACGCCGCGTCTTCCGTGCTCACGCATTTCAGTAACGGGCGGGAGAAAGCCTTCTTGTAGAGCTGATTGCCGATGAGTGTGAACCGACCGGCTCTCCTCCTTAGCAGCTGAGCTTCATTCTGATCGGACGATGTGGCGCCCGAGCACAGAAACTCCATGATGGGTGTCCTCCAGTCGCTCGGAAATGCGAGGCCCTCCATCCGATCGACATGCGCCACCAAAGATACTTGTTCAATTTGCTGCTGGATGGCGATCGGCGTCATTGAACTTGCAAGTTTGGCTAACTCATCAGCCGCTTGATTCTCCGCTCAGGGTATCTTTTGGATAATAACTTCTCTGAAGTCAGTCTTGAGCTTCTCGAAGGCTTGAGCGTAAAGCTTGAGCCGATCGTTGTTGATTTCAACGGTGCCTGTCAGCTACTGAGCGTCTAATTGGGAGTCTGAATGGAGTGTTACCCGTCCGGCACCTACATGCAGGGCGGCCTGTAAGCCTGCTATGAGGGCCTCATATTCTACTTCGTTGTTTGTAGCTTTATAATCCAGCCGGACGGATAAGTGCACCTTTTCTTCTTGAGGGGAGAGCAACAGTATCCCAATCCCGCTTCCGAGCCGAGTGGATGATCCGTCCACAAATATTCTCCATATAGCTTCCGGCTCTGAATTCTGAACTTCAGTCACAAAATCCGCCAAGGACTGTGCTTTGATTGCCGAGCGGGGCTGGTATTGGATGTCAAATTCACTTAACTCCGTCGTCCATTTAATGAGCCGCCCGGACGCTTCTGGATTCAGCAACACACGCCCGAGCGGGCTATTGGTTTTGACAATGATGGTATGCGTCAGGAAATATGGACGAAGGCGCTGAGCGGCGAGGACCAGAGCGAAAGCTAGCTTTTCGAGCCCAGTGTAGCGAGATTCAACATCTTTTAAAATGTGACTAAGGAAATACACAGGCTCCTCTCCGCTCGCCCTCACCAGTGCTGAGCCGATTGCCTGCTCGGTCGAGGATAGATAAATACAAAGTGGCTCTCCAATAGTTGGCTTGGCTAATACCGGGAGCGAATTCAGATACGCCTTTAAATCTTCGAACGCCCGGTCGCATTCTTCGTCCCAGTGAAATTTTGTAGCCTTGCGTAAGATCTTGAAAAAAGGAAGGCTCCGGTCGGCGGTTTTGGAGATGAATCTGGACAGAGCGGTTATCCGACCGGTCAAACGCTGCACCTCCCTTGTATTTCTTGGAGGCGGCATATCTTGTAGAGCTTTTACCTTGCTGGGATTTGCTTCGATGCCCCGCTCGGTCACTATGTACCCCAAGAAACGCCCTCCTTTTGCTCCGAACAGGCACTTCTGGGGATTTAGCTTGACTCCATATTTGCATAGCGTTCGGAAGGTTTCTTCCATGTCCTTGAAAAGATCGGCCGCTCGGACGGACTTAATGAGAATGTCGTCCACATAAACTTCTAGATTTCGCCCGATCTGCTCTCTGAATACTTTATTCATCAAGCGCTGATATGTGGCCCTCGCATTCTTCAATCCGAACGGCATCACATTATAGCAATAAGTGCCGTCGGCCGTCACGAAGCTGACTTTTTCTTGATCTTCACGGGCGAGCGGCACTTGGTGATAGCCCTGGTAGGCGTCGAGCATACAGATTAATTCACAGCCGACCGTAGAGTCCACCATCTGGTCTATCCGGGGCAGAGGATAAAAATCTTTCGGGCAAGCTTTGTTGAGATCCCGAAAATCTATGCACACTCTCCACTTGTTGCCTGGCTTGGAGCAACCAGCTCGGGAACTGCACCTCGCGTATATGGCCGGCCTCCAGAAGTTTTTCCACCTCCGCTCGGATGATGGAATTCTGCTCGGCGCTGAAATCCCTTTTTCTTTGCTTTACTGGCCGTGCGTCCGGTCGGACATGTAGCTCATGCTGCGCTATGCTCGGCGAAATTCCAGGCAGCTCATGCGTCGACCAGACGAAGACATCGTGATTCCTTAGGAGACATTGGATCACCTCCTCTTTTTGATTCGCCTCCAGATCGGACGCGATGAAGGTCGTAGCTTCCGATCGGGTTGGGTGTATCCGCACTTCCTCTTTTTCTTCATAAACTAAAGAGGGAGGCTTTTCTGTGATGGCGTTTACCTCAATCCGGGGCGTTTTCCGAGCGGAATTGGCTTCTGCTCGGACCATCTCGATGTAGCATCACCGAGCGGCCAGTTGATCTCCCCGTACTTCTCCCACTTTGTCTTCTACGGGGAACTTGATCTTCTGGTGGAAGGTGGAGACGGCCGCTCGGAACTCGCTGAGCGCCGGTCGTCCCAAAATGACATTGTAGGACGAAGGAGAGTCGACCACCACGAAGTTTGCTGTCCTTGTCCTCCTGAGCGGCTCTTCTCCCAGCGAGATAGCCAGACGGATTTGTCCGACCGGCAGGACTTCATTGCCCGTAAACCCGTAAAGGGGGGTTGTCATGGGCAGCAGCTCGGCTCGATCAATTTGCAGCTGATCGAATGCTTTCTTGAAGATGATGTTGACCGAGCTCCCTGTATCAATAAAAACGCGATGGATAGTATAATTCGCTATTACCGCTTTGATGAGGAGAGCGTCGTCATGCGACACTTCGACCCCTTCCAAGTCTCTGGGCCCGAAGCTTATCTCGAGTCCGCTCGCCCTTTCCTGACTGCAGCCGACCGCATGAATTTGGAGCTGTCGGACGCTCGCCTTCCTCGCTCGGTTGGAGTCTCCTCCGGTCGGCCCACCAGCAATGATATTGATCTTGCCTCGGGAAGTATTGCTTCTATTTTCTTCTTCCCGAGCGGACGGTCGAGACCGTTCTCTGGACGTTCGGCGATTCTCCTGCCTTGGGGAGCGATGCCGATCGGGAGTCTGTTGCTGTCGCCTATCAGCTCGCGTCGAATCGGCTTCATGAGTTCTTTATCGCCTGTCGGCTGAGGGAGACCGTCGGCCGCCGTTCCGAGGCACGGGGTGAGCCACGAAGGGAAGACTTCGACAATCCCTTGTGTTGTGCGTATCCGTCCGGTGGAAGGAGCAGAACATCGGGGTCCATTTCTTCTTTGGCTTGGGCCGGGCGGCCGCTACCTCTTGCACGTGGGTCCTCACATGAGGGGAGCGAATTGCTTCGGCCCTTGGTCCTCTTGGCGGTTGATGAGCGGCGGGAGGCTTCTGCTCGGCAGGTTGAGCCTGATCAGTTGGAGCTTCCTTTCTTCGAGCCGCTTGGGCCTCTTCCACGTTGATGTACTCGTTGGCTCGGTGCAGCATATGGTCATAGTCTCGAGGCGGCTTCCGAACGAGCGAGCGGAAGAAGTCCCCGTCCACGAGGCCTTGTGTAAATGTGTTCATCATTGTCTCTGAGGTGGCCGTTGGAATATCCATGGCTACCTGATTAAACCGCTGGATATAAGCTCTGAGCGGCTCTCTCGGCTCCTGTTTGATGGCAAACAGACTAACACTGGTTTTCTGATAGCGCCGACTGCTTGTGAAGTGGTGGAGGAAGGCCGTCCGGAAATCCTTGAAGCTCGTGATGGATCCGTCCGGCAGCCTCCGAAACCACCGTTGAGCCGATCCCGCGAGAGTGGTAAGAAAAACTCGACATTTTACTCCATCTGTATATTGATGGAGCGTAGCTGTGTTATCAAACTTACCCAGATGATCGTCTGGGTCGGTTGTCCCATTATACTCGCCGATCGTCGGAGGCACGTAGTGCTTCGGCAGAGGATCTCGTAGAATAGCCTCTGAAAATTGACGATTAATCCTCTCGGGCGATGCGTCCGCTCGGGGGGTTTTCCCTTTTCTGTCATCTCGTCTAGGCATTTCGTCCGAAGAAGATCCACGATCTCTATGAGTTGCTGCGGCTTCAGGGGTGCGGAATAGGGCCCGGTGGAATGCAACGGTGGCTTGAGGTGCTTCCGCTCGGCCACCAGAAGCTGAGGTTGCTTGCTGCTCAGGCCGCTCGGCTGTGGATTTCTGTTTTTGCTCCACAAGCTTGGCGTCCCTTATCTCGATCAAGGCGTTGAGTTCCTCCGTCGAAAGCGTCACCGTGTGTTGTCGTCCAGCCTCGTCCATTGTTTCCGTTCGGATGCAGGAGCGTTCCCACAGACGGTGCCAAATTGATCCTGTCCGAATGCTGAATCAACGGACGCTAGGCACGGGGCGCTCTTCGACTGCTATCGTGGATCTTCGACTGGTGGCACGAAGCTCCGGCGGACCTGCACAGAAGTCGGGCCGGGAAGGGGTTCCCGGCGGCGACCCTCCGACGCTCAAGTCAGGCGAAGCTCAAGAAAGAAACAATGGCTTCAAAACTCGTAGAATGCGTACCTCCGGCGAAGAATGAGGGCCTTTATATAGGGCAGCGAAGAAGTGAGTGTACACCTACCAAGGTGTACACTTGTCCATGGCCCATACTCCAGTAAGGACTTGTCAGTGAGCTTCCCTAACCCATACTGCTACAGTCTCAGCATGTCCTCGATGGGACAGCGGAATCCCCTGTCACAAGATTTGAAGCATGGCCCGCACGTGAAACATACCTGCTGTCAGAAAAAGACGTTCCTTGTCCTTTTCCTCTTTGCTCCAGATCTGGCTTCCGGGCGGACAGCTCCCTCAACATCCGGCCGGACATATGCGGTGGTTTACTTGGGGAGATCCTCCATCACGTGCTCTACGGAGACTATTAGCAGTGTTACCTTATGGCTTTGGCCGAGCGCTCAGTCCGCTCGGCCCTGCGACCTTTTCCACTGAGCGCCGGAACCCTGATTTCGACAGGGCGCCTTTAACCATCAGCCGAATATCGTCCGGTCGGCCAGGCGATCGGACCCATCCCTCTCCGGACGTTCGATTCCGCCGGATGGCAGGTCGGCCGTCTGGTCGGACCCGGCCCTCTCCGGATGGACAACTGCCACTGTGACTTCCACGTGGCGTTGACTCCACAGGGCGGGGTCCCCTGTTCTTACTACCGGATCAGGTCCAATTACACAAAATCACAATAGGTCATAATAGTTGGAGCCTACAACCACAGAGTTAATCTATTTGTACATCTTACTATTATCCTGCCTAAAATATGTATGACATGTACATAATTAAACTAAAAACCAAACACACAGAGGTATAACCTAGCTCTGATACCAATTGTTAGTTGCTACTCGAAATACCATCCTAATTCCCCTGTACAAAAATTTATACAAGCATAGAACTATCCTAGCTACACATGTGCTCTACTGAAGTTAAATTTGGATTGCAAACGATGCTTAATATTATTAATCCAAATTGTCCTTCAGAAGTTAAACTTGGATTGGAAACGATACTTAACATTTTTACTCCAAATTTAACTGATGTGATCTTCCTAAGTTAAACTATATTATAGAAATTATCAAATATCTATTTTGAAGATCGGCTTCCAGGTTAAACATGGCGAGGCACTAGGCCTTCTTGGGTATGATATCATCCACCACTTCCTAGACAAAGTCTCACAAAGAAATTGAATATTTAACTTCTTACAGTAAACTAGGTTTAACTATAGAGACCTCAATAGAAACACATTATCGAAACATGAAATTGAAAAATAAAATCGATAACGAAACAATAAACTAAAACCGATAACCTCTTGTGTTTGATTTTTCAAGATATATACAAAAGATGAACTAGTTATGATGCGGAAACTAATAACTAGTTATACCTTTTGTAGCTTATAGACCTCTTGATCTTTTGTTGTATTCTCCTCCTTCTCTTAGACGTCGTGTGGGCGACGATCTTCCAAGATGAAATCCACTCAAGCTTCTTCCAAGGCTTCCAAGATCTGGCTACCAACTAACCTCCAAGGGATGCTAGACAAGAGAGCTTCCTTCTCTTCTTCTTCTCCTTCAAGCAACCGGCCACCAAGAGACTACCACAATTGATGCCGCTGGCCTCTAAGGAAGAAAACAAAAGGAGAAGAGAAAAGGAACAAGGGTCGGCCACCAAGGATTGGAAGAGAGAAATAGAAGATGTGTTATGGGGTGAGGCACCCCCTCATTCTCTTTTATATTCCTTGGTCTTGGCAAAAAAGAAAAATTTTAAACATAATTAAAACTTCCTTATATTCCTTGCTAATGACTAAAAAGGAAAGTTTTAAAACAAAAAAAATTAAAACTTCATTTTAAGCTTGTCATGGCCGACCATATACATGTACTCCAAATAAGAAAAGTTTTAAACACAAAATTAAAACTTCCTTATTTGTTTCCGGTAAAAATTTTAATAAAAAAAATTCTCTTTTAAATCCCTTTTTAGTTATAAAAGGAAAATTTTATAAATTAAAATCTATCTTTTAAAACATGTGGATGGTTACAAAAAAGGAAAGTTTTATCAAAAATTAAAATCTTTCTTTTAACTACAAATAAGGAAAGATATCAAACCTTTCTCTTAATCTTTTGTAGAAAACTATAAAAAGAAAAAAATTTAAATTTTAAAAACTCTCTTTTAAAACCATGACTTCCACATATGGAAATATTTTAAAATTAAAATACCCTTTTAATGTGGCCGGACACCTTGCTTGGGCTCTAAGCTTGGCCGGCCATAATCTTGGCTCCATCCTTTGGCTTGGTTGGCCCTAGCTTGGGCTTCAAGCTTGGCTTGGCCGACCACAAAGAGATGGGCAAGAAGCTGGACTCTAAGTGAATATAAGGCTTTATAAATAAGAGGCTACAATAAAGACCGAGAGGAGGAATTGGTTTTAGTCTCCCGATGAGCTTGAGCTTCCCGTGTTCACCCTGAATACCCAACTCAAGTTCATCAATAATATCTCATTCCACTAAAGAGTTATTATTACACTACCGCACCAATCTCATATTACAATATGAGCTCCTTCTTATCATGAATGTAGTCTTCCTGTGTTTAAGATATTGAATGCCCACTAATTAAATGAGTTACTAACAACTCACTTAATTAATATCTAGCTCCAAGAGTAGTACCACTCAACCTTATCATCATGTCAGACTAAGTCCACCCGCAGGATTTATATGTCAATACTTATGAGCTCCTCAAGGGGGCATCATCAACCTAGATTACTAGGACACAGATTCATTCTATAATCAACAACACACCATATAAATAATATCATTTCCCAACTTATCGGGCCTATTGATTTAACGAATTAAATCACACCCTTTGATAAATTAAAGAAATAAATATTGAGTATACGTTCTTGTTATTATATCATGATTAAGAGTACACACTTCCATAATAACAGAGGTTTTGTTCTTTTATGTAATCAGTATAAAAAGAAACTATCTCAAATGGTCTTGCTCAATACACTTATAATGTACTAGTATAATTTTATAGTCAAGATCAACTAATACCAAATTACACTACAACTATTCCAATGATTTGTCTCATTCCATCTTGGTTGTGAGTTTCTATTTATAATTTATAAGGAACTGATAACATGATCTTCTATGTGTCTCCTCACACCATGTTATCTACAATATAAATTAAATTGACAACTACACTTAGCATAAATGTAGACATTTGACCAATGTGATTCTTATTTCAAAATAAATATTTATACAAAAAGCTAGATTTTTAGTATACACTCTAACAGATCCGACATCTGATACACCCTATCGTATAGTTCCAGTGTCAGTCCGATATCTGATCTGCTCCTGTCGTACGAGTTTGAGGTTGATCGGGCCTTCGAGCCCTCATGGTCATTATATTCTTCCCTGACTGGTGTGATGTTTCATATCTCGGCCTGCACGTCGATATTTTATCCTGGTCTGCGTGGCAGTGTCATATCTCGGCTTACGTGTCAAAGTCATATCCCGGCTTACGTGACGCTATTATCTCCCGACCTGCAGCTCGTCTTTCGGCTCTGCGTCGTCAGATCTAGCTCTTCATTCAGCTCAGAGCCATCTACTCTTCTGGGTCATGACAACTCGAGCAGCATCCCATCCGAGGGCGCCCCCTAGGCCAGGATACATTACCATACTCACTCTTCATTTATTTCATTATTATGCGTCTTAATTTGTATTTACATATTCGTTGGATCTACCTCGAGCCTCGGGGTACCAGAGACCGGGACAACTCGGTCACTTGCTGCAGGTAGCGTTGATCAGAGGACTTTTGAAGACTTGGTCAACATAGAAGCCATCTTAGCATATTTCCCTCCAGGGCATCGCGACTCGGTTAACATTCTCGCCACCTCACCCGACGGTTCGTCTGACTCAGATTCCTGACAGAATCAATTTGGTGCCGTCTATGAGAATCTTCTCCACCTATTTTGGGACGTGAAGATGGATGACATCGGGAGGTTCTCTTCCATTATCATAGTTTCGGAAGATCCCGAGGAACATATTATCTTCTACCCTCACTCCACCGGTATTCGGGAGTTGAGGGATCGAGTGGAGATTCAGCTGGCCGGCAGGTTAGTTTTTCCATTATGTTTTTCCCCTAACTCCACAGGTATTCGGGAATCAAGGGACCGAGACAAACCCTTAGTTGGTTGGCACGGCTCCCCGATCAGGTACGTTACAAGCTCTGCTCCCTTTTTACGGTTATAGGAGTTGCTATAGCTCCATGATAAGAGAGTAAGATCCTAGTTCCTTGATCAAAGACTAGGGCCTTCGATTTTTGATCGGACACTAGGGGCACAGCTCCCCGCTCATACACTAGGGACATAGCTACCCGCTCATATACTAGGGACACAACTCCCTGATCATTGACTCACAATATGACTTCCCGATCAGGATCTAGGGGCCTCGCTCTTTGATTACAAGCTAGGGGCCTTACTTTCCAATCAGGGACCAGGGGCCCAGCTCCCCGATCAAGTGTGTTATAGGCTCTGCACCCATCGCCATGAGGCTCTGCATCCTCTTACTGCTATAGGCTCTGCACCCTTCATCATGAGGTTTTGAATCCTCTTACTACTATAGGCTCTGCACCCTTCACCATGGGGCTCAGCATCCTCTTATTGCTATGAGCGTTTTACTCTATTATTATTATATGTTCTGCATCCTCCACCTGTTTTGCATCCTCTTATGTCTACAGGCTCTGCTACCAACACCCGTGGTGCTCTGCTTCTTTCTTTGGTTACGGACTCTGCTCCCTCATATGGCTATGGGCTTCACTCCCTTGAACGGTTAAGGTTCAGATTATTCTCTCCCTGACTCCGTGGACATTTGGGAGTCAAGGGATCAATACTATTTCTCTCACTAACTGTACGAGCATTTTGGATTCGAGCCAGCCGGTTGATATCACTTCACCATCAGGTATGATAAAGGCTCTGTCCTCTCATATTGCTACGGGCTCTGCTTCTATGGACTTCAAGGCTTATCCTCCCCCGGTCGGGGTCGAGTTATCGCCACTAGTCTCGGACTAGATTATCACCACCAGTCTTAGATCGGAGTATCGCTAACGATCTTTCGGTCGAGTTTTCAGACCAATTCTCGGTCGGGCTTCCAGACCAATGCTCAGTTGAACTTCCAGACCAATTCCTGATCAGGTCTCCAGATCAAGTCTTGGTCAGACCTCCAGATCAATTCTTTGTTAAACCTCCAGATCAATTCCTAATTAGGCCTCCAGAATGCTTCTTGGTCAGGCCTTCAGATTGTTTCCTGGTCAGTGAGCTTGCTCTCACGCCCAACGACCTCTCGGTCGAGTTCCAGACTCTCGCCCCAGTGTGAGTTATAAGTGAGCTTGCTCTCACGCCTCCAGACTCCCGCCCCAGTGCGAGTTATAAGTGAGCATGCTCTCACGCCCCCAGACTCTCGCTTCGGTGCAAGTTATAAGTGAGCATGCTCTCACGCCCCCAGACTCTCGCCCCAGTGCGAGTTATAAGGGAGTCTGCTCTCACGCCCAACGACCTCCCGGTCAGGTATCAGACTCTCGCCTCAGTGCGAGTTATATGTGAGCATGCTCTCACGCTTCCAGGCTCTCGCCCTAGTGCGAGTTATAAGTGAGCATGCTCTCACGCCCAACGACCTCCTGGTTGGTGTCCCAGACTCTTGCCTCAGTGCGAGTTATAAGTGAGCATGCTCTCACACCCAACGACCTCTCGGTCGGTGCTCACCGCTCGCTCACAGCTCTACCTGACACTCATCACATTCACTTCACTCGCCGCTCTGCCCGGCACCCATCCTTAGCGTTTTGCTCGTCGCTGTTGCTCTGTCGGCACTCACCGCTCACTCGCTGCTCTGCCCGACACTCCCCATTCACGTTTCGCTCATCGCTGTTGCTTAGCCGTTTGCTCGACCATTCACTGGTACCACTCGGCTACTCGTTTTATGACGATCGGTCTATCGCTTGACATTTTTTCTCCATCATGCGCTTGTCACCACTCGCCCATTGTCGTTCCGCCAGCTTGGGTTTCTCCCTATTGCCTAGGTGTCATTGTTCGATTGCTCAGTCACGATTTATTGTCGCTCGGTCGTCACTTTCTCGGTCGCGCTCACAGTTTCGCTCGTCCATCATACTCTCCATTGCTTGGCCACGATTTATTGTCGTTCGAAAGGTATTTTCTTGGTCACGCACTGGACCTCGCTCGTTCATCATCTTTCGACCTGCTAGGCATTCTCACTATTTCCTGGTCGGTAATTCTCCATAGCCCGGTCGCGAATTACTGTCGCTCGGTAGACACTTTTTCTCGGCCGCACTCACAGCTTTTCTAGTTCATCATTCTCTATTGCCCGATCATGAATCATTGTCGCTTGGTCAACACTTTCTCGGTCGCGCTCATGGCTTCGCAAGCTCATTTTACTCTCTATTTCCTGCGTGATTTACTGTCACTCGGTAGCCACTATTTCTCAGCCGCGCTCACAACTTTGCTAGTTCATCATTCTCTATTGCCCAGTCGCGAATCACTGTCGCTCGGTCGACACTTTCTCAGTCGCGCTCATGGCTTCGCTTGCTCATTTTACTCTCTATTGCCTGGTCGTGATTTACTGTCACTCGGTAGACACTTTTTCTCAACTGCGCTCACGATTTTGCTAGTTCATCATTCTCTATTGCCCAGTCACGAATCACTGTCGCTCGGTCAACACTTTCTCGATCGTACTCACGACTTCGCTCACTTATTTTACTCTCTATTGCCTGGTCGTGATTTACTGTCACTCGGTAGACACTTTTTCTCAGTCGCGCTCATGGCTTTGCTAGTTCATCATTCTCTATTGCTCGGTCGCGAATCATTGTCGCTCGGTCGACACTTTCTCGGTCGTGCTCACGGCTTCGCTCGCTCATTTTACTCTCTATTGCCTGGTCATGATTTACTGTCGCTCGGTAGACACTTTTTCTCGGTCGTGATCATGACTTTGCTAGTTCATCATTCTCTATTGCCCGGTCGCGAATGATTGTCGCTCGGTCGACACTTTCTCGTTCGCGCTCATGGCTTCGCTCGCTCATTTTACTCTCTATTGTCTGGTCATGATTTACTATCGCTCGGTCAATGTTTTTTCAGTCGCGCTCACGACTTTACTCGTCCATCGGCCTCTCTATTGTTTGGTCACGATTTATTGTCACTCAGACGACATTTTCACGGTCGCGCGCTTGACAATCGCTCGCCCATCGTCTTCTGACCCGCTCGGCAGTCACCCTATCACTCGAGTATCATTCAGATGATCGATCAAATTCTAGGTTGGTTGATGTTCTATTCGATACTCATAGCCTGGTTAACATTCATAGCTCGTGACTCACTCGCCGCCCCACCTTGCACTCGTCGTCCACATCTCGTTCATCGCTCTGTCATGCACTCGCTGCTCGTGTTTCGCTTATCGCTTTGCCCCGCATTTGTCTCTCGGTCGACGCTTGTTTTTTACTTAATCGCCCAATCACTCTGCTCAGTATAACTCGAGCGTCTTCTCAATATCACTCGGTCTCCCTCAGCATTTGATCAATCACTTGCTTGGCATGCGCTACACACTATTTCTCATCACTCGCTCGATGCTATTTGAATCACTTGCTCGACATCGCCATAGCTACTCATTCGACGTGATAAGACGAGCCCAGCGATCTGATTCCGTGCTCGTTAGAGATTTTATTTTGGGCTTGGTCTAGTCAGTCGGACTTGCGCCTCCTTCGACTAGACTTGAAGGGGAGACTTGTGATGTGGATATGGGTTAGGGGTATAGGACGAATTAAAGGGGGGAAGGAGGGGTAATTTGGTGAACGCACTGTGTAGGGTTTTAAGAGGAAGAATACTGTAGCAACAGGGGGGAGCTGCGTTTTTTGAGGCTTCTTCATGGTCTTCTTCTGCCACCGTTGCAGACAAAGGGGAGGACGCCGGAGCCGCCTTCGTCGCCCCCTCCTTCATCGCCGGCAAGCCAACTCTTCCTCTCTCCTTCTCCTCTCGCTGAAAGACACCTCCAGCCACTGCCCCCTTCTTCTCCTCTCTCGGCTTCGCTCTCTCACCAGACTACTTCGCCGCCGCAAGGACCTCACGCGGCTCCGATAAACACCAATAGATGACGTCGACGCCGTCCTCATCGCGGAGGAATCTCCTCTCGATGATCTCCTCTTTATGCTCCGACTTCTCTCTCCCCCGTGTCCAGGCGACTGCCGGCTTCGTACCTAGCTTGGAGTCTCCAGCCGCCAAACACCACCCTGGAGTCGCTTTCCCTCGTGCCGCCTCCTGCTGCCATCTCTTCCTCCTCCCTGCGTCGGCAACCTCCACGCGCTGCAACGCCCTTCACCGACAACCACCTTACACCGACTCAGCCCCTGTTCCAGCATTACAATCTGCTGCCATAGCCACACTTCCCCCTTCTTCGCACGCCTCCTCCATCTCTTCTCCGCAGCCATGGCTATCATCACTGATCAGGCATGCCGTCGGTCATCTCTTCGTCTTCTAGCGTCGTCATTCACTCTATACCCCACGCCGAGTAGTCCCCTGTCGTCGACGTCGCTGCCGACATCTCAGAGCCGGTGATCCGACACTCCAGCTCTTGATCTGCATCATCGTACGCATCTAAAGTCGATCCGACATCTGATACACCTTATCGTATAGTTCCAATGTCGGTCCGATATCTGATCTGCTCCTGTCGTACGAGTCCGAGGTTGATCGGGCCTTCGAGCCCTCGTGGTCATTATATTCTGCCCTGACTAGTGTGATGTTTCATATCTCGACCTGTGAGCCGATATTTTATCCCAGCCTGCGTGGCAGTGTCATATCTCAGCTTGCGTGTCGAAGTCATATCCTAGCTTGCGTGCCACTATTATCTCCCGACTTACAGCTCATCTTCCGACTCCGCGTCGTCCAATCTAGCTCTTCATTCGGCTCAGAGTCATCTATTCTTCCGGGTCATGACAACTCGAGCAGCATCCCATCCGAGGACGCCCCCTGGGCTAGGTACATTACCGTACTCACTCTTCATTCATTTCATTATTATGCATCTTAATTTGTACTTATATATTCGTTGAATTTGTCTCGAGCCTCGGGGTACCAGAGACCGGGGCAACTCGATCACTAGTTGTAGGTAGTGTTGACCAGAGGACTTTTATAGACTTGGTCAACATAGAAGTCATCTCAGCATACTCCCCTCCGGGACAACGCGACTCGGTCAACATTCTCGCCACCTCACTCGACAACCCGTCTGACTCAGATTCCAGACAGGATCAGGTGGTATTGTAGCTTTCTTGATGTGTCATTTCATATAATCGATCTAGCAAAACAAAAATAAAAAGGAAAATGTATCAAGACTTGGTTTTAGATTAGTAGTCCGGAAGAAAAGAATAACGTACTTGAAAAAAATATTGCTTGAATGGTATTGTACTAATTTCAAGAAATTTTAAAAAATAATGAGAAATTTGTCATAAGAGGTTATTACACCAATCCTAATTTATGATAAAAATTTAAAAATACAAAATTAAAA
This sequence comes from Zingiber officinale, assembly GCF_018446385.1. NCBI lineage: Eukaryota > Viridiplantae > Streptophyta > Magnoliopsida > Zingiberales > Zingiberaceae > Zingiber > Zingiber officinale. The sequence goes on along the minus strand of NC_055988.1, from coordinate 35,843,904 downwards.
AACCAACAAAATGCTCTTACGGTGGTTGCACCAATTCAAAGTCCCCCTTCTCCCACTTTGATACCAATTGTACGATCGTAAAGCGCGCTAGAGAATTAAGTCACTTTTTGATTTTTTTTTTGGAAAATAGAGAATTAATATGCAGCGAAAAATAAAATAAATAAATAAAATAATTACTAACACCTTTTATTTTTTACTTGGTTTGGAGCATATAACAACTCGTACTCCAAGGTTCGTATTCGTTGAGTACTTTCGATGAGCAATTCACTAATAGTTCGAATATTACAAGAGAATTTAGAATTTAAAGTGCAATTAATAAAAACAAATATACCTACGACTTTAGAGTAGAAGATTGAGCGTCGTCGTCGGAGGAACATTTCAACGTCGTGGAGAGCTTTACAGAGCAACACGTAAGCACGAAAGGCATTTGGAATGATTTCCTTTAGGTACTGGTCGAATTCTCTTTTTATAGTCTTGTCCAAGCGCCTGAACAGGTCTTGGGCAACCCAAAAAATACAATCCGACTCCGAAAGAAAATATCAAGATCAGTTGACAATTTTGATGGATTGGTCAACCGAAAAAGTGGATCGAGCAGGATGCCATCTGACCTTGGAAGGAAAGTTAGGGATCAGTCGACTGTTCTAAAGGATAAAGTGATCGGAAAAAACAGATCAAGTGGGAAGTTATCTGATCAACTAATGAATCTGGATGGGAATGCGACATAGTGATTTATCAATCAACCTAATATTTTTTGATAAGTCAACAAAAAATGGATTCGAACAATTAATTGTGCAGGATTAGATTTGGATTAATCGACCGAACATAACTGATCAGTCGACTGGAGAAAACCTATTAAAAAAATCTTCAAATCTGAGACTAAGATTATTCAAAGCTCCTCATTCTCATGCTAAAAAGTCTTTCAAGTTCTATTCATGTGATTTGAGAAGAGTTAGGAGTGTTGCGATATTCAGGGCTTCAGATCGGATAACATAAGTTTGTTTGTTTATTAAAGCTTTATTTTTTATTTTATTACTTGTGTTTGTATCCTACTAAAATATAAGTGGTTTCTTCACCATAAAGTGTCCAGAAAGTAAAAGAATATAGTGAACTCATGTCGAATACATAAGCTTGGGATATAATACACTAGAGGTGTGAACCTAGTAAAATGTTTATTTAAGTTCTTTTATATTCTACACTCTGGTTAATAAAAAAAATGAAAGCCTTATTCACAAAAACAAGAGCACCCTCAACCTCAGCCTCCTGGCACACTTATCAATCCTACATAAATTAGTAGTAAATTACTTTTCCCCTCTGACATAGTACCCCTCCCCACCTCCTCTCTCTCTCTCTTATCAAATACCATTTCTACCTTCTTTTTTTTTTGTTTTTAATTTTATTTAATTTTTACTTAGTTTTATTTTTTTAATTAATTTTATTTATTATTTTTTCATCAATACTTATATATATTTTTAATTTTATTTAATTTTTATTTAGTTTTATTTTTAATTAATTTTATTTATTATTTTTTAATTTTATTTAATTTTTATTTAGTTTTATTTTTTAATTAATTTTATTTATTATTTTTTTCATCAATACTTATATATTTTCTAATTTTTATTTAGTTTTATAAATTTCTTCTCCCACCCCTTCTAACACAATCCTCCTCCCTTTTAAGATTTTATCTCCCATATAAATAACCTTTATACCCCTAACTTCTTTACTTATATATTTTTTAAAAAATTATTTAATTTTTATTTAGTTTTATTTTTAATCAATTTTATTTATTATTTTTTCATCAATTTTTTTATTTTATACTCACTTTTTTTTTTTCCATTTTTATTTATTTTTAATCAATTTTATTTATTATTTTTTATCAATTTTTTTTATTTTATATACTTTTTAACATAGTCAGAATCTCTCCCTTTCTTTAAATTATTTTCCTAATTCGACACTTAAATTATCCTTATCCAACTCTTAATACATGTCAGAATTTTCTCTCCCTTAAAATTATCCCCTCCAACTCTTAACGCATAACACATGTCAGAATCTCTCATCTCTTTAAATTACCTACCCTCCAATCCTTAACACATGTCAAAATACTCATCTTCTTTTAAATTACCCCTTCTAACCCTTGACACATGTCAGAACCTCTTCTCCCTTTAAATTGATTAAAATTTCTATTTTTATATATTTTTGTATATTTTTTAATGTATTATTACATGTACTCTTCATTTGAAAAAAATATTTATTCGTAAACTATAAATATGTTTACTATTAATTGTTAATATTTTTAATCTTTTTATATATATAATTTTTATTTTGATCCATATTTTTATACTTTTAAAATTTTTACAAATAATAACTCCTAAAATTTACAACTAAATAATAAATAAAATATTATAAATATATAATAAAAAATAAATTATTCAAAAAGAATAAAATTGATAACAAAATTGATTAAAAAATTAAAATCAATAAAAACAAAAGAAACAAAACTTTAAAAAAAACATGAATGTGAAAATAAGGAAAAAATATAAAAATTAAAATTAGGTGGGGCCGGAAGATGAAGATGTTACGGAGGTGGGAAAAACAACTCAACTTTTTCTTAGGAGTAACTCACCTAAAAGGCCATTAGGCTATATAGTAAACCTAGTAGTCCAAAACTGTATTAAATTATTAAATTATTTTTTTAGCATTGTTTTACATTTGTTACATTTTTTATTGCATATCCAATATTGTTATAAAACTATGTACTTGGGTTGTTTTTTTTTTAGATTTTTTGACCTTTTAGCTTCTTCTTCAATCTTACAATTAATATTTTTAAAAAGAATTATTTTCACAAATCAATTAATTCGTGTAAATTAAATAATATATTCAAAGTACTTTGGGTCACTAACGCGCACTAAACTCGAACTTTGACGTACCATCTAGGAGAAAATTGATGAAGTGAAAATGGAAATAAAAAACTATACAGAAATTAAATAAAAAATTATATTAATTTAAAAATACTTAAAATATAGAGCTTTGGATTTCTTACTCAACATTAACAGTAATATCGAGCTGACTATTCTAAATAAAGAAAATAGAATAATCTTAACACGGGGATTATAATTTTTTCTATTTTTTACTAAAATAGAAAATATTGATTATCAAATTATAAAAAAATAAATAATTGGATTATTATAGATGTATTAATTTTTAATATTTTTAATTTATTTTTAATTTATTGCACATATGATAATATTGGTTCGGAATTGTGAATCAATCGTAATGAATTTGATTATGAGGTCAATAGAAATAAAAATCAGGATTGTATTATCAGTATTTGGTTTAAATCAACGTCAATACAATAATAAGAATCGAATAAATTTCTAATTTTATCCTTATTAGTTAATGTATTTAAAAAATAATTTGAGAATAATTTATTTTTTCATTTTAAATAACTGTAATATAAAATTTTACTTATTTTGGCTTAAAAAATAATTACAATATAAGATTTTTTTATCGATAATTTTAACGTATTTACTTTTTTTCTTCTTTCGTCGGCACATCTCTATTTCCTCTTGCATTGGCTGCGCTGGCGAGCGTCGCAATAAAGCTAGATTACTTCTGCTTCCTCCTCTAGATATCTGTGGGTCGGTGGGACGACGACTTTGTCGATTAGGCTGCAAGTCCATTATTCACCGATTGGGGACAAGTAGATGAGTCGGGGTGGTTGTTGAGCAGTGGTTTACGTTTAAGAGGCGAAAGCTGCAGCCTGGCCGGAGGACCTTTAACTGGATAACCCTGGGAGGTCTGATGGCGTCAAGGTTCTTTGGGTCATTGTCGTCCATTTCGCATCATTTAGATGAGTTCTCTGGCCGAGAGGATGGGGAAGTAGCAGTGGGAGAGAAGGAGCAAGAGACGATGCAACCATCTAGAAACAACTTTGCAGGTGATAGCTGTTACTGTCGAAGGCAGCAACATGGTGTACTTGACTCAGACACTGGATTTCCTTCATCGAAGCTACTCCGACCAGCTTCCACTTTGTCGGCTGACAGAGGAGATGGGGCTGCAACACGGAGGGATGCAGATGAAGTGGGCCACAGGAATATTTGGTATTAAGGGGAAAAATTAGTATTAGGTCATGGATATTTTTAAAATAAGAGAATATTTTGATTGTTGAAAATAGAGTAATGGTTAATTGAGTGGGGAGACACGGGAATGAATCATTGCCTAATTATAAAGATTCATTCCCTTATTTGTATTCCTATTCTTATAATCCAAATATTAACAATGACAATCAATGACTACTATTCCCATTTCTCACCTTTATTCCTCTAAACCAAACACCCCTTAATTTATTTCTTTTATATTGCCAATTTCTTTTATTTTTTATAGCCAATGTAAAATTTATTTTCTTTGAAATTATTTTTCCACGATATTTATTTTTCAAAAATTTATTTTTTCTTTTTAATTTGTCTTTGTTACTCGTGCCTATTCGGATGGGTCTTATCATGCTATCTTGTGACTTTTTCACCTCTTTTCCTTACGTTTTTCCTACTCCATCATTTCTTCACCTCCGCTTCATTACTTCACCTCTTGAGCCTGTGACTTCTCGATTCATCTTGTGAAGACCTAATTTTAATCATGGAGATGAACACTAATAGATATTATACTATATTGTAATGGTATAGTGATCATTTATCAGCGATGACCTTGCATCTAGTCAAGACCCTTCACCTAGCCTCTTAATGGATGACCCTCCACCTAACCACGACTTTTCATCTAGCCATGACCCTTCACCTAGCCTCTTAATGGATGACCCTCCATCTAGCCATCTTTTTATATGCCTTGGCCACCCTCATGACTATAAATAGCCAATGCATTCTCTTCCAAAAACATACTCAAATCCTTTGATCAACACTTTATGAAATTCTTCCAAACCTCAACTACATTTGTGCAAGTTTCTACCCAAGTTTCGATCAACACGTGTAAGTTCAAGTCTCGTAAAGTTTCTGTCCAAAATCGAAGAAGTTTCTGACCAAGTAAGTGGACTTTTCATTTTCGATTATAGCTTTGTATAATCTATGTTTTCTTTTCATTATTGATCATTTTATACTGCTCATTTTATTTTTCTAAATTCTAAGATGCAATGTTATGACTCAAGTTAGATATGGTAAAATGGAATTTTCGAAAATATGCTAAGATATGACAAGTTATGATCCTGATGCGGTAGGTAATAATAACCGATATATGACATCACCCCTTAGAGGAATTACATATTGGGGACTGATCGGTAATACCATGGAAAATAAGATTATTAACAATGTTATAAGTATATGTTTTCGATTAAGTTATGTTTTTGCCATGTTTTATGAATTATATATATGTTCCAGTCATGAATTCCGAATGTCATGTTATATTTTATATTATGTTTTTCTATGTTCGATTGACCCCCACTTACTGAGTATTTTCCGGAGCACTCATCCCCTTACTCTCATCCCCAGATAAAGATACGGAACAAGTCGAGAAAGATGAGCAAGAGATATTTTGGGGCTGGTAATAGAGCTCTGTTCAAGCAATTCTTCCTTTTAGTTCATGTTATCTTTACTTGTACGCTTCCTCTTATCGCCTTTGGATTTTCACTTTGTAAAGGCAATATTTCCGTTATATCATTACTGGTTTAGTATTTACTATATAAGGCTTGTTGTTTTCGAATATTTATATTCGCGAGCAACGTCGGCGTCAGTATGCCTAGGTCATAGCGGCTGACATTATAGTGGTATCAGAGCGATGTTCTAAAATTCGATTGGGACATTTTGTACGCAAATCTGACGAAGTTAGATTTTCGACAAACAGCTAGCACCCCTTCGAAATGACCTAACTAGTCACAATCCCTTCATCATGACGCATGCCATTTTTCTACTGAATTCCATTGTTTAGACCTCTGAAATCGAGTTTTTGCCATTTCAGGAAGGTTTCCGATTACCTATACCTTCTCATAGGAAAGTCAAAATCTGATTTTATCATTAGTTAAACAGTTATCATTAACCATTTTGCTTATCCGATTTTAGGAAATGGCCAACAGACCCGTTAGGAACAACCGTAACCCCAACTACGTCAACCGCAATAACAATGAAGATGCAAACCCTCCCCCAAGAATTAGCCTCAGCTGAGAAGATTTAATGGCTATTGCTACCATCGTAGCAACCACCCTGCAAGGCTTAGCAATCCTAAGTGCTTATCAAAATGCCAACCCGCCACCAAAAGCCCAACCGCGTGGCATTAAGTACCACTATGAGTCTCTTCGAAAGAACAAAGCCCCTACGTTTGATGGCAACCTCGACCTAGAAGTTAGTTAAAATTAACTCAAGAATATCGAGACTCAGCTTTGATTACTGGAAATCTTGGAGGTGTTTAATGTGGACGTCGTGACACCCTTCCTAGAAGATAAGGCACACAAGTGGTGGGAAATGGTTTCACCAGTAATGATCGAAGCCAAACTAGTGGCATGGCTATAATTTAAAGAGATATTCTTGAAGCAATACTATCCGAATGAGTTCAGGTTATAGAAGCTGAGTGAATTTGAAAACTTTACTTAGGCTCCAGGCATGTCCATAGTGGAGTACACCTCAAAATTCAACTCACTTAGGACTTATGCCCCAACCATTATGGTAGATGACACCCTGAAGCTACATCGCTTCAAGAAGGGTTTGAGTAGCCGAATTCAATCAGCGTTAGCAGTCTACAAGCCAACCAACTTCGCTGATTTGATGGGAGCAGCCATTAGAGCCGAAACATACATCAAACAACGTGAAGATAAAGGCAAGAACAAGCGACCCCTCACAAGTCAATCTTCCCCAAGTGAATAAAGGTTAAAACGACCCAATCTATTGAGTGGCCCATCTAAAGGATCCGCTTTCACTTCACCCTCCAAAGGCATTAAGCCATATCCTACTTGTAACTTCAGACATCTTGGAGAATGACATAGGATCTCTGGTGCATGTTTCAACTGTGGGACGATGGGGCATCGAATTACGGATTGTCCTGAACCCAAGAAACAAGGGACAGTGCCAAATTTTGTTACGGTCTAGAATAAACCAAAGGAAAATAAGTCCAATGTTCGGGTGTTCGCTATGACTCAAGAAGAGGTGAAAGACATAAGCGATGTGGTGGCATGTACCATTCTAATCAACAAAATGACTACCTATGTATTGTTTGACTATGGTGTCACTCATTCTTTTATATTTGAAAGATTCACTAAAAAGTTAGGACTCAAAGCTGAAATACTTAGTGAACCATATAGAGTAGTGATGCCCACTAATAAGGCCATCGAATCTCATAAGTTGCATTGAAGTTGTCAGGTCAGTATTGGTAATCATATATTTGAAGCTGATCTGATTCAACTAAACATGGTTGAGTTCAATGTCATTCTTGGAATAGATTGGTTGGCCAAGAACCATGCATTGGTGGATTACCACAGGAAAAATGTCAAACTTCATACTTCAAGCCAAGAAGAAATCATCTACCATGGCAAAACCAAGGAAAAGAAACTACTCCTGTCCGTATCTCAGATTTAGAAAGCCATGAGGAGCGGTGGTGGAATCTATCTAGCTATGATAAGTGAGGTGGAAGAGAAGACCGAGGCCGGGCTAGAAGAAATTCCAATCGTTCAAGAATTCCCAGATGTATTTCCTGAGGAATTACCCGGTACCGTTTCAGACCATGAAGTAGACTTTGAAATTAATTTGACACCAGGTGCGGCGCTAATATCGAAGGCACCCTACCGAATGACCCCGACAAAACTCAAAAAACTAAAAGAACAACTTTAATAGTTGTTAGACAATAAACAAATCAGACGGAGCGCATCATTGTGGGGAGCTCCAGTTTTATTTGTGAAGAAGAAATACGAAAGTATGAGGTTGTGTATCGATTATCAGGAATTGAATAAAATCACAATCAAGAATAAGTACCCCATTCCAAAGATAGATGACCTTTTCGACCAACTTAAAGGAGCTATAGTGTTCTCCAAACTCGATTTAAGGTTAGGCTATCACCAGCTGAAGGTTAAGACTGAAGATATACCAAAGATGACTTTCAAAACCAGGTATGGACACTATGAGTACATGGTAATGTCATTCGGCTTAACCAATGCCTCGGTAGGATTCATGGATCTCATGAATAGAGTGTTCAGACCATATCTTGATAAATTTGTGGTGGTGTTTATCGACGACATCCTCGTATATTCACCTAGTGAAGAAGAACACAAAGAGAACCTTCGCCTTACCCTCCAAACACTAAGAGAAAAGGAACTATATGCCAAATTCAAGAAGTATGAATTTTGGTTAAAAAGTGCCATCTTCTTGGGTTATATAATCTCCGAAGAAGGCATTTCTGTAGACCCCAAGAAAGTGGAAGCAATTTTAGATTGGCCAAGAACAAAGATAGTAATAGAGATTCGAAACTTTTTGGGGCTAGCTGGCTATTATCAAAAATTCGTTGAAGGATTTTCTTATAGATATACCTCTCACCAAGCTCACACAAAAGAACTCCAAATTTAACTGGAGTGAAGAATGTGAGAAGAGTTTTGTAACTTTGAAGAAAAGACTTGCATTTAAACCAATACTAGTACTACCCGCAGAGGATAAGGACTTCACTATTTACAATGATGCATCAAAAGGAGGTTTGGGATGTGTCCTCATGCAAGAGGGAAGAGTTATTGCTTATGCTTCACGACAACTGAAACCGTACGAGCAAAACTATCCAATGCATGACCTCGAATTAGCTACAGTAGTATTCACGTCAAAAATTTAGAGACACTGCCTATATGATGTCAAGTGCGAAGTGTTTACAGATCATCAAAGTCTTAAGTATATATTTACGCAGAAAGAATTAAACATGAGGCAATGACGATGGGTTGAACTCTTAAAGGATTATGACCTAATAATAAGCTACTACCTAGGCAAAGCAAATAAGGTAGTTGATCCATTAAGTCGAAAGAGCATGGGAAAGACAGTTTTAGCATCACTCTCAGCACAACCATACCTTCAAGAAACAATCAAGTTAAAGCAGAAGCAAGACCCAACGTTGGAAAGACTTACAGAGCAGATCAAAAAGGGGAAAACACCTAATCTTCAAACAAACTATAGTGGGATCCTATGGATGAAAGGAAGATTGTGGGTGCTTGACATTGATAATCTTCAACAAGAAGTAATGTCTGAGGCCCACAAATCAAAATTCTCAATTCACCCTATAGTACAAAGATGTATAGAGATTTGAAAAAGAACTTCTAGTAGAGCGGAATAAAGAAGGATGTCGAGGAATTCGTCTCTAGGTGCCTAGCATGCCAATATATCAAAGTAGACCACTAATGACCTGGAGGACTTCTTCAACCTTTAGAGATTCCAGAGTGAAAATGAGAGTATATTTTCATGGACTTTGTGGTGGGATTGGGATATGAGTAGTGGTGGATAGACTCAAAATCTGTACACTTTCTATCCGTCTGCATGAATTATAATTTGGATAAGTTGGCTACTCTATACATGGACAACATTGTGCGGCTGCATGGAGTTCCGACAAGTATACTATCTGATAGAGATCCAAGATTTGTGTCCCATTTTTGGCAAAATTTTCAAAAAGCTATAGGGACTAAGATCACTCTCAGCATGGTTTATCACCCTTAGACTGATGGCTAAATTGAGATGACAATACAGACACTTGAAGACATGCTAAGAGCATGTGCTCTAGACTTTAATGTTGGTGCAACCTTAGGTCAAGGTTGACCTGGGTGACCCGACTCGAGTTGACCTGACTCTAGGTATATTTTGATGTTTGACAAGAATGGAGAAGTTATATTTTGATGTTTGACAAGAATAGGAACTTGGGGGATTGTGGGTGCAACCTTTGGTCAAAGTTGACCTGGTTGACCCGACTTGAGTTGACCTGATTCGGGAAAAGTCCAAGTATGGAGACTTGGCACGGAAAGGTCCAAGCAGGGTGCTTGGCACGGGAAAAGTCCAAGTATGGAGACTTGGCACGGAAAAGTCCAAGCAAGGAGCTGGGCACGGGGAAAAGTCCAAGTATGGAAGCTTGGCATGGAAGGTCGGAGAGGGCTCGGTAGCTCGTTCTCTGGACTGGATGGAGTCGGAGAGGGCTCGGTAGCTCGTTCTCTGGACTAGATGGAGTCGGAGAGGGTTCGGTAGCTCGTTCTCCGGACTAGGTCAAAGAGGGCTCGGTAGCTCGTTCTCCGGACTAGGTCAGAGAGGGCTCGGTAGTTCATTCTTTGGACCAGATGTGGAAGTCAGAGAGGGCTCGGTTGCTCGTTCTCCGGACTAGGTCAGAGAGGGCTCGGTAGCTCGTTCTCTGGACCAGACGTGGAAGTCGGAGAGGGCTCGGTAGATCGTTCTCCGGACTAGGTCAGAGAGGGCTCGGTAGCTCGTTCTCTGGACCGGACGAAGTTGGAGAGGGCTCAGTAGCTCGTTCTCCGGACTAGCTCAGAGAGGGCTCGGTAGCTCGTTCTCTGGACTGGATGGAGTCGGAGAGGGCTCGGTAGCTTGTTCTCCGGACTAGGTCAGAGAGGGCTCGGTAGCTCGTTCTCCGGACTAGGTCAGAGAGGGCTCAGTAGCTCGTTCTCTGGACCGGACGAAGTTGGAGAGGGCTCGGTAGCTCGATCTCTAGACTAGGTCAGAGAGGGCTCGGTAGCTCGTTCTCCGGACTAGGTTAGAGAGGGCTCAGTAGCTCGTTCTCTAGATCAGGAAGGCTTTAGGGTTTAAGGCTGGGAAATTGGATCGGTCTGCTGACCGATCCAGTGATACTATGGGTATCTGGATCGGTCTGCAGACCGATCTAGTGATGCACTGATTCTCACTATGGGTCATCTGATCGGTCTGGTGACCGATCAGTAACCAAACAGATTGGGAGAAGGAATAGGAGGGATCGGTCGGTGGACCGATCCACCTATGGCCTGATCGGTCCACAGACCGATTAGGGCTCTGCAACCAACTCTCTGTGAGAGTTGGGATCGGTCTGGGGACCGATCAACCTAGGGCATGATCGGTCCCCTGACCGATCAGATCCGTCCTGGATCGATCAGGGTGGAGCCTGATCGGTCCAGGTCTAGCCGTTGAGTCACAACGGCTAGATTTCTGTGTCTGTGTCTTCTTCTTCGCAGGTTCATATAAATCAAGGGGTGGAGGGCCTCTAGATGCGAAGGTGGACTTCTTCTTGCTCCTGCGATCTGAGCTTTGTTGAGCTCTCCACTGCTGAAGCTTCGTGTGAGCTTCCCTCGGCTGGACTCCAACTGATCAGTTGCTGTTGTTGTTGGCATCTATGAAGTGGTTGCTTCATCACCAATCGACGAGAAGACAAGCAAACTAGTATTTTTACATTCATATTGTTCTTGACTTCTTGCTTTATCTTTGTACTCCGATCTTGCTGTTGCAAGAGAGATTGTGGCGAGGTTTCTCCACCCAGAAGGAGTTTTTATTAGCCGGTTTTCCGGGGTCTCATCCACCGATGGATTGATAGGATTCGTCCACCTTACGGACACGCCGAGGAGTAGGAGTATCATCTCCGAACCTCGTTATATCGTCGCGTTTGAGGTTTGATATTATCCTGTTTCGTTTCTATCTTTTATTTCCGCTGCGCTAACTAAAATTGTAGGAAGAAACGTGAATTTGGGGTCGGCTATTCACACCCCCCCTCTCTAGCCGCGTCCGAAGGTCCTAACATTTAACAGTAATTGGAGTGAGTACCTACCCTTAATCGAGTTTGCCTATAATAACAATTATCATAGAAGCATTGGAATGATCCCATACGAGGCTTTATATGGGCGCAAGTGTCGGTCACCTCTATATTGGGATGAAGTAGGAGAAAAATCTATCACTGGATATGAGCTTATCCAAACAATGGTAGAAAAAGTGATTGTCATCAAGGAATGACTCAGGACTACTCAAGATCGACAGAAAAGTTGAGCTGATTTAAAAAGAAGACCAATGGAATTCGAAACAGGTGATAAGGCCTATATAAAGGTTTCGCCAATGAAGGGAGTGACTCGATTCAATAAAGTTGGGAAACTGAATCTTAGATATGTAGGACCTTTCGAAATTCTAGAGAAAGTGGGATTACTAGCTTACAGACTAGCATTACCATCGGATATATCAAGGATTCACAATGTCTTTCATGTTTTCCAACTAAGAAGATACATTCTAGATCCAAGCTACATTCTGGAAACTGAACCACTCCTAATCGAAGGGAACTTGAATGAAGAATTGAAGTATGAAGAAGTTCTCATTTAAATTATTAATACTAAGGATCAAGTATTTAGATGAAGAACCATCTCGTACGTCAAAGTACAATGGTCCAATCACACTGAAAGGGAAGCTACCTGGGAAACTGAGGAAAAGATGCGCAAGCATTACTCATATCTCTTTGAAGATCAAACAATCTCAAGTTTCAAGGATGAAACTTCCAATAAGGAGGGTGGGTGTGAAGACCTGATTTTGGTCATGGAGATGGGCATTAGTGTATGCTATGTTGTAATGGTATGGTGACCATTCATCTAGCCATGACACTTCACCTATCCTCTTAATGGATGGGCCTTCACCTAATCATGACTTTTCATCTAGCAATGACCCTTCACCTAGTCTCTTAATGGATGACCCTCCATCTAGCCATCTCTTCATATGCCTTAGCCACCCCCTTCATGACTATAAATAGCTCATTCATTGTCTTCCAAAGACACACTTAAATCCTTTGATCAACGCTTTGTGAAATTCATCCAAATCTCAATTACATTTTGTGAAAGTTTCTACCCAAGTTTCGATTAACACGTGTAAGTACAAGTCCCATAAAGTTTCTGTCCAAAATCGAAGAAGCTTCTGACCAAGTAAGTGGACTTTTCGTTTTCGATTATAGCTTTGTATGATCTATGTTTTCTTTTCATTATTGATCATTTTATACTGCTCATTTTATTTTTCTAAATTCTAAGATGCACTTTCTAAATTCCAAGATGCACTGTTATGACTCAAGTTAGATATGGTAAAAGGAAAATTTCAAAAATATGTTAAGATATGATAAGTTATGACCCTGATGCGGTGGGTAATAATAACCGATATATGACCTCACCCCTTAGAGGAATTACATATAGGGGATTGATCAATAATACCATGGAAAACAAGATGATTAATAGTGTTATAAGTATATATTTTTGATTAAGTTAGGTTTCTGCCATGTTTCATGAATTATGTTTCTGTCATGAATTCCAAATGTCTTGTTATATTTTATATTTTGTCATTCTATGTTTGATCGCCTCCACTTACTGAGTGTTTTCTGGAGCACTCAACCCCTTACTCTCATCCTTAGATAAAGACGAGGAACAAGTCGAGAAAGATGAGCAAGAGATGTTTTGGGGCTGGTAATGGAGCCATATTCAAGCAATTCTTCCTTTTAGTTCATGTTATCTTTACTTGTATGCTTCCGCTTATCACTTTTGGATTTTCACTTTGTAAAGATAATAATTTCATTATATCATTACTGGTTTAGTATTTATTATACGAGGTTTGTTGTTTTCGAGTATTTATATTCGCAAGCAATGTCGATATCGGTATGCCTAGGTCATGGGGCGTGACACATCTAAACTCGAAAAACTGCTTCTAGTGCACATTACTTTTGGATGAAGGTGAGTGCTTTATAAAATCAAAATGTGATGTATAAGTTTAGACGTCTACAAAACAATGGACAAGTGGCTAAGTATTAGGAAACATCCTATCTACATCGGACGTAGAAACCTCATATTGACATTTATTCCTAGCTTGTCACAAAAGGAAAACCATACAGGAAACACCCAAGTGTCTATCCTTCATGAGGTGCCAGTTGCTACAATAGGTCCATAAGAAGACATTGAAGAGTCAGCTTGAGTTGCTTATCTCATGTTATATGCCTAGCCATGTCTTCACTTTACTCCATAGTGATTTGGGGCATTGAAAGAATAGAAGAGCACTTGTCTCATCCGCATGCTTGCACAATGGATAGGTCTTGCACGACTCATATGGGATATAGTCCTTTGTACGCAATCGTCCTTGAGCAACCATATAGAAAGTGAATCTGTGTTTGAGCATAAGGCAAGACTTCCATACAACCTTAGCCCATGCTTGGAGGATTGACCCTTTCGACCGGAAGAAATCATATGCTTTTGCAGCTCCTTACTTCTCCCCCACAAACCATTCGATGAACTTCATACTTGCACTACCTTGCACGTCAATTTGTTGTACAAGATGGCCAAGGAGTTACCGTAAGTGTTTGATCAATGGAGAATCTGACTTCTTGCTTTGTCATTGCCAGAGGTTGACATGCCTGAGATATTGATGTTGGACTTCAGTGGGTTCACCCTTACTCCAACCATGTCTCCAAAATAATGTAGGTATTCCGCTATCATTGCCATGGTAGATTCATCACCCCTAGCAAATACAAGTAAGTCATCCGCATATGTCAAGTGGGTGATTCCAATGTCGTCGCACATGGGATGAAAATGGAAGTTTGATTGCATGGATACCACTTTTAGAGATTTGGAAAATACATCAAGACATAGTCAGATCACCTTGGCAAAGACCTCTCTGTTGGACCCCGTGGTTGTTTTGATGTGGTCAATCAAGTTAAGTTAGACCCTATTTGTTATTGATCCATGTGTCTAAGTGTGCAGGAGCTTAAGAGCGCAGGAAGTCGAGCGAAAGACGCAGCTAGCGAGAATGATGACATGGGAAGGGAGTCGCCAGGCTCGGTGCGTCCGAGAGACGAAAGAACTGCGAAAGAGTACACCGGTGGACGAGAAGAACATACACGATGTTCGAGGGACGACAAGTCAGAGTGGAAGCCTGCTCGAGGAGAAGGTCGGAAATTGAGTTCGGGTGAATGTTATTTTGGTTGGCCGCAATCACCCAAGCAATCGCGACTTCAGAAGCTAAAGTGAAGATGAAGAAATGATGGAAAAGCAGCTGGAGGCACCCTTAACAGTCGTTGGAGGGGCCTTCACCCACATCAGATTGAGGGTGCCCTTAACAGCATTGAGAGCACCCTCAACAACATTGAAGGCACCCTCAATGCTCTTGAGGGCACCCTCGACCTGGCCAAATTGGCCCTTGACAAGCGGATAAAACTTTATCCACTTATCCCCTTGGATGCGCCCTCAACCCCTTTGAAGGCACCCTCAACACTCGAGATAGAATTTTCAGGAGCTATATAATGACCCATGGAGTTAGGAAATAATCAATCAACTCTTGTACTAACTTCCTAGCAACTCTTAGAGCTTTCAGTGTGTAAAAGGCTTCTCCGCCTTCAAAGAAAGAGATTCTTAGTGAGCTGTTCAACCGCCTTGGATTAACAACCACCTAGGTTGTAACCAAGTCAATTGTTGAGTCTTCTTTTCTATTTTCTTTTATTATTGTTGCATTCCTAGAGTTGAAAAGATCGAGGAGAGTATTTTTTTTTAATTTTCAGGCAATTCACTCCTCTCCTCTTGCTGGCCCACTACGCCAATAAGTAGTATCAGAGCCAGACTGTCAACTGAAACATCAAGATCAAGATGATGGACGGTGCAAGTATTCACCCCTCGAAATTCAACGGATACTTCACTACATGGAAACACCGAATGGAGGTATTTTTTAAAATGGATTTCGATATTTTATTAGCAATGAAATATGATTTTGCAGTCTCAAAAGATAAGGAAGAATACCACTGGACTAAGAAGGAGCAAGCCGATTTCGTGGCCAACGGAAAGGCAGAATTCCATATGCTCAGCGTTCTGCCGCCCTAGAAGGTAAGTCAGATCGGAAGCTACGACTCCGCCAAAGACCTCTGGGAAAAATTCCTGAAGCTCCACGAAGACACCTCAGAAGTGAAGTTAGCAAGGCGGGGCATCCTCCGGACTCAGTTTACAAATCTCCGGATGAACAATGGAGAGAAGGTAGCGCAACTCCAAGCGAGAATCAAGGAACTAATAACTCAACTGAACAACCTTAGAGAATTGGTAACAAATCGAGATTCGATCCGGTTGCACTCAACGCCTTCCCGAGAATGTCAGAATGGGTCCTTAGTAGATGCATACTACATCTCTATGGACTTTGAGGTAAGTGCGCTAGAAAACTTATTTTCTCCTTTCGAACTTCACAAGTCTCGAATTGCAGAACCTAAACAAATAGAGAAGTCAAATCTTAATGTTGCCCTACAAGCCGAGATGGATGATCCTGACTCTGAAGCGTCGATCGATGAAACTGAAGCAGCGCTATTGGTAAGGAAGTTTAATAAGTTTATTAAGACTAATAAATTTAGATCGCAGTCGAGAAAGCATCAACGCAACAGAAGGACGGTCCATTGCTACAATTGTAATGAAGAAGGACACATCAAGGATGACTGCCTAAAAATAAAGAAAAAGAACAATGAAAAGGAGAAAGGAAAGTACAAGCCAACATCCTCCAAGTACAATACCCTGAAGGTCACGTGGTCAGATTCGTCGTCCTCCGAATCTGAAGTCAAAGCCTTCTCGGGATTAGCACTGATGGCCAACCATCAAATTGAAGAAGAAACTAGCTCAGAGATGAACATAGATGAAGGGGGAGAATCATCATAAGAAAGCTATGATGAAGGAGGAGCATCAGAAATAGAGGTAAGTGAGGTACGTACTCTAAATCTGAAACAGTCTTTTCATTTTATCAAAGTTCTTACAAAAGACTTAGTAAAATAAAAAAACAAATTGCTGATTTAAAAATACTGTTAGATAATTTACAAAAAGAAAATGATAATTTGAAAATGCAAATTCAAAATCTGAAAACTGATGCTTGCTTAAAACCTAACAGTTTTCAAAAATCAAAACTTAGAATTTATGGAAAGTTAAGTTGGTATATTAGATAACATCAGAGACAACTTAGAAAGATTTCTAAAAATTATGTACCCCCTAAATTTTTAGTTAATCCAATAGGAAGGAACCTATATTGGGTTCCCAAGTCTTATTTAAATTAAAAATTCTCTAATGTTTAGGCTTTCAGAGAAATTAAATGTTTATATTCCTTAAAAGGCTTTGTCTAGAAGTGGTTGATGATCCAATAACCAAGAATGTCTAGTATATCGCCACAGCCTGGAAGTCGATTATCAAATTGAATATTTAATTGACAAACTGATAAATATGAAAATTAAATTCTTGTCAATTATTAGGAAAATTCATTTTTTTTATTGTTTTGAAAATGTTCAATTAACTTGAAAAATATTTTTAAAACTTGACCATTTGTATCTATTTTTTTTTTTATGTGATCAAAGGGGGAAAGATAAGTACAAGTCTAAGTAATGTTGCAATTACTTATATCGCAAATTTATGCTTAAATGTTTTATTTGCATTTATTACTTGTTTGTTTTTACCCTAACTTAAACTTGTGTTGATGCACATCAAAAAGGGGGAGATTGTTGGACCCCGTGGTTGTTTTGATGTGATCAACCAAGTTAAGTTAGGTCATGTTTGTTATTGATCACTATGTCTAAGTGTGCAGGAGCTTAGGAGCGCAGGAAGTCGAGCAGAAGCCGCAGCTGGCGAGAAGAACGACACGGGAACGGAGCCGACGAGCTCGGTGCGTCCGAGAGACGAAAGAGTTGCGAAAGAGTACACCGGTGGACGAGAATAATGTACGTGACGTTCGAGAGGCGAGAAGTCGGAGCGGAAGCCTGCTCGAGGAGAAGGCCAGAAATTGGGTTCGGGTGAACCCTATTTCGGTTGGTCGCAATCACCCAAGCAATCGAGACTTCGGAAGCTAAAGTGAAAATAAAGAAATGCTGGAAAAGTAACTGGAGGCGTCCCTCAACAATCGTTGGAGGCGCCTCTGCTCTCATCAAATTGAGAGCGCCCTCAACAACATTGAAGGCGCCTTCAATGCCCTTTGAAGAAATCGTACATATCATCATTGATGCCAATTGAGAAGGATACCATGGTAATGCACTCAGTAATCCAAGCTCAGAATTATTGAGGAAAACATAACCAAGTGCAACTTGTAGAAACCCTCAATCCACCTTGTCAAATGTCCTTTGAAGGTCAGCTTTGAACACGCAAGATGGGGAGACCCACTTCCTAACATACTTCCGCAATAGCTCTTGTGCTAGGTGGATGTTCTCGGATATAGATCGTTTCTGAACAAAAACGGAGTGGGCTGGTCTAGTAATCTGTCCGTCACCTTCACCGATTGATTTGTTAAGATCTTTGAGATGACTTTGTATATTACCGTGTAGCAGAAAATGGGCCGACCGCCCGTTACTTGCGGAGAGTGATCCAACTTGGGAATCAACACAATTAGCACGCAGTTCCACTCTTTTAACAATCGGCCAGTCATAAAGAATTCCTGGTATGTCCATCCGTAAGTTTATTGCTCTTCATCTAAACTGCTTCCACTTCATCCAAGAAGGCAGTGTTCTCACTTTATATAAACTGGATGAAATTTACTTACATCTATATTAGATTGACTACTTCCGGTTAATTGGGGGTACCTCGTAATTCACACAAACTACTCTCACTTAATATGAATTGCTCCCAATACGAATGAAGTGGATTTGTAAGTTAACCAAACTAAGAGCATGTACCTACTCCAATTGTCATTGACATCAAACTTTCTTCGACCAAAGTAACATGTCTAATTAAGTCTACACGCGAGCTATACTGGGTAGGTCTCATTATCTGATTGTGACTTAAAGATAAAGAAAATCTTAATCATAGAACAAAATGGTGAATACTAGTTATTTGTCTTGTACAGCAAACCATAATCTTTGCATTGCGCTAACAAATTAATCAACAATTTCATAAACATCTCCCAATAAAGGTATAGCTAACAAATACATATGAACAGCACGAGAAACATTCTCAATCATAAAACACTGGGAACTCCTTGAATTGCCAGCTAACTGAAGTCATTCGCCCGATCCAGCAATCTTTTTCTTCAAATTTTCAATGTCACTGGCAAGCTCTTTTCTCCTTTCCTGTGAATGATGTTCAACATATGTCAAGAAAGAGAGAGAGAGAGAGAGAGAATATAAAGAAGAGAAAAAAAAAGGGGAAATTAACTATGGTAAATTTCTATGCTGATTAAACTACGTTGATCTACCTATCTACCTTCTAAAACAAAGTTACAATGAATGTATAAGTATGTACATAATCTTACATCTTGGGATCGAAGAGTGCACAAGCAATTATCCAAACTTATGCCTCTATCTTAACAGAATGATAGGACTACTTCTTTCAACAAGTAGAAGATGTTTTCAAGTCCTATAGAAATCTCAAGCTTCAGAATAAACAATAAAATTTAAACATTTAACAAGCTCCTGTGAAATAGTAGTTCCTTTTATGCGTATTATAACAAACGGTACGAATTAAACTGGAAATTCTTGTGAACATAGAGTTGCCACATAACATTTACCTTAAAAAGCACGTAGCGATACACAAACCATCCAGTATATCCAAGCCCTACTAACTCCAGGACTTTTGGAAGCTGTAAATATAGAAAGGGAGGTTTGAGTACATCAAAGAAGACATAACACTCTTTCTGCAAACTGTAAAGTTATGCTCAATGTTTTGCATGGTAAAAGAACAGTTGGTTTGTTATTAGTCATCTGAATTGCTCAAATCAGCAAGAATGATTATGAAAAAGGATTTAAGACAATTCAAGCATTTATCTTAAATTATCAGCATATAAAAATTCAGTGCAAAAGGACTCCCTAAAGCTTAAGTATCAACCAGTAAATCACAATAGCTATGAAAATATACCACCCCAAAAACTCATTGAGTTCAGAGGAACAAGTGCTAAGATGATGGTAATACCAGAGGAACTGAGTTGATTGCCCCAACAACAATCGATGATAGCCACAACGCAACAAGCGCGCCACCACCATATAAGAGCACAGTGGATTTGTCCTCCAGTGAATCCCACTGTTGTTACAATGACAGAATGAAATAAGCATTGCACATCCAAATTCAAACATGGAAAAATTTGGTGGGCATACTTTCGCCTTCAAATCTGCAATGACATCATCAACAGAGGCAGAGGACTCATCTGAAGAAGCTCTTGCACGGAGTGAAGAGAATCTGCCAACATCTGCTCTTAAAGATCTTAATCAGGCACCACCAATTGGTTTACCTAACGTTGAAAACCTAATAAACTAATTTATAAAGTGCAAGAAACAGACTGTTGCTAAGATGTTAAAAGATTAGGGCAAGCAAAACCCTACAAAATTTCTCAAAAACTTAATCTTCCGCTAAACTAAATTAAATACGCAATGCAACCTCCGGACAACAAATTCGGGTAACCCAAGCTAGATTAATATCAAAATTCCAACTTATTCACAAGCATCCACAGTTAGTTGGCCCAAATAAGGGACTTAGAAGAATGAAGAGGAGGATGGAGAAGGATACCTTGCGATTGGGAGTCAAGATGGAGGAGTTTGGACGAAGAATAAAGTCGAGGCGGAGAGAAGAAGCGGACGGTGGGTCGAGCAGTGACAGTGACAGCGACAGGCGAGGGAATGCGGGCTCCGGCCAGAACCGCCGCGGGGCATGACGCTGCAGATGCCGTCGCCGCCATAATGGTGCGAGATTTGTGAGACACCCACGACGCAGCGGGAGCTCATGACTGCTAAAACAAAGCGAGGCTCAGTCCCCCCACCTGCTGGCTACTATAAATTGGACACGTGGCAGATAGGTTCACTCTGATTGGCTGCCTTCCTATCGTTATCTCTTTTGGGCGACGAACAAACGAAGAAAAAAAAAGTCACCAAGAAAAAAACAATTCAGAGAAAATATAATTAATAAAAACTTGGAAACATTTTGTTTTATTTTTTTTACAAATCAATATAAAAAATTTATTTTATTTTATTTTTCTAATAGGCAAGTAACGTTTTCATGCATTTATTTTCTTTATGCTATGTATAACATAATGTTTTCGAGTTTAATTTATAAAAAAACTAATAACTTTTTATTCGTTCAAATTCTTTTTTAGTCATCATCGTTATAATGAAAAATAATTAGTTTTTGGTTTCTTTTCTACTTTTCTATTACTTTTATATTAAATACTTAATTCAACTGAAGTAATTATGTGTTACCGATTGACATATTAGTTTAAATACAATTAAAGTGATCAACAAAGATTTTAAGTATTTGAGCTTTATTATAACTGATAAGGTATCGTCCTTTAATGTATAGAAGTCTCCCACCCATTTATCCTATAATATATCTCTTTTTGTATAATTTAGAGATGAATAATTATAAGAGATATATGAGATGAACTAAATCATCTGTTACGTAAAATAAAAAATATTAAAGGATAACTGGACAACACATATATCATCATCTATTCTCTTCTGAATCT